>NC_135957.1:38967341-39319142 GCF_053455715.1 Rhinoraja longicauda | reverse complement strand
CTGAGTTACTCCAGCATTTTGTTTCTATCTTCAGTTTAAACTAGCATCTGCAGTTCTTTCCTACACACCTGTTTCTGTGTTGAAATTGCAAAGTAATTTAATTAATTTAACATGTCTGACTGTAATTTTAATCTCAGTAATAATTTTAGTCATATCCTTTAGAGCCTCATATTCCCATAACTTGATAAATCTGTAATGTATTTTATTCTACATGTCACATATCCATTAATAATGTTTTCCAAATTGACTGTAAAGTGATAATCAGTTATCTGCGGTAAGGTAATTTTTTAATCTTCTGGTTCCTGTCTTGCAAGAACAAATTAAATGTAAACCTAGATTGTAGAGGAAAAGGGTTTCTTGGGAGCCTCTTAAACTGTTGTGAACACTCTGGAAGGGTTTGGAAGAATGTAACAGCCGAGAATGGACTAGCTGATTTAATAATTATATCTGATATTTTATTTTTGTATTTGAAATTAAATGCAACGCCAGAGTCTCTGGAGTAATATTTGCTTGCTGAAGCTAAAATTATTGCTGTTGTAAAGCTAATATGCTCGACCCTGCAATAGTAATACTTGGCAAATAAATGGTGTTGCTCCTAACGGGCAATAACAGCCAACCTTACGGAATTAGTACTCCTCTTCTAAACGGTGCCAATGCACTGCAAAAATTAGTGCAGATCTCACTCAAACTACTTCATAGCAGTAACAAAGATCACTCATCCTTTTAAGTTCTATAGAAGGACAGACATATTGAAACTAACTATGTTTTCCTTTAGTGGATGAATACATGTGGGTTTATATGCCATAAAACAATTCATGTTCTTAAAATGGGAGGCAGTAAAAAATGAATTATAACATTGCTAATTGCTGGCAATAATTCTGGCTCTGAAGTAAGATCATTCAGAAACCAACCTTTTGTTTGCAGTCTTCAATGATATATATATTTTACTAAAGAAACGAATGAAAATTTAAAGGGTTTAGGGCGCATCGTGGCGCAGCGGTAGAGTTGCTGCAGAGATCTGGGTTCGATCCTTATTACAGCTGTTGTCTGAACGGAGTTTGTAGGTTCTCCCCGTGACCACGTGGGTTTTCTCCGAGATCTTCGGTTTCCTCCCACACTCCAAAGACATACAGGTTGGTGGGATAATTGGATTGGTGTAAATGTGAAACTATCCCCAGTGTGTGTAGGGTAGTGTTAATGTGCAGGAATCGCTGGTCGGTGTGGGCTTGGTGGGCCGATGGGCCAGTTTCCACGCTGTATCTCTAAACTAAATTAAACTAAAGTTGGTCTCTGACTGACTACTGTATTTTTTGTATGTTGTATTGATACTGGAAAAAGACAGAAGTGTTGGACTAACTCAGTGAGTCATGCAGCATCTCTGGAGGACATGAATAGAGGACTCTGGAGGACATAAATGGGCAATGTCTCGTACCGGGATCCTTCTTTAGACTGATTATAGTGGGGGAGAAAGTAGTTATGTACCACAAACTTTCAACTTAATGTAGACACAAGGGATTGAAGATGCCAGTTTATAAAAACAAACAAACTGCTGGAGTAACTCAGCTGGTCTTTGTCTACCCATCAGCTAATTAAGCCCCTCTCACTTGTATCCACCTATTACTTGCCTGGCTTTGTCCTGCACCCACCTCTCTTCCAATTTCTTGGAATAAGGAAAATAATTTGTCCAGCAGTGCAAATGTTCATAAAATGTGTCATTTCTTTGAAGAAGTTAGTAGAGCAGGAAGCCTGTTCCTGTTTCATCATACTCTACGAATTTGTGTCAGTGGGTGGAGAGGGGAAAGTGCACAGCTAACCGACTCATTTTATTTGCTTCTAGGGAGTTGGAGTCCATTGTCTTCATGGTTTTGGGAGAACTGGAACAATGCTTGCCTGTTATCTTGTAAAAAGTAGGAACATAACTGGCGTTGATGCAATTGAAGAAATACGAAGAATTCGGCATGGTTCAATAGAAACCAGCGAACAAGAAAAAACAATTGTACAGTTTCGCTATCACATAAAATAAGAATTTTGCATTACTAGCTAATTATTTTTCTCTCTCTGTCAAGCTAGTTATTTTAAAGCATGGAAATCTTCAACCCAAGAATCTGGTACAGCTTGGACATTTCCAGGATGCTTGATTATCTTTATCGCTATAGAGTATCGGGGTTTCTTTATTAGTTTCCTGTTGAGTTTCTCTGCGGAAATAACTTGTTTTTGTGTTATATGCGAATGATCTGATTCATTGACTGGCTGCTTATTTTTTTACGTCAGAATTTTCCACGCATTTGTAATCTGGCATTCTAAGTTATGATGATATTTGTTGCTTCCATACAGTTTAAAGGATAAAGGCATTCTATGATTATGATGAAATGTATACATTAAATATCTGTAAATGTTTTGGCGATCCAGCAGTTGATTAAACAATCAGGAATAGTTAGCTTCCATAGGAGACAATTAAATATACTTTGCTGTGTTCTCTGAATATTGTAAATGGATTATTTCTTGTAAATTTCTCTTTGTAGAATTTACAGGGTAAATTAAAGAATAACAACATTTCATTGTTTGCCATCATTACCATGCAACTTCAGGCAGTAGAGTGGCTGCCTTACAGCGCCAGAGACCTGGGTTTGATCCTGATTATAGGTGTTGTCTGTACGGTGTTTGTATGTTCTCCCCGTTACCTGCGTGGGTTTTCTCCAGGATCTCTGGTTCCTCCCACACTCCAAAGACATACTGGTTTGTAGGCTAATTGGCTTGGTATAAATGTAAATTGTCCCTAGTGTGTGTAGGAAAGCGTTAGTGTGCGGGGATCGTTGGTCGGTACGGACTCAGTGGGCTGAAGGGCCTGTTTCCACGCTGTATCTCTAAACTAAACTAATAAACTAAACTAAGCAGACAGCCACTCTCGCATTTTGGTGTATTCAGAGCTTAATTTTGAATGCTGAAGTTGCTCTCAGTTGTTTATTCAAGGACTTTCCCAACATTAAATAAAATCATTAAACTGCTTGCTATCAATTTAAACTTTTTGCAAGTTAGTCTTAATAATCTAAAAATATGGTGCATCGTAACATAGACTAAAAAAATGTTGTATTCAGTTACTGATGCCTAAATGGGATTTTACCAGTGCATTCAATTATAATAATTGCCCCATTAAAAAAAATAGTTCTGATGAAATGCAAGATTTAACGTGATTGTGTCCCCTGTTTTTGCTACAGCAGGGCCAAGTGAACTCTTCCTCTGGAGTTGGCTCCCAAATTTAACAGCCAGTGAGGCCCTGCCCATGTTTGCTAGCTGGCAAAGGTTTCAAATGTTCACTATGAGTAATTATGTTACATCCTACTTTTGATGGTTAAAATTTCACAATCAGTAACTTTAAAACTACATAAAAATAAAAATGTTCAAATTAAAAAAATTCTAAGCTATGCTGGAACACTGATGTATTTTGATGTATCGTGATTGGTAGTTTCAATTTATAATTTTTAATCTTATGTTTAGTTTAATCCTTATTAATATTGTTTCCATTTCTCCAGTTTGAGATTTTAATGTGCTCAGTTTGATAATTTTCAAACCGTTGAGTGCCAATGATTAGAAAAGGACAAGTTTTCAACATGGAGAGCATGAAATGTTTGTGGGGGATTATTCTTCACCCCCCCCCCCATTACTTGGAATTGCTGCCATCTTAACTGTGCTCTTCAAAATAGTTCTTGTGATTGCATCAGGTTGAATATGTTGGACTCCTTCTATGTGTGAAAGGTAAATTGAATGCCGGCTCCCACTGTTTAGTTTTTTTTAAATCCCATCCACACGAGTCCACTTTTGGTGATTAAAATACCCTCCCTGACGATGCTTAACTATATTTTCTTTCTGACTTTTTGATTTTGATATGTATTTTGAAAAAGCAACATACATTTTGGCTATATTTAGTAATATTTTTTTCTGCTACAGTGATTCATTAATATTAAGAACATTGGTATTGGTTTATTATTGTCACATTTACTGAGGAACATTGAAAATCTTTTGTGTTAGATCATACTATACACAAGTACAATCTAGCCACCTACAAGTACAACAGGCCATGCAAAGAGAAAATTACCAGAGTGCAGAAAATAGTTTACAGTATTGTAACGTTACAGTTCTTGAGGAAAAGATACAATGTCCACAGTGAGGTAAGCTGAAAGATCGGGCTACACCCCAGCTTATGGGAGAACTATTCAGTAGTCTGAAGAAGAAGAAGTTTTTCCTGAGTTTGGTCGTAAAGCTTTTGTATCTTCTGCCTGGGCAAAGAGGCAATGGTGGGCGAAGAGGCAATGATAAGGATGCAAAAAGGTCCTTGATTATATTGCCTATTTTCCCGAGGTGGTGTGGTGTGGATGGAGTTGATGGTGGGAAATCTGGTCTGTGAGATAGACTGGGCTACACCCACAACTCTGCAATTTCTTGTGGTCAAGGGCAGAGCTGTTCTCAAAGCAAGCTGTGATGCAATCTGACAGTATACTTTCTATGGTGCATTTGTAGAAGTTGGTAAGAGATGTCAGAGACATGCTAAACTTCCTTAGTCTCCTAAGGATATAAAACTTTTCTACCTTTCCTATCCATCTATCTGTCTAAATATCTTTTAAATATTGTTATTGTACCTGCCCTGACTAATTCCTCTGGCAGCTGGTCCCATATACATACCATCCTCTGTGTGACAAAGTCGCCCCTTAGCGTTCTGTAAAATCTTTCTTCTCTCACCTCAAACCTATGTCCTCTAGTTCTTGATTCCCTGATCCCAGGAAGAAGACTATCTACTTCATGATTTTATATACATCTACAGCATCACCCCTCAGCTTCCTGCACTCCAAGGAATAGTCCTAGCTTGTCCAACCTCTCCCTACTGCTTAGGCCCTTGAGTCCTGGCAACACGCTCGTAAATGTTCTCTGCACCCTTCTCAGCTTAATGTCGACTTTCCTACATCAGGGTGACCAAAACTGATATGGCCTCACTAACGTTTAGTGCAACTGTAACATAATGCACCAATTTCTACATTCAATTCCATGACTGATGAAGGTCAGCATGCCAAATGTCTTCTTTACCACCCGATCTATCTGCAATGCCACTTTCAGGGATCTATGTAAATTTTACTCCTAGATACCTCTGCTCTACAATATTCCCCAGAACCCTACTATTCACTGTGGAAAATCAACCAACTCTTTTGTTTTGCTGGCGTTAAGGGCTCCACTCCTTCCTATAATGCGACTGACTAGAACCACACACAGCTCTATAACTGTGGCCTAACCAATGTTTAATTAAGACCTCCCTGCTCTTATATTCTATGCCCCGCTTAATGAAAGCAACCATCCTGCATGCCTCCTTCACCACTCTCCATCTGTGAGCAACCTTCAGGGATCTGAAGAAGGGTCTCGACCTGAAACATCACCCATTCCTTCGTTCCAGAGATGCTGCCTGTCCCACTGAGTTACTCCAGCTTTTTGTGTCTCTTCGGTTTAAACCAGCATCTGCAGTTCCTTCCCACAACAACCTTCATGGATCTTTGGACTTGTGCATCAATACTCCCCTATTGGACCCCCCCCAGCGCACTCTTTTAAGGATTAAATTCCATCTGTCATTGCCGCATGGAGGAACGTCTGACACTGACACATATGTGACGCATGGTGTTTCTAATGTTAGATCTCTGCCTATATTTAGTTGTTGCCATACTCGCAGTTTATGGAGCATGTTCATGATGAACCTATGCTCGTTGGTGCAGAAGTCTCTCCCTGGCATGGTGCCTAATTAATAAGAGTGTTTATATTAATGGACAAGTATTTAGATAGCAACAAGACTTGGGATTTATAAGAATAAGTAGGGATAAGAATGTTCAAATGGACTGTTGAAGATAATGGTTCCTGAATTTCGGGGCCATAAATATTCTTTTCAAAAAGAACCAATGTTTAAGGATGCATAATATATGCTAAAACAAGATATAAATCATCCTAAGTTGATTTGACCTTTGGGAGAATGGGAAATATTTGACAGAATCTTTTCCTCAGTAACTAAATAGGATAGGTAGATTCCTTAGCAAAGCAAAATGTTGGAAATCCACAGTGGCCAGTTGTTCTGTGACTTTTAGGAAAAATTATGTTCTGAAAAGAGAGTTGCACAAATGAAGTAATGATTTCTTGTGCACCATTTATTTCCCACAATAACATTTTGCATTTCTGTGACTTCCTGTCCAAGTAATTTCAGTTGTAAAATAGTGATTGGGTTTGAAGTGAGTTATGTCAAAAACAATCCCTATGAAAGACGTTCAGGGAATTCTCAATGTATTATTCAGTGATGCACTCTCTGTGAACTGGCACACCATACAAGTTGCAATGCAAATGCTATTCAGCTGGGTTTTTTTTCACATCAGTTTGTTCTGAAGGTTATGAGGGAGAGGGGGGAGAGAGAAAATGAACAATAAACTATATTTTCATGAATATTTGTGGACTATAAAGTTGGGAATATCAGCGCCAATTCCTCATTTCATTTCAGAGTTGACCATTTTATGTCAATGCAAAGATAAAAACTGAAGGATGGGGATTTTACCTCATTTCCCATTTGTAGTACATAAGCAGTTGAAAAATACATAGTCATCACTTGTTATTGTCATTGCAGTGTTTTAACCAGAGGGATATGCGGTTTGTTAATATTGAGCTAAAGGCATAATGTTGTGAGGGGGTGAAGTAACCTATGGTTACATGGAAATACATAGAATTGAGAGGGCAGTAAGGCCTAATTAGCAAATGCTTCTGTTTAAGCTCTACATAAGTCTCTTTTCCATCAACCTGTCTTATCTTGGCCTTTCAGTATTACTTAGCACTCTTAATACAAATCACAGAAAAACTACAATACTAATCATAATCATACTTTATTAGCCAAGTATGTTTTGCAACATACGAGGAATTTCATTTGCCATACAGTCATACCAATAAAAAGCAACAGAACACACAAAATACATTTTAACATAAACATCCACCACAGTGACTCCTCCACATTCCTCACTCTGATGGAAGGTGAAAAAAAGTTCAATCTCTTCCCTTCTTTGTTCTCCTGCAGTTGGGGGCCTCGAGCCTTCCGTTAACGGGACGATCGTGACTCCCGTAGCCAGCGGCATTTGGACCCTCCGTGTCAGGGCGATCAAGCTCCTGCATCGGGGAGAAATCTCAGCTCCCCGCACTGGGCAATTTGACCCAGGTCGTGGGTTGGTCGAACCTTCTGCGTCTTTGGAGCTTCCCTACATCGGTCTCCACCGGAGACAGCAAACTCCTGAATGGTGAAGATCCCAGGCAAGGGATCACAGGCTCCGATGGTAGGTCCACGTCCCTGCGGTGGGGCTCAAAGTCAGTCCCGATCAAGGCTACCAGCTCCATGATGTTAGGCCGCAGAGCGACCAGAGATATGATCCGGAAAACAATTGCATCTCCAACAAGGTAAGGGATTGAAAAAAATGTTTCCTCTGACCCCCCCTCGCCCACTCCCCACATAAAACAAACCAGAGAACATTAACACAAACTTTTAAAACACACTAAAAATAACAAGTCGCAAAGGCAGACAGACCGTTGGCGAGGCTGCCATCGGTGCAAAGGTGCTCTCCCCTACTCTCAATTTCTCCGTCTCTGCCATATCTGCTCCCAAGATGAGGCTTTCCATTCTAGGACATCTGAGATGTCCTCTTTAATTAGTAAACGTGGTTTCCCCCCTACTGTCAGATGGATCCCTCACCCACGTCTCCACTATGTTATGCTCTCGGTGCTCCTCCAAGAGGGGACAATAGACGTCCCCTGGTCCTTACCTTTCGCCACATTATCCTCCGAATTTCCGTCACCTCCAACATGATTCCACCACCAGCCACATCTTCCCATCCCACCCCTTTCCACCTTCTGCAGAGACTGCTTGCTCTGAAACTCCATTGTTCATTCAATGCTTCTCAACCAAACCACCCCCTCCACAGGTACTTTCCTCTGCAACTGCAGGAGATGTAACGCCTGTCCCTGTACCTCCTCCCTCACCTCTATCCAGGGAACCCTGCAGTCCTTCTAGGTGAGACAAAGGTTATTGTGCACATTGTCTAACCTCATCTATTGTATCCAGTATTCCCAATCTGGCCTCCTGTACATCGGCAAGAGCAAGCATTGACTAAGCAATCATTTTGCCTAAACCTACCTGATCTCCTTGTTGCTCAGCATTTCAACTCCCCTCCCATTCCCACACTGACCTTTCGGTCCTGGGCCTCTGCCATTGTTAAAGTGAGGCCCAGCACAAATTGGAGGAACAGCACCTTATATTTCATTTGGGTAGCTCACACCCCAGCGGTATGAACATTGACTTCTCTAACTTCAAGTAGCCCTTGCTTTCCTTCTTCATCCCCTCCCCTTCCCAGTTCTCCGACCAGTCTTACTTCTCCGACTACATTTTATCTCTGTACCGCCCACTCCCTTGACACTATTCTGAAGAAGGGTCTCAACCCGAAACGTCACCCATTCCTTCTCTCCAGAGATGCTGCCTGTCCCACTGAGTTACTCCAGCATTTTTTGTCTGGAGAGAAAAGTTGTTGTCTCGTCACCAGGATCTCGATCTCCTTCCTCTACTTCGTTCTGTCATTATCTTCGAGTCAAACTACAAAGATCGATTTAGTACAAAGGGCGTCAAACAAGATTACTCAATTGTTGATTTAATCAAGGCTGAGTATTATTGATTTATTACCTAGATGAATCACCATTAGTAACAAATATATTGGCCAATAAATGTAAAGACAATGCATTCTTCTGAGTTCACTTGTTATTCATTTGCTAAATGAGTGCAAATAGATTAAGGTTGGGGAAAGTTCATTTCAATTGTACTTAACTATTTAACTTTTCTGTGAAGAAAAATTCAAATTATATTTGTACAGTTTTGCTCATTCTGTGTAATTAACATTATTCAGTCTTGAGTAACAGATACAATTATATAAACTTGTCCTTGTGATTCTTGATGCCAAACATAGGATAAAACATTGAAGATAGGAATATTCAATGTTCATATCTTTTAATGATACTGATTTTGAAACTATAACGATATGATACGATAGAACTTTATTATCCCAGGAGGGAAATTGCCTTTTTGTTTACATTTGTAGAACTAGATGCTTACTCTGTTTTGCATTACATTCAATGCTAGACACTTATTATGTGGTATGTATTATCATTCAGCTATCTGAAGAAAAAACATTGGCTAGTATGTGGTGTAAATAAATAACCTCAGCAATTCAACCAGGTAAGAAGGGTCTCGACCCGAAATGTCACCCATTCTTTCTCTCCAGGGATGCTACCTGACCCGCTGAGTTACTCCAGCTTTTTGTGTCCATCTTGAGTAAACAGGCAAACTTTGCTATCCCATAAATCTCTGCATTTCCAATGAAACCATCCAAGCAAACAGAAGTTCCTTTATATCCCACTTTGCCATAAAGAGATCTCAGTTTTTTTTCTTATGCTGCCTTTCCTCAGAAAGACACATCTCAGCTAACTTACAATCAACCTCAGTCGTGGGGTTGCCTTTGCTTCAGTTTCTTGAATTTGTACTGACGTTTCATACCCAGTAAATACGGTGCTAGACACTTTTTGTGTGTTTTACCTTGTTCTGGATTGGTACCGTTTCCCGACAGCAGAGAGCAGCACACAACAGTTGTTAGAAACACAGAGTGGAAGATTGCTGGTCTGGCAAACGATTTGCTGCACCAACTGTAAAATAATATTGTCTGTCAAAATGTCCTTTCTTCTGCCATTCAAGTGACTCTGATGGCAGTCCAAATCAGAACAGGTTTGCACCTGCCATATTCATGTGGGGAAGTTTCCTTTTGCTGATTTTCTAAATCCTGGGGATGGGACAGATCTCCATGTAGAGTCTCTTGTTCAAATTCCACAATTTCTCAGCAGCTCAAAACCCCATAAAATAAAATGACATATGTTCCTTATTATAGCCCAGCCCCTCTTTCCCACACCCCATTTATGTTATGTAAAACGATACCCAATAGGGAATTTTCCATTGTGAATTTGGACTTTTTGAAGCAATGATAAGAACCATATAAGGCCTTTTCATAGTGAACTTTTTTTGTTGTTGTTTATTATGGTGTTTACAGAGTACAATGTTTACATATCTGTTGCACTGCTGTGAGTAAGGATTCCATTATTCCGTTTTAGGACACGTGACAATAGAACACTCTTAATCCTTGAGATGAGCTCAGTCACTGTACAACAGAGAGAGGCCACACACTAATTGCTGCATACAATTCCCAACTAGATGTCTGTTTGGGTCACATTTCACTCTAATCGTGGTCTATAAAGCACCATTCCAGTGTTGAAGGTTGTAGCAATGGGTTAAGCTTTCTCAGACCCACAGTGGCGCAGCTGGTGGAGCTGCTGCCTCACAGTGCCAGTGACCCGGGTTTGATAGGGCGGCACGGTAGCGCAGCGGTAGAGTTGCTGCTTTACAGCGAATGCAGCGCCGGAGACTCAGGTTCGATCCTGACTACGGGTGCTGCACTGTAAGGAGTTTGTACGTTCTCCCCGTGACCTGCGTGGGTTTTCTCCGAGATCTTCGGTTTCCTCCCACACTCCAAAGACGTACAGGTATGTAGGTTAATTGGCTGGGTAAATGTAAAAATTGTCCCTAGTGGGTGTAGGATAGTGTTAATGTACGGGGATCGCTGGGCGGCACGGACTTGGAGGGCCGAAAAGGCCTGTTTCCGGCTGTATATATATGATATGATATGATATGATTCTGACCTCCAGTGCCGTCTGTGAGGAGTTTGCCTGTTCTCCCTGTGATGGCATGGGTTTCTTCTGGGTGCTCCGTTTTCCTCCCACATCACAAAGGCATGCAGGTTTGCAGTTTATGTCATGCACTTCTGGATGGAAGGGGCTCAGAGATCAGCTAATGCCACATAAGGTTTGCCTGAGCAACTGGTTTCAAAAAATAATTTGTAGTTCAGGTTGACATGATTCACCACATTCTTCCAATGTAGTTGAGCACAGCTTACAATCTATTTCCATCAAGGATCTAATGGGGAGGCAACACATATGCCCATATGGTGAAGGAAACTATCAAACAGTAGTTACTGAACAAGAGGTCAGTGAGATATCATGAGATATGACCTGGCATTGTTTCTGCGTATGTACAGGAACTCCCCCACTCTATTACAGGGCATTCCCCAGCTGAGGTGCTACTGGTTGAATTTTGTATACATGGCTGAGGTTGGTGCACTAATTTGGAAGAAAATGTGGAAGAGCCTGAAGGAGTGCCAGAAAGCATAAGGTTAGGAGAGATATTTTCAAAGGAGAGATACTGGAAATATGGCAGTTACCGAGCCATGGAAGAAAATTGTCAGAGATTGCAATCGTTTAGGGACTATTTGATAAAGATGGGTGGTGGATGTTGAATACTTCACATTGTGCACATGATAGCTAAGAAAACGGCCATTGAACATATGAGGAAGAATAAGCATGAATTTGAGTTAAAGAACGGTCACTGTATCTAACCTTTGCTGGGCAGTGCATGGGTCATCAATAGGCAAACCTTAGGCAGCCTAGCAAAGGAGATGGTCCAACATGTTGGAGGTTATCTAGAATGGATACTTCAAGGTGAAGAATGCACCTTTGCAGTTGAAGGTTTCTCAGAGGTTAAGAATATCAATTAATTTACAATTGGTTGAATTTGTAATTGTCTATACTGTCTATATAAATACTAACTCTATTATGTAACTTCACATGTAAGTAGTTGATCATTGGTGCGAGTTTACTTTTAAACGGTAGTGTATGTAGAAACAAGGATAAAACTTTTACTGTAGATTTGAGTGTGCGTCATGGAATGACCTTAATACATTGTTCAATCAGATACAGTGATTTGGTTGTGTGTCACTTCCTTCAACAAAAGATGCCCTGTGGACAGTCTGACCTCTGTTGTTTGCTCTTTCAAGCAACTGTACAGAGACCTCAGTGACATTTAAAAATTGTGGAGACCTTTACGATAACAGGCCACTTCCAATAGTCAAAAGCATGTTGTTGACACAAGATTGTCTCAGCAAAAATAAAAAGGATAGAAAAATGCAAAAACGATAAACAGAAATTAAAACATGATGCCACAAACGTCATTTAAACAGAAACTCATAAATTATTTTGGAAGGAACTTGCATACTATTTTTCAAAAAGCGCAATATTATGATGTGTGGAGAGGAAGAATGAATGTGGGATAAACTAGAAATCTCAATGTCTTGGGATAGACAAGATGGGTTAAGTTTCTTTCTCCATTCTAATATTAGGTAATTCTGCATAATTATTTAAAGTAACTTCAATTTTACATTTTCTGAATAAAAAAATATATTTTTTGCTTTGATCTGCTAAGTATAGTCCTACATTTTAAATAGTTGAAGCTGATTACAATGACAGGATGGTATGATATAAAATTAAAATAGAAATTTAAAAAAAGGAGAGGATCATTTTACCTTCCTATCCAGCCAGAGTAGGAAGGGAATGGTTTGGTGACTGGCAATGAGAGAACAGGAAGGGAATGAGTTCAGCCATCAAACACAGAAATACCCCCTTTAGTCCCTGCCAATCATCCAGTGTCTATCAACGGAAATGACATTTACCAATGCTGTGCAATAGCCTTTGTGCAATGGGTTAATTGTTAAAAAAAATTTTTAAACATTTTCCATCCGAAATTTGAGGTGTCAGAGGTTATGGGGAGAAGGCAGGAGGATGCGGTTAGGAGGGAGAGATAAATCAGCCAAGATTGAATGGCGGAGTAGACATGATGGGCCGAAGGGCCTAATTCGGCTCCTATCACTTATGAACTTATAAAATTAATTTTTCTGGTCTATTCTAGACAGGTAAACTGCTACCAGGAAGGAGATGGGCACCCATTTCCTGTTGCATTACTCGCATCCTATTTTGTGTCCTCACATTTTCAGTCACCAAACTTTTCCCTTCTTCTCCTGCCCAGCATTATTCTCTCATTTTTTAAATCTCTATGTTAATTTTATATCATTCCTACCTGTACAATTTTTCTCCCCCACAACCCTTCTGTTAAAATCAAAGCTCATTATTATCTCCCACCTTAGTTCATTGTTAGCTGGACCTCAGTGTTGTAAATGGATTCTTCCAGGAGCCTTTTCCACTATGTCTCCTCTGCAGGTCTACTTTTTGTGCCAATTAAAGACCTCTTTCAAAGTCACAAAATTGTGTATGCGTGGAATATACGTTAACCGATTTTGTTTTTGAGTGCAAAATTGAAGCTGATTTTGCACTACATTTAACTTAAAGACATTTCATTTGGAGAATGCTCAGCAATGGAAACAAAATAGTGTACTTTGCTACAGTGGCTCAGAACAGCACCTCAAAAGTTGACTTTGTTCCATTCCTCTAAAGGCAAAGTGCTACCATAGTAACCGATTTATTGCTGTGATTGCTGACAAGATCACAGTTTTATAACTGACATAGGTCATTCCATGCTGTCCTATGATTTGGTTTGTGCACGTTTACAGTATTAGCAAACTCTTAAACATTGCTTCACCAGTAATATTTGGACTTCAGTACAGTGACCATAAATATAATTGAGGAACTATGTTGCTAAACCTTATTTTATTACTAGACCAAGTTGGACCCAAACCTCTCCTGCATTGGTGCAGCACCCTCTCCTCCCTCACTCCCCCTCCCCCCCACTCCCCCCATCCTCCCTCCCCCTCCCCCCACTCCCCCCTCCCTCCCCCCTTCCCCCTCCACTTCCCTCTCCACTCCCCCTCCCTCCACCCCCTTCCGCCCTTCCCATTCCCCTCCTCCTTCCCCTCCCCCCAACTCCATCACCCTCAACCCCCCTTATCCCCTACTCCACTCCCTCCCTCCCCCTCCCTCCCTCCACTCCCTTCCTCCCTCCCCCCTTCTTCCCCCCCTCCCTCCCTATGAGATAGATTTAAACTTTAAAATGTGAATAACAAAAAATATTACACCAATTTCAATGAAACATCTTCCATTAGCACCAAAGGGATGACGGTGAGCAAGGTGGGCCTAAAAGTTTTGCGTTATCGTGTACCGTTTTGGCTGTAGTTCAGGAACAAACAAACAAACAAACGAGAGTTTTAGTATATAGATGTTCTTTCCTGTGTTTTATTTTAGTGATGACTTTTTGTCTTTGTATGATCATTGCCTGAAGATCTAAAGAACAATGGGTGACATAGTGGTGAAGCTGGTGGAGCTGCTGCCTCACAGCACCGGACTCCTTTGATCGATTCTAACCTGAGGTGCTGTCTGTGTGGAGTTTGCACGTATTCCCCTGACCGCATGGGTTTCCTCCATGTGCTCTGGTTTCCTCCCACAGCCCAAAGACATGTGGGCTTGTATGTTAATCATATCATATCATATATATACAGCCGGAAACAGGCCTTTTCGGCCCACCAAGTCCGTGCCGCCCAGCGATCCCCGTACATTAACACTATCCTACACCCACTAGGGACAATTTTTACATTTACCCAGCCAATTAACCTACATACCTGTACGTCTTTGGAGTGTGGGAGGAAACCGAAGATCTCGGAGAAAACCCACGCAGGTCACGGGGAGAATGTACAAACTCCTTACAGTGCAGCACCCGTAGTCAGGATCGAACCCGAGTCTCCGGCGCTGCATTCGCTGTAAAGCAGCAACTCTACCGCTGCGCTACCATGCCTCTGTAAATTGCCCCTCGTGTGTAGGGAGTCTTGCTACTTATGAACAAGGTGGGTTAAAGGGCCTTTATTCTGTGCTGTATGACTACTAAATCGTTATACTTATAATTTCTTGTACAACATTCCCTCTGCAGTTAAAACCCCATAAGCAGTAAAACTGTTGAGAATGGTTACTCGTTTGGTTCTCTACAAACAAGAAATTGAATTGCTTATTTGCTTTCAGATGAGTGAATGAAATGCTGCTTTAAATTGTATCATGACGTTCTTATTGAGTGATGCACTCGTTATTTTACGCAGAACAGTACAAAAAAAAAAGGATTTAAATCTTATCTGCATTTTCATCTAATTTCAGGATTAATGCAACAACATATTTACCTTTTACCCATGCTAACAGTTCATTTCATTCAGCTGATATAAATTTTGGCTCTGCATGTTGGGATGAGAACCCAATTATTTTAAAGTGGTAATGTAGCAAATAGTCAATTGATGATTTTTAAGAACCCAATGCTGTATCTTATAGTATAAGAAAATAACTGCAGATGCTGGTACAAATCGATTTATTCACAAAATGCTGGAGTAACTCAGCAGGTCAGGCAGCATCTCGGGAGAGAAGGAATGGGTGATGTTTCGGGTCGAGACCCTTCTTCAGACTGAAGAGGGGTCTGAAGAAGGGTCTCGACCCGAAACGTCACCCATTCCTTCTCTCCCGAGATGCTGCCTGATCTGCTGAGTTTCTGTATCTTATAGATTCTGTTTTGAAAATGCTGGTTAAATCCTTAAATGCTAACGAATAGCATTGATGACTGTTAGCTCTTTGCTAATATTATAATGATAAAAAATGATTTAAAAAATGCTACAGTGGGTCAATTGTTTTGCTATGCAGGTGGATGTGTGGCTCATGCAGCTTTAGCACAATCCTGCAATCATTACCTGGAAGGGAATAAAACATCAAGCAACTGTCCTATTTTATCAGTGTTTTGAACAATTTTGCTGCAAAGATTGCCTCCAGGCACAGATTTGCAACACAGCAAAAATAAGCTGATTTTCCATTTGTGTAGAAAAGTATACTCAGTTACAAATGACACACTAAGCATATTTGAAGTTGAGAATGCTATAAAAATCCAACACTCACAGCATACTAAAAGACTCATTTAAAACTATGCAAAGCATGAAGCGTGAACAAAATGTAATTTTTTTCATGTTGGATAAAGCCAAATCCAAACCATCTCTGGTCATGAATTAACATTCAGAACATTTTTTTTCTGATAAATTGTGTTGTAAGTGTCTCATTGCATTTGGCATACCAACATTTCGGCAAAATTGTTTGGAGTCTCTTATTCAGTTCATCAAACAGTTTTACCATGTAACAGCCTAGGGGAAACCAAATATTATCATTTAATACATATTCATTAATTTGATCTGTTTCCAGACTCCTGACTTCTCAGGCAAATCTTCTTATCGAGTCCACATCACAAGATTAGAAATGTGTTCAGCCAGAGCTGAACACACTTCTCGGCATCTGCAAACAATGGCGTCTTGCGCTTCTAGTGCTTCTTGTGATTGGTGGAAACAGGGCCGCGACCTGAACGCTCTTTCCTTGACCCCTCAGACAAATAATTTGGCGAGCAGTGATCTCCAGACATAATTATCCTTGAGGGATCTATTAAAACATTATCTTTGCTTCACCAAATGAAAATGGTATCCTTCATCAAGAATGGTATTCAAAATTATATCCATTTAATGAACTCCAATATATCTATTTCCAAAGTTTAAAACTAGCGTTTTCTAAAAAAATTCAAGTAAGATAAATAAATACATGAAAAATGATTTTGAAAATAATTGGAGAAATTTGGCTTAGAACTTTGGCGGAGTGAACTAATTCTGCTCCTGTAACTTATGAACATGAAGAAATGTGGAATCTGAAGATCCTTATTGATAGAAATATAGAAACATAAAAAATGGGTGCAGGAGTACGCCTTTTGGCCCTTCAGGGCAGCGCTGCCATTCAATATGATCATGGCTGATCATCCAGAATCAGTACCCCATTCCTGCTTTCTCCCCATATCCCTTGATTCCGTTAGCCCTAAGAGCTATAAAGAAAATCCCCCTGTAGCTGATGGGGGATGCTCAAAATGTTGGGTAGGACATGCTTGGGGATGGGGGAATGCTGGCGGTGAAATGTCACATTCAACTGTGGCTGAATTGCAAAATCTGAAGCTTCCACAATATTGGACTTGAAGTCACATCCTATTGGAACCAATAAAACAAGAAGCACTTGCCTGTGAAGGGGCTGTTAGTAATTGAGGTGTCTGGGGATTGGTGATAGTTGGAAGTCTCTATGTTGCAGTGAAGAAAGGAGTGATAGCAATTGTAGCAATTGAATCCTTTATTGACCTGATAGAAGCGCTCACTTATAGTTTTGGTTGGACCTAACAAGCAATCACAATGCTTGTTTGTCTTAAGTTCAGCAGGATAGTAAATGCCTATTTCTGGCATAGTAAAGAGGACCACTCTTGTCTTCACCCAACATAGTATGTGATGCACTCCAGAGCATAAATGAGCAATTAGCACCATCCCAATCTGTGCGATGTGAATCTATAGGCTCTGCATTTAATTTTGTTTGTATTTATTTACTTAATTACTCTGACACAGAAGGAACTGTGCTGGCTTTCAACAGTGCAGCAGCGCCAGTCCAAATTCCACAAATTCCCCTGTAGCTTTATTCCCTCTTACATGCCCATCAAATCCCATGTGATTTTTCAGATGCTGGTTTACACATGAAGACACAAAGTGCTGGGGTAACTCAGCGGGTCAGGCAGTAATTCTGGAGAACATGGATAGGTGATGATTTGGATCGGTACCCTTCTTCAGACTGAGAGACAGTGGCTAAGTTACAGTGTCTAGTTAGCATGCCTGTTTGTCTTCCAGATAAGAGTCGTAGTGTGGAACCAGGCCCTTCGGCCCAACTTGCCCACACAGACCAACATGTCCCATCTACACTAGTCCCACTTGCCTGCGTTTGGCCCATATCCCTCTAAACCTGTCCTATGTACCAAATCTAATTGCTTCTTAAACATTGCAATAGTCCGTGCTTCACATACCTCCTCCAGCAGCTCGTTTCAAATATCCACTACCCTTTGCATACAAAAGTTACCCCTCAGATTCCTATAAAACCTTCCCCCTTGACCTTAAACCCATGCCCTCCGGTACTTGTTTTCCCCACTCTGGGCAGGAGACTCTTTGCGTTCATCCACTCTATTTCTCTCATGGGGAGATGTGGGAGGAAGCCGGAGCTTCTGGGACAAGCTGCAATCACAAGGAGAAGGTGCAAATTCCATAAAGACAGTACCCAAGGTCAGGAATGAATCTAATTTCCTGAACCTTGAGGCAGCAGCGCCAGCTGCTGCATCAATATATGTGTGACATAGTTGTTATTTTCTGCTGCATCGTAAACCATTTCACAATAGAATAAATGAACAGATAATGGACTGAAAAAGAACAGAAGAATTTGCAGGAACTGGCAGTTTGGACCCTCGCTCCTGCTGCAGATTGTGGCTGATCTTTTACTCCTTGTTATCTCCTGCACTGGTGAGGACATTTATTCTCATCCCATTATTTTGAGACTGTGTACTCTGGTTTAGCCATGGCAAATAACAAATCTGCATCTACTCTGTCAAGCCCCTTCTTGTATGTTTCTATATTTCTAAACCATTTGGTTGTGTCAATCCTGCTTTATAACAAATGATTGGGAAGTGCATGGGACTTTCAATTCTTGCTCCAAATATTTCTTGTTCCAACTGTTTTCCTTGATTTGTTTTTGAAGTATCTCCCCCTGGGCTATCAAAATCGGAAATTTGCCATGCAGGAGTTGGAAACTTATGAACTTCCTTTTGTTAGAATATTTTTGTGTCAAGCCCTACAGGAATGTTTTTTTATTCGGAAGGAACTGATTGTTCCTTTACAATTCTTTGTTGTACTCTGCTCTTTATCTAAAACTAAAGCTGTTTTAATATGTTAAATAAAGTTTAGTTTTATTTGCAAGGTGCAAACAGTGTACTTGGAATCCTTCAAATAGACATTTGCATGTGACTTTTCATTGGCTGACAATTGCATGTCAAAAAATACATACACTTTGATAGGAAATTTTTTAAAGAAACGCAGATGCAGGAAATCTGAAATAAAAACAGAAAGTGCAAGAAACACTCAGCAGACCAGGCAGCATCTGTGGAAAGAGAAGTAGTTAATATATGGGTAGATGTCCCCAGGAAGCCATTTAGACTAGCGCCATCAGATATATTCCCTTTTATTGAATATAGAAAGATGCAGAATGGAAGCAGACCCTTTGGCCCACCAAGTCCATGCCGATCATCAATCACCTGCTCACCTTAGTAATATGTTAACCCACTTTCGCATCCATTACAGAGGCCAATTAAGCTACAAACCCACATATCTTTGGAATGTATGCGGAAACCCACGTGGTCACAGGGAGAACTCGCAAACTCCACACAGACAGCACTACCAGCTACAATGCCCTTCCGATTCAAAATTGTACCTGATTCCAACTGTGCCATAGGTGATACAGGTTATTTGGCTCTTGGACGCATGGCGGAATGGAATGCAACATAGAGAGGCACAGGACAGAAACCAGCTATTTGCCCAGCAAATCTGTGTCAACCATCAACTACCCATTTACACTAAACCTACATTAATCCCCATTTTCTCCCACATCCCCATCAATTTTCACTAGATTCTGCTGGTCAGCTGCATATTAGAGATAATTTACAGTGGCCAATCAGCCGACCAAACAATACGTCTTTAAGGTGTGGGAGAACATGAGAGGACCCAGAGGAAACCCACTTTGTCATGGGGAGAATATGCAAACCCCACACTGAATTGAACCTGGGACTCTGGCACTGTGAGCCTGTGACTCAACTAGCTGTGTCACCGTGCTCTACTCACCTCCACTTCCCCATGGGCGCCTTCACTAATGGGGACAGTACTCTTGCACTCGTGTACAGCGCCGCTGAGTATGCTGCCCCAGCATGGTGCTGCAGCGCTCATACCAGCAAGCTAGACGCCACCTTCAACGACACCATGCAGATCATCACCGGCTGCCTACGCCCTACTCCGACGGATCTCCTGCCGGTGCTCACAGGTATCACACCCGCCAAGCTTCGCAGACAGTTCTTCACTCATAGGCTGGTGTGCAAGGCCCCATTGGATGCCAAACATCCTTTGCACCACCTCGCCCAGGATTCACAGCAACTGGGACCTCAACGCCTGTCATCTCATCACCCTTTCTCCCGTCATGCAGCGACCCTCTGTGGCTCCGGTTTCAACATACTAGGAGCATGGAGAACCAGCTGGGAACAGACATCGCGACCTCCTCAATTCACTGTCGCACCAAACACCACAGCCCCACCCGGCTCGGACATGCCCCGCAAAGAGTGGGTCGCCCTGAACTGGCTCCACACAGGGGTCGGCTGGTTCAACACCAACATGCATCGTTGGGGGTTGCGTCCATCAGCAGCCTGCGTGTGTGGAGCAGACCAGCAAACAGCGCAGCACGTCATTTTCGACTGCACTGTCCTCCGTCCCCCTGGTGGAGGGGTAGACCTCACGGCCCTTGACAACAGCACATTGCACTGGCTACAGCGCCTGAAGGGCATTACATAATTTCTGCTGCCTCAAACGCAAGAAGAAGAAGGGACAGTTACCTATAATGCTAACTGCTTCTCATTCCATATGGTCTGGCCTGCTCTGCTCAGCTGAGTTTTTAGAGCATTTTCTGCTTTTGTTTCATTTTATGTGTGTATATTTGTATGTATGTGCATGTATATATATGTATGTGTATATACAGTATATCTAAAAATACACACGCATATGTATATTTAAATTGTATATGTATGTAAATTTGTGTATGTATATAGAAAACAAATTTAAACACATTTTTTGTTTATCATTAGCTGTTAGAGGGAATTTTGTACTTTGCCCGTACTCTATATCTGACTTCTCTGACTTTACTCAGAGAAGCACAGACACAAAATAAAACAACTCATAGATCAGTGGTGAGTCTATCGAACAAGTCGGTTTAATGAAAGGTTTAATAAAATAAATGTACATCGGGAAGCAGTATGAGTAAGCTCACGATGCTTCAAAATCCTACAATAACTGTCGGATTCTTATACCCTCATAACAGGTATAACAGAGCTTTATTTGTCGTTCGGCACCGAAGTACCGAACGAAACTACATAGCAGTCATAGAAAAAAAGAACACAAGACACATAACCCCAACACAAACGTCCATCACAGTGACTCCAAACACCCCCTCACTGTGATGGAGGCAACAAAACTTCCACTCTCTTCCCCACGCCCACGGACAGACAGCTCGTCCCCGACCGACCCGCACAGTCCCCGCACCGGGCGCTGAAACGTCCCGCGGCCGAACCGGGCGATGAAAGGCCCGCAACCAAGCCTTGCGCAGCTAAGTCCAGTGGCCGAGCCGCACCGGGCGATGTAAAGTCCCGTGGTCGAGCCGCACCAACGATGTTAAGTCCCGTGGCCGAGCCGCACCGGGCAATGTTAAGTCTTGTGGTCGAGCCGCACCGGGCGATGTTAAGTCCCGCAGTCGAGCCGCACCAGCGATGAAAAGACCCGCAGCCGAGCCGCACCGGGCGATGTTAAGTCCCGCAGCCGAGCTGCACCGGGCGATGTTAAGTCCCGCAGTCGAGCTGCACCAGCGATGTAAAGTCCCGCGGCCGAGCCGCACCGGGCGATGTTAAGTCCCGCGGCCGAGCCGCACCGGGCACTGTTAAGTCCAGCGGCCAAGCCGCACCGGGCGATGTAAAGTCCAGTGGCCAAGCCGCACCGGGCGATGTTAGGCCCCGCAGCTGAGCCGCACCCCGCGCCGTGAGGAAGAGAAAAGTTCCCCCCCCCCACACCACCACCCCTTCCCACACATACACAACCAAAAAAATACATAAAAACCATCCCAACACCGACACACAACAAAAAAAAAAAGGAAAAAAGACGAACAGACTGCTAGTGAGCCGCATTGGTTACTTGTGGAGTTGAAATAAACAATCCTTAATCTCTGTAACGTTTCATCTTTGTTTTTCCCCAAAGTTAACTTTAATCTTGAGCTTCTTGTTGTTCTGAAACTCTTCATCCCATATATCTAAGGTGGATACCATAAATGTCCTGATTCCCCTCGCCAAATGGAATCCCCTCGTAAAAGAGGTCATTTGTTAACCTTTTGGAGACTTGCCTGTTAAACACAGTGACCAAGAGCAGTTGTAATGCAAGATTGAAACAGATAAGATCCTAGACAGGTCTGTGGACTATCATCCCCCCTACTGATAAGGAAGCCTGCTTCTCAGCAGCATATTTCAGCTTTGCTATTCTGACGACATTCTATCTTGGCTATTTTCTCATCATGCTCCCCAGTATGTGAGCCCTAGGGTTAACCAAACTGGAACCTACTCATATTCCTTACAATTTTCAAAATTCCCATCAACATTAGCTAATGAAAATTTGCATGCAAAAACCTATTTAGATGATTTCAAACATACTGCACCTTGCAAATAAACCGATCATTACTTAACATGTTGTAACAGCTGAGGCCGAGGTTCACCTGTACCTCCTCCAACTTCATCTATTGTATCAGCTGTTCCAGATGTCAACTTCTCTACATCAGCGAGACCAAGTGCCGGCTCGGCGATCGTTCCGTTCAACACCTCCGCTCAGTCCACCTTAACCAACGTGATCTCCCGGTGGCTCAGCATTTCAACTCCCCCTCCCATTCCCAATCTGACCTTTCTCTCCTGGGCCTCCTCCATTGTCAGAGTGAGGCCCAGCGCAAATTGGAGGAACAGCACCTCATATTTCGCTTGGGTAGTTTATACCCCAGCGGTATGAACATTGACTTCTCTAACCTCAGGTAGTCCCTGCTTTCCCTCTCTATCCCCTCCCCCTTCCCAGTTCTCCCACTAGTCTTCCTGTCTCCTAGTACATCCTATCTTTGTCCCGCTCCCTCCCTGACATCTGACTAAGAAGGGTCGCAACCCAAACCGTTACCTATTCCTTTCCTCCCGAGATGCTGCAACAGCCATACTTTTAGGGAAAAAAAACACAGCATATCTAAAGGGAAGCAGAAAAGTCTAAATGAGCATCAGGTGTAATGGCTGTTTGAATTGGGCCTTAATTTGAACCAATAACAAGTGCTAGTAAAACAGATTGGAAATTATGTTGAGGATGCAATCTAGAGATATTTGTGATTCTGCAGGCAGGTAAGAAAGGGGCCCTGGCCTATGTTAATATAGTCAATAGTTGGTAGAAATATGACATAAAAGATACTGATGGTTTGGGTGTAAATTGAATGAATCCACAGAATTAGTAAATGATGAGAATCAAATTCTGTGGGATTTATCTTGATAATCATTAATGTACAGAATTCCCAGTAAAGCACTGTACATATGGTGGACACCATTTATCCATGTTTTTTTTTACTGCTCTATCATTGTTGAAGTTGTGTAGATACGAAGAATACCTATGGAAATACACCTCCATGTTTATTGGGACTAAGTGGTGTGATTGGTTTATAGGCTGAAAACGTAACAAAGCCATATCGTGATGAATGGTTTTATATGATATTATTGCCATACAGTTGAGGTTGTGTACATTTAATCATTTTATTTGCAGCATTTCTCTTTGACTGTTGGTTAAACACATTGAGAAGATATTTTAGTACCTAGTATGCAGCCATTGTATTAACAAAACAAGAACTCTCAATCACAGTACTGCCCTGGCAGTGGCTTAGAGAATTTGTAATTGAAGTGATTCAAATAACCTCTAGATACAAAACTACAGTGTCCCATCAATATAATAATCAATAAATTGTCACTTTATTTTGTCAATTGCAGCACTGCTATTAAACTGTTTTCTCGTAGCTGTGCTTATTTCCTTTGAATCATTTTATTGAGAAAGAGAAGTGAAGAAATAAAAGTCCAGCAACTGTAAATCAATCCAAACAGAGACACAAAAATGCCGGAGTAACTCAGGCAGGCAACATCTCTGGATAGAAAGAATGGGTGATTTCTTCAGGTCGAGACCCTTCTTCAGACTGAGAGTCAGGGAAGAGGGAGACACAGAGATAAGGATGGGTAAGGTGTGAAACGAAACATCAATTAGATCAATCCAAAAATTGTTCTGAAGGATGAGGAAATTCTGATGTCAATAGGTGGCAACATAAAGATGTTTTTTTCTGGTTCTTCTGTGCTGTTTCCAAACAAAGTAACACTTAAAAATATAGCTAAAAAACACTTCTTCCCACCCTGTCTCCTGCAAAAAGTCTATCCCTTACTCCCAATTCCCCCGTCTACGCCGCATCTGTGCCCAGGATGAGGTGTTTCACACTAGGGCATCAGAGATGTCCTCATTCTTCAGGAAACGGGGCTTCCCCTCCTCCATTATAGATGAGGCTCTCACTAGGGTCTCTTCTACATCCCGCAGCTCTGCTCTTTCTCCCCCTCCCCCCATTCGTAACAAAGACAGAATCCCCCTCGTTCTCACCTTCCACCCCATCAGCCAGCATATCCAACAAATCATCCTCCAACATTTCCGTCACTTACAACGGGACCCCACTACTGGCCACATCTTCCCATCCCCTCCCCTTTCTGCGTTCCGCAGAGACCGTTCCCTCCGTAAATCCCTGGTCCACTCGTCCCTTCCTACCCAAACCACCCCATCCCCGGGCACTTTCCCCTGCAACCGCACGAGATGCAACACCTGTCCCTTTACCTCCCCCCTCAACTCCATCCAAGGACCCAAACAGTCTTTCCAGGTGAGACAGAGGTTCACCTGCACCTCCTCCAACCTCATCTATTGTATCCGCTGCTCTAGATGTCAACTTCTTTACATCGGCGAAACCAAATGCAGGCTTGGCGAACGTTTCGCTCAACACCTTCGCTCAGTCCGCCTTAACCAACCTGATCTCCCGGTGGCTGAGCACTTCAACTTCCCTTCCCACTCCCAGTCTGACCTTTCTGTCATGGGCCTCCTCCAGTGCCATAGTGAGGCCCACCGGAAATTGGAGGAACAGCACCTCATATTTCGCTTGGGCAGCTTGCAGCCCAGCGGTATGAACATTAACTTCTCCAACTTTAGATAGTTCCTCTGTCCTTCTCTTCAC
Source organism: Rhinoraja longicauda (assembly GCF_053455715.1). Classification (NCBI taxonomy): domain Eukaryota; kingdom Metazoa; phylum Chordata; class Chondrichthyes; order Rajiformes; family Arhynchobatidae; genus Rhinoraja; species Rhinoraja longicauda. Next base: position 39,294,239 of record NC_135957.1, on the reverse strand, counting down.
CTCCCCCTTCCCAGTTCCCAGTGCTCCCTCTATCTTCCTGTCTCCACCTATATCCTTCCTTTGTCCCGCCCACCTGACATCAGTCTGAAGAAGGGTTTCGACCCAAAACGTCACCCATTCCCTCTCTCCTGAGATGCTGCCTGACCTGCTGAGTTACTCCAGCATTTTGTGAAATAAATACCTTGAAAATATAAAGATGTGTTACTTATTGCTACCTTTAGCTAGTTGGCCTTGCGAAACAACGGAAGGTTCAAGGCTGGGTGCATAGTCCTCTGCACTACTCTCTCCACACACATGGTCAATTAGCCAGACGTAGCTCCAACACCATGTTTAAATTTGCTGACGGATCCACCATTGTTGGACAAATAAGCGTAATCTCTGAGGGAGATTGGCAATCTGGTTGAGTGTCGCCTGAATAATATTGCTGTCATCTCACTAAAGTAATACAGCTGAAATTTAAGAGTCGTCCTTAAAATAGGAGAGGTGGCAAATGTTGTGCCTCTTTTCAAGAAGTGCTGCAGTGAAAATACTGGGAACTATAGGCCAGTGAGCTTAACATCTGTAGTTGGAAAGTTACTAGAGAGTTTTCTGAGGGATAGGTTATAGAGGCATTTGGACAGGCAGTGACTGACCAGGGATAGTCAGCATAGTTTTGTACATGGGAGGTCGTGTCTCACAAATCAGATTGAGTTTTTTGAAGACATGACTAAAAAGGTCGATGAGGGCAGAGCTGTAGATGTTGTGTAAATGGATTTCAGGAAGGCATTCGACAAGGTTCCACATAGTAGGCTGCTCTGGAAGGTTGGATCGCATGGGATCCAAGAAACGGTAGTTGAATGGATAGCATATTGGCTTCATGGAAGGAAGCAGAGGGTGATGGTGGAAGGTTGCTTCTCAGACTGGAGGCCTGTAACTAGTGGTGTGGCTCAGGGTTCGGTGCTGGGCCTGTTACTGTTTGTCATCTACATCAATGATTTGGATGAGAACATACAGGGCAAGATTAGCAAGTTTGCGGATGATAAAAAAGTGGGTGGTTTTGCAGATAATGAAGATTGTTGTTAAAGATTGCAGCAGGATCTGGATCGATTGGCCAGGTGGGCTAAGGAATGGTTGATTGAATTTAACACAGAGATGTGTGAGGTATTGCATTTTGGGACGTCTAACTGGGGAGTGTTGTAGAGCAGAGGGATCTAGGAGTGGAGGGGCATGGTTCCTTGAAGGTCGAGTCGCGGGTAGATAAGGTGGTCAAAATGGCTTTTAGCACATTGGCCTTCATCAGTCAGAGTATTGAGTATAGAAGTTGGGAGGTCATGTTGCAGTTGTATAAGACGTTGGTGAGGCCGCATTTAGAATATTGTGTTCAGTTCTGGGCACCATGTTATAGGAAAGATATTGTCAAGCTTGAAAGGGTTCAACGAAGATTTACGAGGATGTTGCCAGAACTAGAGGGTGTGAGCTATGTGCAGGAGGGTGAGGGGTGATTTTATAGAGGTGTATTAAATCATGAGAGGAATAGATCGGGTGGATGCACAGAGCCGCTTACCCGGAGTAGGGGAATCGAGGACCAGAGGACATGGGTTCAAGGTGAAGTGGAAAAGATTTAATAGGAATCTGAGGAGTAACTTTTTCACACAAAGGGTGGTGGGTGTATGGAACAAGCTGCCAGAGGAGGTAGTTGAGGCTGGGACTATCCCAACTTTTAAGAAACAGTTCGACAGGTACATGGATAGGACCGGTTTGGAGGGATATGGACCAAGTGCAGGCAGGTGGGACTAGTGTAGCTGGGTCATTTTGGCCGGTGTGGGCAAATTAGGCCGAAGGGCCTGTTTCCATACTGTATCACTCTATGACTCATGGAGTTGTAGAGTACAAAAATATGTCCTGTCCCACTGAGTTAATCCAGCTTTTTGTGTCTATCACCTGTTATGTAATTCAGGGAGAGCCTGTAGTGAAGTGTTTGAGAGAAACAATAGGATTCATGTTGAACTAATTCAATCACTTTGTCCACTTGACCTGCATAATGTAGATTCAAACATCACATGTAGATGATGTCACCCAGTAGAAAAACAGTATAAATGTAGGCAGACTATGAGAGTGGTCAGGAGTTACTGAGAAAAGACACAGAATTCCCTCCTCGGCCTCACCATGTTCTGAACCTCACTATCTTTCTCAGAATGTCTTGTGCCTGCTCAAAAGTATCCTTGACACTGGCAACACACCAGCCTGGAGTCCTGGAGCTTGTGGAAATGGAAATGTCTGTCTGTATCCTGGACTGTAGAGTCCCCCATTGCTAATGCTCGCCTAGACCTGGCCCTATGCAGCTGTTCAACAGAGCCAGATGTGGTGCCATTGGCCTGACAATTGTTGCAATATAAATGCAAAAATGACACAGATGGTGTCACCGAGTAGAAAAAAGGTGTAATTGTTGCAAGACAGTAAGGGTGGTCAGGGGTTACAGAGAAACGAAACAGAATTCACTCAGCCTCACCCTATAGAGGATCTCTCCTCGAGCCTTCTTTTTGCGACTGATGACTTGTTCGTCTGTAAATCATTTGTTGTAGCGGCCTCTGGTGGTGAACCACACGCAGTACCGTGTCCGCTACATCTGGTGACCCCGACATGATTCGAACACGCAGCCTTCTGATATTTTCCTCGTATTGTAAGAATTGTACTTTACTTTTGTAAAATACTTGGTAAATTATAATCTGTCAAAAATTACCCATCAGAATTAACTCCTCATCTTTATTTTAAAATATAAATGTGTTTAGACTGCTTCGTTAGTTGCAATTATCTCCTCCATGATTGGGAGGGGGGCGGGAATCACTACTCAAATAGTGATTATTGACAACTAAACCACTTCGGGGAAGTGATGGTGGTAGTGAAGTAAGTTAGTCTTTAAAATATAGGTTGCTACACTATAATCACACGTTTCTATCCATAATAACTCACTTGTTCCCCTCCACACATCTAATGGCATACTAGCGTTTGGTGTTTGAAGACTCTGATTTGGTGTACTCATTTCAACCTTAAAAATCAAGAGCTATAATGCTGAGTAGTGTTAATGATTTAATAGTTGCTGTCTACAAGTTGCACAACTATAACCTGCATGCAAATATTCCTTATCCTTCTTATCGAAGAACAATCTAAAGAAAGAGGCGAATATAACCTTTTGCGGGGAGACTCAGTATTGTACTAGAAGTGGACGACATTGTTTCAACTACGCAAGGAAAATGTTTGAACATTTTTGGATGACTTTTTTGTGGGCAAGCTGAAATGTGTTCGTGTGATTCATGTTTTAATTTTGTTATATTGCTTCATTTTAAAGTGGTTCTGAATCTTAACTTTTTGAAAAGAGAATTTGAGCCATGCAATTTGAACTAATCTTGGCTTGTGTTTCTCAGTTGGATGTGAAATGCATGGTTTTCCAGGTGACGGGCTGGAACATGATGCAGATGACTGGAATTTCTGATTTTTCTGGGTAAACACACCAGTGTAAACTGCATTCAAATTTAGAAAACTTTAGTAAAAGTGCTCACCTTACTGGAGACACTTTTTTTCTTAATGATTAAATTAGCAACCTCTCCTACCATCCAGGGTTCCTTCATCTTTATCCCTTCTCCTTACTGGACCATTCATGTCCTGAACTCTAATCAGCTGGTCTTTACATCAAGTCCCATACGTCAGATGTGGACTTGCCCAATAACAGCCGCTTCTAATTTACTGTCCCTAGCTTCTGGCTGATAGTGTGATTTTCCCTCTCCCAATTTAGTACTTTTCCCCATCAGTCTCTCTTCGTGCTCTGCTTCCCAGCCCCTAATGCTCTTGTTTGAATCCTCCCATATGGTACAAGTGAACGATATTTTTTTCCCCCTCCAGTTTAGGTGCAATCTGTCCATCCTGTGCAGGTCCCACCTGCCATGGAAGAGAGCCCATTGATCCATACATCTGCAGCCCCTTCGCCTGCACCTGAACCATGTACTGAACTGCACTACCTTTCTCAGAATGTCTTGTGCGTGTTCAGCGACATCCTTGATGCTGGCAACAGGGAAGCAATACACAATCCTGTCGTCTTGCTTGTGGCAATGTAAATGCCTGTCTCTCTCCCTGACTATCAAGTCCTCCATCGCTATTGCTCTCCTAGATTTAGCCCCAACCTGCTGTTGAACAGAGACGGATATGCAGTCACCATGCTGACTGTTACTACTATTGGCCCCTGAGCCCCTCCCCCCCTTCCAAAGTATCATTACTGGTATACTTGTTTCAGAAGGAAATAGCCATGAAGATCCCTCCACCACCTGCTTGCTTCTACTGGCAGTCACCCATCTATCTGGCTGAGCCTTTGATGTGGCCACCTTCCTGAAATTACTGTCTTACTGTCTTTAGCCCTCTCTGCCTTCTGCATGCTCATCTATGTGCGACTGCTGCTGAAACCCATCCATATGATCTGAGAGGAGCTGCCGCTGGCCACAATCCCCCCCGATGTAGTTGCCAGGGAACATATGACTCCTCTTTGTTTCCCACACTTGACAGGAGGAGCACACCACTCCACTCACTGCCATAACTGCCCCCTTAATACACACTTAAAATTAAATCTAATATTCTTGAGGAGATGTCTATACCGTGGGCGGCAGCATGGTGGCGCAGCGGTAGAGTTGCTGCCTTACAGTGATTGCAGTGCCAGAGACCCGGGTCCAATCCCGACTATGGGTGCTGTCTGTACGGAGTTTATGTGCTCTCCCCATGACCGCATGGGTTTTCGCAGAGATCTTTGGTTTCCTTCTGCATTCCAAAGATGTACAGGTTTGTAGGTTAATCGGCTTGGTATAAGTGTAAATTGTGCCTAGTGTGTGTAGGATAGTGTTATGTGCTAGTGCTTGGTCAGTGCGGACTCGGTGGGCCGAAGGGCCTGTTTCTGCACTGTATCTCTAAACTAAACTAAAATGTAAACCTTAAACACCTTACCTTATCCTTACCTTGGTTTTGCTTGCACTCCTCACCAAAGCTCGAGTATTTACCAAAGCCACACTGACACCCCCCAGCAGCATGATGATATCAATAGACAATAGGTGCAGGAGGCGGTCATTCGGCCCTTCGAGCCAGCACCACCATTCAATGTGATCATGGCTGATCATTCTCAATCAGTACCCCATTCCTGCCTTCTCTCCATACCCCCTGACTCCACTATCCTTAAGAGCTCTATCTCGCTCTCTGTTGAATGCATTCAGAGAATTGGCCTCCACTGCCTTCTGAGGCAGAGAATTCCACAGATTTACAACTCTCTGACTGAAAAAGTTTTTCCTCATTTCCGTTCTAAATGGCCTAACCCTTATTCTTAAACTGTGGCCTCTGGTTCTGGACTCCCCCAACATTGGGAACATGTTTCCTGCCTCTAACGTGTCAACCCCTTAATAATCTTATATGTTTCGATAAGACCCCCTCTCATCCATATAAGTGTATACAAGCCTAGCCGCTCCAGTCTTTCAACACAGGACAGACCCGCCATTCCGGGAATTAACCTAGTAAACCTACGCTGCACGCCCTCAATAGCAAGAATATCCTTCCTCAAATTTGGAGACAAAACTGCACACAGTACTCCAGGTGCGGTCTCACTAGGGCCCTGTACAACTGCAGAAGGACCTCTTTGCTCCTATACTCAACTCCTCTTGTTATGAAGGCCAACATTCCATTGGCTTTCTTCACTGCCTGCTGTACCTGCATGCTTCCTTTCAGCGACTATGCAATTGTCTCAACATGGCTGCTCCATTAGAGCCTTGCTCCCTTTCACTTCCTTCTAAGGCTGTCCAGCCTGAAAACTAAAATCATTTTTTCAAAATGTTCTCTGTAATATTCTGGCATTTTGCCTTTTATGAATTCAGTGTGCTTTTTATAATTTTCTATGGTTATCTTGATAATGTAATGCAGGTTTGTTATGAACTGGAAATTTTAAACAAGAATAATTCATTTTTAAAATCTTTTGAACTGTTATTGTAATAATTTTAATTTTGAAATACTGAATTCAGTATGTCAGTTTGTATAAGACAAATAGGAGTGTTTTCAGATTACACCAAGCTGCAGTGAGAATTTTAATATTCTTGGGTACTTTTGAAAGCCATCTACAATTTTATGGTGCTGATTACTATCTGAAGCTGAGTGCTAAGAATCTGCTTCACCTACACCATCCATCACAAAGCAGCCAACATAATCAATGACTTGCCCCACTCCGGACTTGTCCCCTTCTCCCTGTTCCTATCCGTCAGAAGCTTGAAAGCGCGCACCACCAGACTCGGCAATAATTTATTCCCCTCTTATCAGGCTCAGGCTTCCATAAGGGTGGCACAGTGGCGCAGCGGTAGAGTTGTTGCCTTACAGCGAATGCAGCGCCGGAGACTCAGATTCAATCATGACTACGGGCGCCGTCTGTACGGAGTTTGTAAGTTCTCCCCGTAACCTGCGTGGGTTTTCTCCGAGATCTTCGGTTTCCTCCCACACTCCAAAGACGTACAGGTTTGTAGGTTAATTGACTGGGTAAATGTTTTTAAAAAATTGTCCCTAGTGTGTGTAGGATAGTGTAGGATAGTGTTAATGTGCGGGGATCGCTGGTCGGCGCGGACTCCATGGGCCAAAGGCGCTCTATCTCTAAATCTAAAAAAAAATCTAAAAAGAAAATCTGCGGTACTGTCCAATTCACCTCTACCTTACCCTACATTGGACTTTGTCTGTGATGCACTATAATGCTGAGAATTACATTCTGCACTCTGTATCTTCCTCTTTGCTTTACCTATTGTACTTGAGTTTGACTTGATTGTGTTTGTGTATAGTCTGATTGCCTGCAAAACAAAGCTTTCCCCTGTACCTTGGTGCATATGACAATATTGAAACTAAACTTAGACCACCATCCATCTGAATATGGCTTTGAATAATTCATTCCGTTTGGCACTGAGCCAGGATGGTCCCTAACAGTGTAGGAATGAACTGCAGATGCTGGTTTAAACCGAAGATCCACACCAAAAGCTGGAGTAAATCAGCGGGTCACGCAGCATCTCTGGGGAAAATAAATGGGTTTCAGCCATTCAGCCTCCAGCTTTTTGGGTCTAACTGTGGTGAGTTGGTCAATCTTTCACAGAGTATTGATAGGATAATATAATTTTTTATATTATCCTCTCAATGATTTTCTTTGATTTTCCCCAGCTTAGGGGGGGGGGGGGAACAAAGGGGGAGCTGGCTTTGTAACTTTGTCAGCGTTGTATGTGGTGACTACCTTGGGTAGGCAAGCAACGAATTTCACGGTGCCTTATCACATGACAATAAAGTATTCAATTCCAACAATAATTTATGTTGATGTGTCTGATTGCTACCAAGCGATTTCTGCTAGAAAGTGTGCACGTGGACTTTGTACTGGACTGGCTATAATCATCTGAGAGGGCTTGCTGAGCCTTGCTGTGCAAACTCACTGGGTAATGAGGTGAAGTGGAAGGGCTGCTGTCACCCTTGGAGCTTTGTCCCAGTCTGAATCGAATGAATTGGCATCATCATCATCATAGAAGGGAAGAGAAAATTGTAAAGGATAGAAGCAGCAGCTAAAAATACTTGCATTCTTCTGTTTGCTGCCATGTTATTGTCTCAGGGAAACAAATATAATGACCAGCTATTTGGGCAAATGGAGCTGTCACTTGGTTGCCAGGCTAAGGGCTGCATCCCATGATGCTCTGGGAAGAGTCTGGCTTATAATTGCTGTGCTGCTGCACTGAAATGTGAACAGACACGATGTGACCTGCACTGATTAAGCTTTTGCAGTACAACATTTCAGTCCTTGCAGTTCTCTAGGATCGCCTGTTCATTCAGGTTCTATCTCTGGGAGGTTAAATGGTTGTGATAAATTACCTTTTGGAAAGCACTTTATTCTTTGTTACGTCAGATGCTAAAATAGTGAACCCTGCTTTGCTTATTGTGTTTGACCTAGTTTGCAATGATTTGCTAAGTTTTCTTTTTTAGTAATATTTGGAATATGATTGATTCTGGCATTTGGAAATTTGCAAATCTTTAATGTATCACAGAGCGTGATTCGTGTAATCTTATTTCTCAGATGGCAAATGCAATTGAATGAAGATCGGTGATTATTATCATCACGTTATCCAAGAAGCATTTATTAATGTCAGAAGTGTCTGGAAATTACATTAAGTCCATGTTCTTGCATTTAAATAAGGAATTTAGAGCCTGCATCATATTTTTGCTTCAGCAATTGGATGGGGAAACTGTTTATTTGGTTCATCTACATGCAGCCTGAGGCACATGAAAATAATCTTGGAGGAAAAATCGATAAGGGAACCTTGAACAGAACCTGGCAATAGACTCAAAGCTTAGGACATTTTTTTTGGCAGACCACTTTGCCAATACCAAATGCCGTATGCTAGATTAGAAGAAGCACAAGTAATTTGCTGCTTCCATCTGGAAAGTCATTTTGGGCCGCTGGATGGTGGGAAGGTAAGAGGTAAAAGGACAGGTGTTGTTCTTCCTCTTGTTGCGTGGAATTGTGCTGTATGAGGGGGGTACACTGGTAAGCGGGGAAGGACGAGTGGACCGGGGAGAAGTGAAGGGAGCAATGACCGGAGGGAAGAGGAATATATGTCCAATTGTGGAATCTTTTTGGAGCACTTTCCAACAAGTGGAATCTTGCTTTAGAGCAATTGCCCAAGAGCATCTTAGTGCAGTTGTAAAAGGGCTGTGTTAAAACCACTCGAGAGTACTGTGTGTGGATCTGAGTGGGAAGGATATGCCTGAAATTGGAGTGCAATGAAGGTTCGCCAGCTTTAGAAATCTTTAGAAATCTTGCTCTTTCTCTGTGCTTTGTGTGAGAGCAGGCCATTTTTGCCTGCTATTTTATTTGATTTTCATTCTTTTCAGGCACATCCCTTTCTCCCTCCCTCCAAGAATGGCATGGTTCTTCAAGAACTGAGAGACTAGAATTTTGTCAACACACAACACTGTATTTGGTCTGTAGCCTAAGGGGGTAACTCTCCCAGGCTCCAGAATCCTACTTGAACTGCGTGCTTGGGACTGGGCCTGTAGAACAGCCACTCAAATATGTCACTGATGGAATATTTGGAAGTGAAAGATTAATAACTTTGACACTTGGTATTGGTTTGTTATTGGGATGTGCAGGGAAATACAGTGAACAACTTTGAGTTGTGTGCTATCTAGGCAGGTTGTACCATTTGTCAGTTCATACCATATCTAGGAACAACAGGTAGTGCAAAATTTAAAACAAACTGTACGGAATATAGTGTTACAGCTGCTGAGAAACTGCAGATTAAAAAAACTACTGGGTTTTACCGCAACAAGGTTGATTGTAAGATTGGGAATTAGTGAATGTATTGAGGAATTTTGTGGAGTGAATGACAAAAATATATCATTGCACAATGATGATACTTCATTGTATAATGCCATGGGATCTTTTGCATCAAACTATTGGCTGATCTGCCCATGGGTAAACCATATCTGAAACATGATACCCCCAACGGTGCTGCAGTTCCTCACTTTTGCAACAGCTTCAGTTTGAATTATTTTTCACTTGGTTATAGAAAATCCTTTTGTACACATAACCAGGTGGAATCTAAATGTATATATGCACCTATAAATATACCTGGACTATCTCTGACATCTCCCTCCCGTTTCTGGACCTCACCATCTCCATCACAGGAGAAAAACTAGTGACGGACATTTATTACAAGCCCACCGACTCGCACAGCTATCTGGACTACACTTCTTCCCACCCGGTCCCCTGCAAAAAGTCTATCCCCTACTCCCAATTCCTCCGTCTACGCTGCATCTGCGCCCGGGATGAGGTGTTTCAGACTAGGGCTTCCGAGATGTCCTCGTTTTTCAGAAAACGGGGCTTCCCCTCCTCCATTATAGATGAGGCTCTCACTAGGGTCCCTTCTACATCCCGCAGCTCCGCTCTTGCTCCCCCTCCCCCCACTCGCAACAAGGACAGGATCCCCCTCGTTCTCACCTTCCACCCCACCAGCCAGCGGATCCAACATATCATCCACCAACATTTCCGTCACCTACAACAGGACCCCACCACTGGCCATATCTTCCCATCCCCTCCCCTCTCTGCGTTCCGCAGAGACCGTTCCCTCCGCAACTCCCTGGTCCACTGGTCCCTTCCTACCAAACCACCCTAACCCCGGGCACTTTCCCTTGCAACCGCACGAGATGCAACACCTGTCCCTTTACCTCCCCCCTCAACTCCATCAAAGGACCCAAACATTCTTTCCAGGTTCACCTGCACCTCCTCCAACCTCATCTATTGCATCCGCTGCTCTAGATGTCAACTTATCTATACCGGCGAAACCAAGCGCAGGCTCGGCGATCGCTTCGCTGAACACCTGCGCTCGGTCCGCATTAACGCAACTGATCTCCCGGTGGCCCAGCACTTTAACTCCCCCTCCCATTCCCAGTCTGACCTCTCTGTCATGGGCCTCCTCCAGTGCCATAGTGAGGCCCACCGGAAATTGGAGGAGCAGCACCTCATATTTCGCCTGGGCAGTTTGCGGCCCAGTGGTATGAACGTCGACTTCTCCAACTTCAGGTAGCTCCTCTGTCCCTCCCTTCCCCTCCTCTCCCTCTATCTTCCTGTCTCCACCTATATCCTTCCTTTGTCCCACCCCCGACATCAGTCTGAAGAAGGGTCTCGACCCGAAACGTCACCCATTCCTTCTCTCCCGAGATGCTGCCTGACCTGCTGAGTTACTCCAGCATTTTGTGAATAAATCGATTTGTACCAGCATCTGCAGTTATTTTCTTATATTATGCACCTATAATGATTGGAACCTTGTATGAAATTTGTTCATAAGTAATTTTTTTTTAATGGTTTCTAATTTTAGCTATATTTCTACCTAATGTGTTCCCTTGTGTTTTGTGCTCTAGTCTTTGGAGTGCATCTCAGAAAGGCAGCTTTCTGATTCAGAAGGGAGAGACTTGCCTACTGGAAGCTGCCAACCTGTGGAGACAAACAACGTCTGCTAAATTTCCCACCTAGTTTATCTGGGCTAGAGATCATGAATTTAATTTGTTTTGGCATCATGTTCAGTACCGCCACTGTGGGCCGAAGGGCCTGCACCTGCACTGCATTGCTCTGTGCTCCCTAACCTAGTTTGCATAATGTAGTGGAGGAAACTGTGAGGAAGTTCAGCTTTGAAATGACGTAAGAAGTATCAAGAACAGAGAAAGGTTTTTGGGGAGAATATCTGTTCTCTAACTTGTGCTCCTATCAAAGATTTGCATGATTCCGTGCAGACTGCAGTGTGTTAATGAAGGTGGTAATAAATGCCTATTCTCTGAGTTGAGCATCACACTTGATAGCATTGAGGTTTTCCAGCACATTATTCCAGCAAAATAGCCCCCTCAACCACTGCTATTTTGAATGTGGGTGTTAAAACAGTATTCTTCCAAAGAGCTTGGCCTTGCTGTCCAAAGTCAGCTACTGTACATCTGTGCATGATGCAAATACATTTTAACTATTTTTTAATCATTGGCTTTGAATTCTCAGTGTTTCATTTTCATCTAAGATATTTTGAAATTGCAGTTGTTCAACTTTCGTGCATGACCAGTCCCCATGTTCAGCTTTGCAGCAGCATCTGTGACTCTGGAGTCTATCATTCTAGGTAATTGCCTCAAGGACCTGTAATGGAAAAAAAGTGAAAACTGGCCATGCAAACAATGTTGTCTGTTAACATGAGATGGTCGCAGAATCAAACATGAAAGGAATTGCATTAAAAGTATTTTTTCACCTTCTGGAGAGCTCAAGTCTAGCTTGCAGATTGCTCTTTTCTTGATTGTCATAAAATGCTGTATTTTCACTGAGCAAGTTTTGTCAGGCTTGATTGATTGAAAGTTCCAGTTAGGCCTGTACTTTGTATCTTTGTCATCATCACCAATGCTGCCTGTGGTCATTTTACAGACATGATATGCAGTGGCTGAACCCAGTGATGAGACAGAATGGGTATTGGCCCTGGGTTTGAAACAGGATCTGAGCAAATGGAGTATCTGTAGAAGCCCATTATATGCATGAGAACATGAAACAGGAGCAGAATTTGAGTTCTCAGCCCCTCAAGCCTGCCCTGCCATTCAATGTTATCATGGCTGATCTGTTCCAAGCTGTCTCATCTCTTCTGTGTCAATTTCCCATAGCCCTCAATTCCCGGATCTGTCAAATAAATTATCTAATTACATTTTAAATACCCATAATGATCTCTCATCCAGGGTGAAAAATTCCAGAGATGCACCACCCTAGTACTGATCTTTTAATAGACAATAGACAATAGACAATAGACAATAGGTGCAGGAGTAGGCCATTCAGCCCTTCGAGCCAGCACCGCCATTCAATGCGATCATGGCTGATCACTATCAATCAGTACCCCGTTCCTGCCTTCTCCCCATACCCCCTCACTCCGCTATCCTTAAGAGCTCTATCCAGCTCTCTCTTGAAAGCATCCAACGAACTGGCCTCCACTGCCTTCTGAGGCAGAGAATTCCACACCTTCACCACCCTCTGACTGAAAAAGTTCTTCCTCATCTCCGTTCTAAATGGCCTACCCCTTATTCTCAAACTGTGGCCCCTTGTTCTGGACTCCCCCAACATTGGGAACATGTTATCTGCCTCTAATGTGTCCAATCCCCTAATTATCTTATATGTTTCAATAAGATCCCCCCTCATCCTTCTAAATTCCAGTGTATACAAGCCCAATCGCTCCAGCCTTTCAACATACGACAGTCCCGCCATTCCGGGAATTAATCTAGTGAACCTACGCTGCACGCCCTCCATAGCAAGAATATCCTTCCTCAAATTTGGAGACCAAAACTGCACACAGTACTCCAGGTGCGGTCTCACCAGGGCCCGGTACAACTGTAGAAGGACCTCTTTGCTCCTATACTCAACTCCTCTTGTTACGAAGGCCAACATTCCATTGGCTTTCTTCACTGCCTGCTGAACCTGCATGCTTCCTTTCATTGACTGATGCACTAGGACACCCAGATCTCGTTGAACTCCCCCTCCTCCTAACTTGACACCATTCAGATAATAATCTGCCTTTCTATTCTTACTTCCAAAGTGAATAACCTCGCACTTATCTACATTAAACTGCATCTGCCATGTATCCGCCCACTCACACAACCTGTCCAGGTCACCCTGCAGCCTTATTGCATCTTCCTCACAATTCACACTACCCCCCAACTTAGTATCATCTGCAAATTTGCTAATGGTACTTTTAATCCCTTCGTCTAAGTCATTAATGTATATCGTAAATAGCTGGGGTCCCAGCACCGAACCTTGCGGTACCCCACTGGTCACTGCCTGCCATTCCGAAAGGGACCCATTTATCCCCACTCTTTGCTTTCTGTCTGTTAACCAATTTTCTATCCATGTCAGTACCCTACCCCCAATACCATGTGCCCTAATTTTGCCCACTAATCTCCTATGTGGGACCTTGTCGAAGGCTTTCTGAAAGTCGAGGTACACCACATCCACTGACTCTCCCTTGTCAATTTTCCTAGTTACATCCTCAAAAAATTCCAGTAGATTTGTCAAGCATGATTTCCCCTTCGTAAATCCATGCTGACTCGGAACGATCCCGTTACTGCTATCCAAATGCTCAGCAATTTCGTCTTTTATAATTGACTCCAGCATTTTCCCCACCACTGATGTCAGACTAACTGGTCTATAATTACCCGTTTTCTCTCTCCCTCCTTTCTTAAAAAGTGGGATAACATTTGCTATTCTCCAATCCACAGTGGGATTGATTTGATATACATGGTACTGGAAATTTCCAGAATAAAATCTGGGTAGATACGGAGTAGGTTTTGATGACCTTGTGCTGTAATCCAGGAAAGTGTCCCAGATCTTTGTACTTCCAAAGTTAGAGCTTTCGAACAGGAGTCTGCATTTTTATATCTACTGTCCAGGTCTGACTTAAAAAAAAAAGAAAATGTGAGTATCTATGTAGATAAAATGAGCATCAGCTACGGTGCAAACAAACACACTGCTGGAGACTCTCCTTGCATTAGATCTTGTTTTAAACCCAGGGCCAATGATCCTTTAGATTTTGGGACTTTTTAGTCTTTAGACCTTTACGTTTTGACCCCTTGAGTCTTCAGCTCCAATAAACTCACAGCTTTAAAACTGCTTAATATACTTCTATTGATTTAATTCTATTGTTTTGAAGGTTGATTTTGGTTATTGGTTTTAGAAATGTAGTTACAGCTATACATTTTTGTTTCCAAATGATTACATTCTACCACAGAAGGATACACAACATTTGTCATTGAAATATTTTTATTCTTTTACGATATGTTATGCTTCCACTTTTGGGTTAATTTGGGTTTACCTTTCTAGAGGGCCAGAATGATCTAATTTGTGACCCAGACAGTAAGGTTGATGTGCTTTTATGAGCAATTTATTTGTGTAATTTTGCCACAATACAATTTCCTTTAACTTGCCTGTCCAAGATTAAGAGTTTGATCATCTTCAGCCTGTTCTTCCATGGTTATTGCTTCTGTTTGCAATTTCTCTGGCTATGAGGAGCTTTGGATTCTTGAAGTGGATCTTCTGTTGAGTGTTCTGAAGGTCAAATTTACTATTAGTGCACAGTGGTTTCACTTGCTGTAACACTACACTGGTGCAGCATGATTCTAGAGTTAATGGTTGATAAAGTTACCGTTCAAATAGAGCATGTGGATTTGCTAGCATTATGCATGTCAAAGAGTATCTTCTGAAAATGTTCAATTTCTAGTATTGCGCCACTCCTACATCGCATATCTGTTGTTAACAGGGTGTGATTTTATTTTTTGCTTATTGGGCTCAGAACAGACATTTAGGCACCAATCTATGTAACCAATGAGCCAAACATCTAAATCTGGCAGGTGCTTGGTTGTCTCTCACGAATATCATGCAGAACATTTCTGTTGTAACCCAAGCACTTGCAAGGGGCTCACCACACTAGATAATAAAATGCCCTCACTGCCAAAATAATGGCCATCACAGATACAAACATAAGAATTTGTTCAAATATCCACTTAGCTTGAGAAGAAAATAGCTTTTTTTTGGGATATAAAATATTAAAGGATCCAGGATAAATATTTAAAGAAATTGTCGGAAACTGCAATCGTAGAGGCAGATATGATGATGTGATTTAAGAATCTTTTTGATAAGCATGTGGATTGCAGGGAATGGAAGGATCTGGATCACATACAGACAGAGGAAATTGGGTAAACCTGGCATCATGTTCGGCATGGGCATTGTGGGCTGAAGGGCCTGATCCTGTGCTGTTTTGCTCTATGATTAGAGAGCAGGAAGAGAGATATCTCTGCAAGGGTGGTGGGTGTCTAGAATTTGTGGTCTGATAAAGGGATAGCACATTGGCACACTCATAGAACTGCTGCCTCTTTGCTCCAAAGATCCGAGTTCAATCCACACCTCGTCTCTGTGTGGTTTTGCATGTTCTCCCCGAGACGACATGGGATTCTTTGTGGTGCACTCTGGTTAATTGGCCACTGTAAGTTGCCCCAAATTCTTATTAATGCATATTAAAATTCTTGGAAAGGATTAAGGTGATTGCAGGGAGAATTAATGAAAAATGTTGTTTCTGCACCAGTTCTAACCTGTGTACAATTGCTGGGGAATCTGCTACTTTGAGCCTGGTGGAATATAAGTAAATTAAAATGAAACATTTTAACAATGCTGGAACTGGTGGAATACACCTCTGATGTCCCTCGGACTATCCTTCACCAGACTTTGCTGGCTTTATCTTGCACTAAACATTATTCCCTTATTATTATCTATACACTGTAAGTGGATTGATTGTAACCATGTATTGTCTTTCTGCTGACAGTTAGCACACAACATAAAGTTTTTCACTGTGCCTTGGTACACGTGACAATAAACTAAACTGAACTATTTCCAATATTTTACAAGAAAATAATTTGTGCAAATTCAACAATTATATTCCAGACAGTACTTGCAGAGAGATTTCAGTCGCTGTTTTTGCTTCTAGGAACTGTCTCTTCTCGACCTCTACCACTAGATGACACTAGTCCTCCACATATAGTGCCAACAGATTTTTGAATAAGCAGTTTAAGGAAACTAATTTCAAGACTTGTGATGTTTTCTTACCCTTGATTTGTTTGCATTACAGCATTTTCTTTTAACAGTATACCTAAAATACTATTGTTTGTCATGACTAGCTTTGTAATGTTTATTTAGTAGTGTGCAGTCATAGGACAAAACTTAAATCCAACATGTTTTTTCAATAAATTAATAGCATAAAATATTGCATTTCATTGCATATTGTACTGTTTCTACTGGAGCATAATATATTTATTGATAACTTGTCTAACTATTAAGGATTTGTGCAATTCATGTATTAGTAAACATGCCAAAATGAATGCAACTCCTCTATATATTTTTCGGAATTAAAGTAGCGACTTCATTTGTTTTTCTTATCAGAAGTGTTTTGTTTAATCATGTGCTATTTGCATTTTTGTGCTGTGTGGGAAAGCAATTATTTTCTACCAAATGATCTACGTTAGATTTTGTGAGACCACTACTGGAATCTGCGTCCCAAAGTCGTCTCCTGCCTTTGCTTAGCTCTTCAAATCTCCAAAAGATTGTAAGACAAAGGAGTAGAATTAGGCCATTCTGCCCATCGAGTCTGCTCTGAAAAATTTGAAGGAGATGATCCTTCACACCCAGAATGTGTCACATGTGGGTGAGTGGGCCTTGGCAAAGTCCTACTTCAAAAAAAAAAGACCATCTATCAAGAGTGTTTAATTGCCATATGTACTGAAGTGGATTAATGGAATTCTTAATTACAGAAGCATAATTTAATGAGACAGGAACTCGCTCAAGTTGATTGGAGTAGGTTGCTTGAAGGAAAGGAAACGTGGGATGTTTTAAAAATTGTCCTGACAGGAGTTCAGGACATGCATGTCCCTGTTAAAGTGAAGGGCAAGGCAGGCAAATGTAAGGAAGCTTGGAGGACGAGGAAAATTAAGGCTTTGCTCAAGATTAAGAAGGAAGGATGGGGACAGGTAAAGGCAGCTGTGATTAAGTCTATTGCTGGAGGAGTTTGGGGAACTAAGGAGTAAGCTAAAAAAGGAAACCAGAAGGGCAAAAAAGCATCAGGAGATCACTATGACAGATAGCATTAAGGATTATCCCTAGAGATATTATAAGTACATAAAGGGAAAAAGGGTAACCAGTCTGAAGAAGGGTCTCATCCCGAAATGTCACCCACTCCTTCTCTCCCGAGATGCTGCCTGACCTGCTGAGTTACTCCAGCATTTTGTGAATAAATACCTTCGATTTGTACCAGCATCTGCAGTTATCTTCTTATACTAAGGGTAACCAGTGATCAGCGGTGTGCCTCAGGGTTCGATGTTGTGCCCATTGCTGTTTGTCATCTATATCAATGATTTGGATTAGAAAATACATGGCATGATTAGCAAGTTTGCAGAGGATGCAAAAGTAGGTAGTATTGTAGATATTGAAGATGGTTATCAAAATTTGCAGCAGGATCTTGATTGGTGATGGAGGTGGGCTGAGAAATGGTTGATGGAACTTAATACAGAGAAATATGAGGTGTTGCATTTTGTGAAGATAAACATGGGCAGGACCTACACAGTGAATGGCAGGGCTCTGCGGACTGCTGTAGAGCAGAGTGATCTAGGAGTGCAGGTACATAGTTCCTTGAAAGTGGCTTCACAGGTAGACTGGGTGATCAAAAAGGCTTTTGACACATCGGCCTTCATCAGTTCAGAGTATTGAGTATAAAAGTTGGGAGGTCATGTTGCCGTTTATAAGATGTCAGTGAGGCCGCATTTAGAGTATTGTGTTCAGTTCTGGGAACCATGTTATAGGAAAAATGTTATCAGGCTGGAAAGGGTGCTGGAAAGATTTAAGGGCCTGTCCCACTTAGGCGATTACACCGTCTTCGGAAACATCACAAAATTCTCACACTTATCAATGCTTCTCCGGCGACCTAACTTTTGCTGAAATCACTGACAAGTCTGTAATTACTTGAGAGTTTTGAAATATAACATCTTGCCTGGGTTACTTGAAAACCAAGCTTCACAGTAACAAGGTATAAACTGGATTGACTTACAGTTTACTAATAGCAGTATTAAGAAATTTAATTTTAAACGTGTTTAAATGGATTTTTGTGCGAGTGTGGGCATTCTATGAAAATGTACGGGAGATGCATATCTGGTTTCTGGGTTGCATATCTGGATTGGGAGCCTACTTTAAAAGTAATCGCTGATGGTCATAAACATCGCAAAATTCCCACGCTTACCATGCTTACGTGACCGTCAAACTGTCGCCTCCAATCTACCTGTCAAATGTCCTGACAGTAAATAAATTGGTAAACACAAGTATTTTATGGTATCTTCAAATGACTTTACTTAATTTAATATTATATGCTTCTAAATGCATCTAAGACAACCTAGCAAACCTGGGGACAGCATGTGACAGCGCCCGCAATAAGCAACGATACCTGGCGATAAGCCAGCTGTCGCCGAGAAATTTTAATCCAGTTAATTTCTCAGCGATGCGCCGAGATCCACTACGATTCTTTGAAGACTCCTCACGATCATGCCCGCGACACCCCGGCGAACTGTCGGCGACAGCCTAGTCGCCAGCAGTCGCCTTAAAATCGCCTAAGTGAGTTTGTTGCCAGGGCCTGAGCTACAGGGGAAGATTGAGCAGGCTAGGACTCTTTTCCTTGGAGCATAGGAGGATGAGGGGTGATCTTAGAGAGGTGTACAGTATGGAGCATAGGAGGATGAGGGGTGATCTTAGAGAGGTGTACAGTATCATGAGAGGTATAAATCGAGTAGACTTAGAGCCTCTTGCCCAGAGTAAGGACAAGAACCAGAGACATAAGTTTAAGTTGAGGGGGGAAAGATTTAATAGGAACCTGAGGGGTAATTTTCTCACACAGTCATGGGTGTATGGGACGAGCTGCTGGAGGAGTTAGTTGAGGCAGGTACTGTTACAATTCTAGCTTCTGGGGGAAGATATGGGAGCTTGAAGACTCAGAGGTCCAGATTAAGAACAGCTTCTTCCCCACTCCTGACACAATCACCTCCTTCATATCCATTTTTGGAGATGCTGCCACATACTCTTCTTAATTCCAGCTCATTCACTTATTGTATTTTGATATTTTTGCTCTCTTTCAGTTTACACTACATTCATTGCACCATTCTGCTGTTTTGCACTTGTTATTGCATTTATTGTTATATATCATTATGTACCTTAATTTAGTTCAACAAAGAAACTGACAAGTTACTAAATAACCTGAGCTTCATGTGAGCAATGTTTCAGTGCACCCTGGAGTATATTGCAATAAACAAATTTGAATCTGATATTGTTGCAGTTTGTGTTCTGCCATTTGTCAATTTTGTAAAGACATTATGCACTAATGGACTGTAAAAAATCCCAAAGAATAGAATTTTTTTCCCATCCTTAATTGTTCTTCAGCACTGATTATAAATGGCTGTCGTCTGCGTTTTGTAGGTACTCACAATGGGTTGTTAGGCAGAGAAGTTCAAGGTTTTGTTTCACCAATGAATCAATGAAATTCCCAAGAAAAATGTGTGTTTGTGAGCTTGCAGAAGGGTGGCTTTGCTATGAGCCTGCTGTTCTCTTTCTTATAAAGATTGCAGGTCTGAGAGGAGCCATTGAGAAAGACTTGGTGAGTGCAGTACATCTTATTACAGTATAATGCAACCAAAGTGCACTTATGAGGAAGGAAATAAATATGTATGGTGAAATAAATATGGAAGTGACAAGCCTACGATAGACTGGCTAGCATTCGGGTACGTTTAGGCAGTCAAAAGCAGACCAGTTGCCATAACAGGCTGAAATGCATTTATTTTAATTTTTTTTAATTTTTAATTTTTTAAAGCATATGTACAAATAATAATAAACGACAAACTGGTTATAGAGTTCTTACATAGCTTCAATTTTAAATTTTTAAAGAAAAAATAAAGATGAAAAGAGACTGAAAAAAATAAAGATTATAAACTAATAGAGAGAAAGCAAAGAAAAAAGAGAATTACAAACATAAAAATTATGGGGATAGATCCGGGAGTTAGTGAGTATAGTTGTACATCCAACCCTAAACTCAAGTTTTAACTTTAGTTTTAAATTTTAGTTTTGTGACAAACCCATTTACTTTTTTAAAAATTCAATAAATGGAGATCATATTTTAAAAAATAGATCTGGTTTGTCAATTAAGGCAAACCTTATTTTTTCCAAATGCAAGGTCTCGGTCATTTGCATTTATGAAATGCATTTATGACAGAATGCTTTCTGTAATGCACGTGTAGAGGTCCATCAAAATGCACGTGGAGATGCCGAATCTTTTCAAGCACCCAAAAAAGCAAATATTTCTGGGCCGAAGGGCCTGTTTCCACACTGTATCTCTAAACTAAACTAAACACGAAAAAGTAAATATTTCTTGATCGCCACATTATTGTGAAGGGACCAGGTTAAGTTGATGGTGATATGGATGCCTAGGACATTGAATATATAGCAGAGCTTTGTGTAGGAGAAATTTAACATGAGAGAAGGGAGCATAATATTCGATGGGCTAGTAGACTTGTCTGTGAAACCAGTGAGAATTGCTTCCTGTAGCTGCCATGAAGACCATCTGCTGATGATGTGAAAACTGCCTTTTTACTTCAATTACATGTTCCAATTAGTTGACATAGAGGCATTTCTAAGAACCTTTGGCAACATTTTTGGACATTGGACTGAAGAATCCAAGGTCTTGCCATTCATTCCATTCATTCTGTGCTGTTCATCAGTTGTCAGCCAAGTTCAATGTCAATGATGCCGTCTTCATTGGTGAGCTTGAGATGTGAGTGCTAAGACCAGCCTGGAGGGGCAAATCAGGGATAGTGGGGGCACGGGCCATATGCTGTGACTGGTGCAGATGTTGAAGCTTCCTGCGATATCCGCCTCTGTGATTTGGTCATCAAAGTTGACACTGATCCTTTTGGTCGATGCACACAAACCTGTTCTATCCTGGGCACGACTCAAGCATTCTTGCAGGAAAACCATTGTGTTTGAGGCTGTCCTTCATGCAATCTTTGAATTTCTTTCTTGGATGTCCCTAGTCCCAGTGATCCTGTGCAAGAATCTCATCAATGATCTGGCACACGGGAGCTGTCCATGTGGATTGTGTGGCCTGCCCAGCACAACTCCGGTTCATGGCCTTGATGCTGATTATGCCATTCCTGTCCAGTACCTCCATGTTTGTCACCTTGTCCTGCCATTTGATGCCAGTGGGTGACTGCAGAGATCTCGGGTGGGAACACTCGAGCTGTTTGATGTGTTTCTATAAACCACCCAAGTCTCACGGCCTTTCAAAAGATTTGTGAGTACAACTGTTTTGTACTCTTTGACCTTGGCTGACGGCTTGGCGTTCCTGTAGTACATCACACGAGAATGTTGGCAACCAAGCGACTGTCTGACTAACCTTGCTGACTCAAGCCACTACTTCCATGTTGAAAGAGCCATCAGAAGAGACGACGATCCCAGGTGCTTGAAATTATTGAATCACTTCAGTGCCATTGATTCTTATGTTGAAAGGATACAGGGCAGACCCTGAGAAAGGACAGTACAGGGCATCAGCCTTGTTGAGACTGATTTGTAAGACCGATGAGTCTTTAGTAAACCTATTCATAGTGACTTGAAGGTCGAACCCTGATTGTGCCATTAGGGCACAAGCATCAAAGAACAGTGCCTCCTGAGATCAGTCCCTCAAGCATCTTAATCCTTGCCTTCAGTCTCGGTCGAAGAGTGATTTGTCCAGTTTTTATGTCAAGTACACTCCTCTTTCAAGGTCAGACAGGGCATGGTTCAAACATGTAAGGAACGGGTTGAACAGGACTAGAGCAAGTCCACAGTCCTGTTTCACATCATTGGGAATGTCAGTTAGAAGCATAGAAAATAGATGCTGGAGTAGGCCATTCAGCCCTTCGAGCCAGCACCGCCATTCAATATCATTATGGCTGATCATCCAAAATCAGTACCCCGTTTCTGCTCTCTCCCCATATCTCTTGATTCCATTAGCTCTAAGAGCTATATCTAACTTGAATACACCCAGTGAATTGGCCTCCACTGCCTTCTGTGGCAGAGAATTCCACAGATTCACAACTCTCTGGGTGAGAGAAAAAAATCGTCATCTCAGTCTTAAATGGCTTATTCTTACTTGCATTTATTTGGTACTTCAGGAGGACTTAAACTCGTTCACCAACAATGTGGGACTTGAGGTATGAGATAGGAAGTGCAACAGCTAACAGCCTTCAACAAACAGCAAGGAGATAAACGTGCAGATAACTTATTCAGTGAACATGGTGCACAAGTGTCTCTGCTCGAGAGGACACATTATGGAGGAGAAAAAGGGAGGGAGGGAGAGAGAAAACGGGGAATTATAGACCAGTTAGCCTAACATCGGTAGTGGGGGAAAATGCTAGAGTCAGTTATTAAAGATGTGATAGCATCACATTTGGAAAATGGTGAAATGATCGGACAAAGTCAGCATGGATTTACAAAAGGCAAATCATGTCTGACGAATCTTATAGAATTTTTCGAGGATGTAACTAGTAGAGTGGATAAGGGAGAACCAGTCGATGTGTTGTATCTGGACTTTCAGAAGGCCTTCGACAAGGTCCCACATAGGAGATTGGTGTACAAACTTAAAGCACACGGTATTGAGGGTTCAGTGTTGAGGTGGATAGAAAATTGGTTGGCGGACAGGAAGCAAAGAGTAGGAATAAACGGGTCCTTTTCGGAATGGCAGGCAGTGACTAGTGGGGTACCGCAAGGCTCAGTGCTGGGACCCCAGTTATTTACAGTGTATATTAATGATTTGGACGAGGGAATTGAATGCAACATCTCTAAGTTTGCGGATGACACGAAGCTGGGTGGCAGTGTTAGCTGCGAGGAGGATGCTAGGAGGCTGCAGAGTGACTTGGATAGATTGGGCGAGTGGGCAAATGCATGGCAGATGCAATATAATGTGGATAAATGTGAGGTTATCCACTTTGGCGGCAAGAACAGGAAAGCAGAGTATTACCTGAATGGTGACCGATTAGGAGAGGGGGAGATGCAACGTGACCTGGGTGTCATGGTGCACCAGTCATTGAAGGCAAGCGTGCAGGTGCAGCAGGCAGTGAAGAAAGCGAATGGTATGTTGGCATTCATAGCAAGAGGATTTGAGTTTAGGAGCAGGGAGGTTCTACTGCAGTTGTACAGGGCATTGGTGAGACTGCACCTGGAGTATTGTGTACAATTTTGGTCTCCTAATCTGAGGAAAGACGTTCTTGCCTTAGAGGGAGCACAGAGAAGGTTCACCAGATTGATCCCTGGGATGGCGGGACTTTCATATGAAGAAAGACTGGATAGACTAGGCTTGTACTCGCTGGAATGTAGAAGACTGAGGGGGGATCTTATAGAAACATATAAAATTCTTAAGGGGTTGGAGAGGCTAGATGCGGGAAGATTGTTCCCGATGTTGGGGGAGTCCAGAACCAGGGGTCACAGCTTAAGGATAAGGGGGAAGTCTTTTAGGACCGAGATGAGAAAACATTTCTTCACACAGAGAGTGGTGAGTCTGTGGAATTCTCTGCCACAGAAGGTAGTTGAGGCCAGTTCATTGGCTATATTTAAGAGGGAGTTAGATGTGGCCCTTGTGGCTAAAGGGATCAGGGGGGATGGAGAGAAGGCAGGTACAGGTTACTGAGCTGGATGATCAGCCATGATCATATTGAATAGCGGTGCAGGCTCGAAGGGCCGAATGGCCTACTCCTGCACCTATTTTCTATGTTTCTATGTTTCTATGAGCCATGCCGTTATGGAAGAGACAAATGCTTTGGATGAACTGTGTTTCCCTGTCGACTGTGTCGAAGGCCTTCATCGGGTCAATTTGAAAACAGCACCAGCATCCACGTGCTGCTCAATGCATTTCTCCTGGATTGTCATTTCCAAAAATTATAATAACAAGCATTTGTTTGCATCGTTTCAATGAAAAATTAATTAAGATCCAATCATTGCAACAAGGTGGTGTTGAGAATAATTACCTCACAATGCAGCTTTGTTATAATTCATTTTCTAATTTGGTGCAATGTTACTTTTTACATAAATATTGAAATGAAAAGATTGTTCTATTTTACACTGCCCGAAGCCATGATGTGAACCAGTGCTAATAGACAGTGTAGCACGGATGTGAACTAATTGAATTTCACCCCAGCAACTGTTTTGAACTGATTATTAGTAAAAATGACAGTGATGCTGATGAACTGTCATATTTTCAGCACTGACATTTTATTAACAATTTATTTGCAATGCAAATTTGGTTTTCAAAATAAATCTTTGTGATAGTAATCCATCATAATTTTCTAATGACAAATATAAATTGGATTATCAAATTCGTACTCCAGTTTTTTTTCTTCTGCATGCTTGAATACTTCAGTGAGCTGCAGCACTGTTCATCTGTGTATACCAGAAAAACATCTTATCTATTCAAGGGACAGCAGTTTCAAAAAGCTACAAAGTAAACACTGGATAAATATGCTATTGGTGCTCAGTCTTACTGATTATAAAGGTCAAATATTCTGATAGAAATAATTGAGGACAGTTTCCAATTCAATGGACCATGACATGCTTAAAGCAGTGACAATTTGTGTGTAGAGATTAAGGAGAAATTAAGTTGTCACAAACTACTACCCTTCAGTGCAGCCGTGCCATACAAATATTTTCCTAAAGTGGCTGTCAAATGTTTTTCTTTTCTTTTGCTCTTTCTTTTTCCTCTTTTTCATGCCTTTTGACCTTGTTCAAAATCAATACTTTCTCCTTGGCTCATTCGATCATATTGAACGTTGATATTGCTGTGCTTGACAAAATCATGGCACTGCAGTCAAGAATCACATTTGTATGAAATGCTCTTCTGCCATACAGCAAACCCTCGTTTTAATAGACCCCGTCATAACGGGTTTTGGTTATGGCGGACGGACCTACCGACCTGCTTGCATCATCTCCCCTCCGCTTACAGCCTCTGCTTCTGACACCACTCCTAACTCGCAAGGTGCATTAGCAAACCCTTCTTCACCCCCACCCTCCACCTTGCAATGTCCAGTTGCTGTTACAGCTCACAATGTAGCCCCTGGGAACAGCGCTTTCTTCAGGCTGCCACCACCGACATGACGTGCTCGGTTAGCATGGGGCTCCCTCCCCTCCTACCTGCTGTTGCTTCTTCCTGTCGGCCGTTACTTTGTCTGCTCCCTGCTCGACCTCCTCCTCCTCACTCGCTCTGTCCACTCGGCCTCTTTCACCCCCACTCCCTGTAATGAGTAACGAAACAATGAGTACAATCCAGACGCAAACAACTCCAGTTGTTGTCTGACCCGCTGAGTTCCTCCAACACTTTTTTTTGTTTTGAACGTATGATCCCATTGGTTGCAAAATGACACTGTAAACTCTTAGATGGGATAAGTACTTTATTTTCTTACAATCTTGTGTCCCTTGTTGATCTTTACCAATTGGATAATGTGCAGAGACTAAATCAAGGGGCAATTTTATCTTGGATACTAAAGTGCCTCTTTGGGTAGCCAAGCAACCTGGGGCCCAAAAACGAAGTGCTTTCAAGCATCCACTAACAATATTTTGGTGGCTCCTATTTCCAAACTCTAAAGATGAACTGGCTGAGCAAGAGTAAGAAGCCATTAGTAAGTATTCTGGAAACTGTTTAAAACCATACTTGTATTTCATTGGTTGCTTGTTGCTGTAGATTTTCTAACTAAACTTAAAGAGAATATTAATACATGTCAAGTGCTTTGCATTGGGCACTATAGTGAAGATTTTGCACTCAATTAAATCTGTTGGAGACTTTATTTGTTGAAGGCTATTCTTTGTATGGGTTCAGGACATTGATTATGTACTGGACCATTTCCATCAGGGGCACATCTGAGACTCCTCTCTCGACTTAAACCATTCAGAAATGTCCTGCCTTCTGGCTACCAACTTGAGTGATAGAAAGTGTTGAGGTTACAGGTACTGCCCCATGACCTGAAGACATGAAGGTCTGCAGTGTAGCACTTGCAGCTGCAGGTTGTTTCAGAAATATTGGGCCAAAAGTCTGCTTTTAACCTGGTGTGTTTCATAACCAGGCATCCAAAGTGGTTGCTTTAACCTCTCCTCAAAATGCCATGATCCTGTTTCAATAATATAAGCAACCATGAGCATACAAAGAAGCCAAATATTATACACACATTTGACCCTTTTTAAAACACAAACTAACATGCGAATAGATGATGATTCAATGATATATAAACCCACTGACTCGCACAGCTATCTGGACTACACTTCTTCCCACCCGGTCCCCTGCAAAAAGTCTATCCCCTACTCCCAATTCCTCCGTCTACGCCGCATCTGCGCCCGGGATGAGGTGTTTCACACTAGGGCTTCCGAGATGTCCTCTTTCTTCAGAAAACGGGGCTTCCCCTCCGCCATTATAGATGAGGCTCTCACTTGGGTCTCATCTACATCCCGCAGCTCCGCTCTTGTTCCCCCTCCCCCCACTCGCAACAAGGACAGAATCCCCCTCGTTCTCACCTTCCACCCCACCAGCCAGCGGATCCAACATATCATCCACCAACATTTCCGTCACCTACAACGGGACCCCACCACTGACCATATCTTCCCATCCCCTCCCCTCTCTGCGTTCCGCAGAGACCGTTCCCTCCGTAACTCCCTGGTCCACTCGTCCCTTCCTATCCAAACCACCCCAACCCCGGGCACTTTCCCCTGCAACCGCACGAGATGCAACACCTGTCCCTTTACCTCCCCCCTCAACTCCATCCAAGGACCCAAACAGTCTTTCCAGGTGAGACAAAGGTTCACCTGCACCTCCTCCAACCTCATCTATTGCATCCGCTGCTCTAGATGTCAACTTATTTACATCGGCGAAACCAAGCGCAGGCTCGGCGATCGCTTCGCTGAACATCTGCGCTCGGTCCGCATTAACAAAACTGATCTCCCGGTGGCCGAGCACTTTAACTCCCCCTCCCATTCCCAGTCTGACCTTTCTGTCATGGGCCTCCTCCAGTGCCATAGTGAGGCCTGCCGGAAGTTGGAGGAGCAGCTTTGCCTGGGCAGTTTGCAGCCCGGTGGTATGAACGTCGACTTCTCCAACTTTAGATAGCTCCTCTGTCCCTCCCTTTCCCTCCTCCTTCCCAGATCTCCCTCTATCTTCCTGTCTCAACCTATATCCTTCCTTTGTCCCGCCCCCCTGACATCAGTCTGAAGAAGGGTCTCGACCCGAAACGTCACCCATTCCTTCTCTCCCGAGATGCTGCCTGACCTGCTGAGTTACTCCAGCATTTTGTGAATAATATGATGATTCAATGATTCAGATACTATATTGAGCAAATACTCACATTTCAAATAGGAATAATAATGGTGAATATGATTTCTAAAGAACTGAATTACAATCATCTGCTTTATTGACCTTGCAGTTAAATATAGGTTAAATACAGACCGATGATTAAATAAATGATAAGGATATTCTAATACATTGACTCTCCAGTGAATTTAAAGATCTCTGCAATAATAGCTGTGAAACATATGGTACTAATGACATGTTTCTCTGTTGGGGACAGAAAGACAAGAAAAGTACTACTTCCCATTGTCCATCAATGGCAATGCACATACATCCAGCTGTGTAATGGCAGTATTCTACCATGTATCGGGTTGGGAACCTGGTAGGTAGAAAGCAACATTTAAGAGTTGATTAAATCTTTTACATTGTGAGTGTAAAACCGAAAGGTTACTTTCGACTGTTGTATTTTGTTTTCTTGCACTTATCCAATTGTGCAGAACTGTGAGTTTCAGAAAATCACATGGACATTCAGGGAATGGAGGGATATGGATCGCATGCAGTCAGTGGAGATTATTTTAACTTGGCATCATGTTCGGCATGGACATTGAGGGCCGAAGGGCCTGCTCCTGTGCTGCACTGCTTTATGTTCCATGTGCGGGAAGCATGGATATTTAAAAACTGTTAAATGAAAAAGTTAACATTTCTTAAGAGATGATAAGATTATTCCTTGAATTTGAAATACTGTAACTGTTACTTTTTGCAGGTATACTGCGATTTTGATATATTCTGGGGATGAGGTTGAAGCATTTTCTTGCCAACCAAATAATGAGGCAAAAAGTCTGATTACTTGTCAGATCAATTGTATGAACATGATCTTGATCCGGTGACTTAATTTTTTTTCTGAAGTAATGAGCCAGTTGAAATATAATGAAATATGATCAAATGTCACAAATGTGAGTGAGGCAATAGTTTGTGGTTTCACTGTTGTGGTCAGTCATTTTTTCTGTCATAAATGCTATTGTAAGACTAAATGTGAGAGATCATGTAAGATGGAGTGAGGAAAAAATGCAGAGAGAACAACCTCGACAAATGCACTGTTTTTTAGGTCTCGGAGAAAATGAAGTAATCAGGGTTTCTTTGCTTGGGGAAAGTGGATTGCTTTGTGTCATAAGGGTGATGTTGGAGTAATGAGTTCTTTACCTGCAGCTTGGTATTGAGGTGAGGTTCGAAAGGAAATATCAAAAGGACAGGCAAGGAGCCAGTAGTAGTCAGCCACATAGGGAAAATGACAAGGGGGTGTTGGAATATAAATATGACCTTTCAACATGCAGGCAAAATTGGCTCACAGCTCAAAACACCCATTCAGAAGCAAAGTATTACTAAATAACAGCAGAACATTCTCGCTGTCAGATGATATCTGTGGAGAGGAAAAGTGATTAAATGTTTTGGGTCAATGATCTTTAGTTAGAGCCTGGAACTGTTCGAATGCAACCAATTTTTGTTGTTGCAATGGAAGTGGAGAGAGGTAGATAGAAATAAAAGGCCAGGGCTGTGACTTGGTGGACAACAGGAGAGAACGAGTGGCACAAGCACTGGAGGTGACAGCTAAAAGAGAGTGATAAAGGTTCTTAAAAACACAAGGTAGGTCTGCAGGAAGTATAAATAGGAGGAAATCTGAAATGCCGAACAAAAGAGAATGGGCGAAAATAAAACTGAACAATGGAAATACGAGATACAAGGATGGAATGGTTGTCCAGCCAAAACTGTTGAAGCAAAATAATGTTCTACGTCTATAAATGGAACAGCTCCATCTAAGACCCCGAGAAACTGCAGCAAATTGTGGATGCAGCCCATAGCATCAGACAAACCAACCTCCCTGCTGTTGACTCTATACCTCACGCTGCCCAGGCAAGGCCAGCAGCATTACCAAGATTGAATCGCACCCTGGCCACTCCCTCTTCTCCTCTCTCCCATCAGGTTAAAGGTGTAGAATTGTGAAAACGCACACCTCCAGATTCAGGGACAGTTTCTCCCCAGCTGTTATCCGGCAACTGAATCATCCTACCTAAACCAGACATCCGTGTTAAACCACTACCTACCTCTTTGGAGATCCTCAGACTATCCTTGATTGGACTTTGCTGGCTTTACCTTGCACTAAACGTTATTCCTTATCACGTATCTATACACTGTAAATGGCTCGATTGTTATCATGTATTGTCTTTCTGCTGACTGGATAACACACAACAAAAGCTTTTCACTGTACTTTGGTACACGTAACAATAAACGAAATATTCAAACTGTCAACTGCATCCCCCCTCCTCCCACCTCGCCACACCCCATGGACCTTGTTAGAAATCCCATTGCCTCTTTCATCTGTCACATAGCATTTGATTATTGTTCAACGTTGTTGTATTTTCAACAGTTTATGCCGAGTATCTAATTCTCTTCAACTTCTCTACTTCCATTTCTTCTTTTTGTTCTTCGGATTGGGGCATGAATGTTCAGGCTTCTACTTTTTATTCCATTCTATTCAGGAATGTAAGTTAGGTTTTGCAATTATTTTTGCAAATTGGGATATTTTCAATTATTTGGAAAATCCTTAAAAATGCATCAATTTTCAGTCTTATAATAAATTACAACATGATATGACAACTGGACATATTGAAGTCCTCCATTGCTGCATGTATTTTTACATTTCTGGTTTTTTTTCTCTTTTTGCCCCCCTGCCTTCCCCAAATCCTGAGTTACAAAACCACATCAGTGACTAACATATTCTATTATGAATTTACAGCAAATGCAATTGGTCTTTCATTAATACAACAAAATGTGGATTCCTAAAACCAGTTGCATCATCGGTATTAAAAAACATTATGCTAATACAATGTTTCATTGGTATTCACTGCAGAACTGTTTTATTACAATAATCCGCAGCATATTTGATGTTCAGATTCATACAGCTCAGAAATAGGCCCTTCAGCCCAACTTGTCCATGCTGACCAGGATGCCCCATCTAAGCTAACCCCATTTGCCTCTGTTTGGCCCATATGCCTCTTAACTTTTTCTCTCCATGAACTTGTCAATATTTATTTTTGTTGTTGTTATTGTACCTGCCTCAACTACTTCCTCTGGCAGCTCATTTGTCAGATTAAAAAGAAAAAGTCAAAATGAGTTGTTCTGTTAGCAATTTAAAAACATCAAACTACTTGCCAAAAACATTATCACCCGCTACATGTTTTACATCTTTGGTCTTGACATCTGTTTTCATTTTGTCAGGCATCATCTGCACAATGTCATAAATGACGAAGTGTAATAGCAGGGTGCGGTATAATCCTTTTTTTTAAACGAGAAAGCGAACTTCAGGAAAATTCATTTAAACAGAAACTGAGCTACCCTTGCCTCAGTCTTTCACACTGGCTAATGAGATGAGAGTTCATGAACATGATCTATTATAATGTACATAATTTACCCATCCGCAAGTCTGAAATGTGACATTGGGTGAGATATTGCTGCATGAGCTGACGCTGTCAGAATGTCACATATGCCTCTGATTATTGTAATAATACAGTGAACTGCAGAAGATGTTGAGCGACTGTCAAATCTCCATTTCTGCTGATAATGGAGGCCATAGGTGAGAGTAATCAACCTGTCATAGCCAGCTGGTTGTTTGTGGTAGCTAGGTTTTCCACAATGGGATGGAGGTACTGGTTCAGTGTCATTTGAATGGACCCATCCCTTTGTGCAATGAATACCCTACAACCACTTAATCTGTCAAAACTAAAAATAAAGGAGCATAACAAATGGCCTGCTTATAGATGCCTAATACTTTAAAAGCTATAATATTTCTTTTTTTGATAATGGTACTCTTGTGTCTGCAGCAAAACAAAAAAAAATACTCGTTGCTTTTAAAATCTTTTGCAGAATTCAATCTCTATCTGTTTTCTTGCAGCATGTGAACATTTCACTCTAATATTTTCTCTAGCTTTGGAGATGTTGCATCTTTGTAATAAAAATTATTTTGGGATTGTGTTTTAATGAATGCTAATCTACACCTATTAACGTTGACCCATATTGATAACAGTGATTTATATTTTCGCAATAAGAAAGACCTGCTACATTTCAGTAGATAAGCAGTAGTTTTCGGAGTGCAAATAATAGTTACGTTATCTCATTCTGCTCTGGGTAAAGGTCGCAATAAGATTCATTCCATTTCCTCTTGCTCTTGCTTCTGGCTTGTCTGTCAGGCATCCCTGAGATACCGTCTAAACTGGTCATGTTCTCTAGCTTCAACCAAGACTCCAATGCAATTACTCTGCAGACTGCTAATCCCTGCCATTAGACACAAGGGACTATAGATGTTAAAATCCTGTGTAGAACACACAATGCTGGAGTAACTGTGGGTCAGACCGCATCTCTGGAAGGTGAAAGAAGGAACTGCAGATGCTGGTTTACACAAAGTGCTGGAGTAACTCAGCAGGTCAGGCAGCATCGGGATAGGTGATGCTTTGGATCAGGACCCTTCCCTGATCCTGCCTGACGCAATGAGTTACTCCAATGGTAACTGTAACTTTTAGAACTGGGTAGTAGAATGGTATGCTTTGTGTCATATGATATATTCATTATCTTACCAGTCTCGTGAATATGTGCAAATATGCGCTGTGTACTTTTGTGAAATAAAGAAGACCCACAGTGGCAAAAGCGTGTACTGAAAACCTGTGCTTTGTTTTCTATCTACATGCTACTGCTGCAATAGCTTACAAGCACTTTGTGTCCTTTTGCATATTTAGAGGACATGGATAGATAACATTTTCGATTGGGTACCCTTCTTCAGACCCTACATTAGTTTAACTCTAGCCTTTTACCGTACATTAACAAAGAGGGCACATACTTTGGAAAGGCCCAGCTGGTTCAGACTCTGCCCTTGGAACTCCTTCTCTTGCTTCATTTTCACCAACTTGTTTGCTGCAACATACTCCAGGGTGTAGTTTTTCTCCACCCATTTGCCATTACCTTCACTCTCAGTTAAACTTAATTAAAAACTAATCACTAATTACACTCCCACTTCTAGTTTCTACCGTGCTGTAGCGACCATAGGGATTGGTCCTGAGAGTTGAACCCTCGGATTGGCCAGCAAGGTCACGTGGTGGTTTTGGTGCCCAAAACCAGTCAGTGGGAAGAGAACTTCGATGTGAACAGTTTGAGTTAATGGTCATCTGTAATCTCGGTTGTTATCCTTTGTAATTGAATATTGCTACCGCAATAAACTTCTTTAACAAAGTACAAGCCTCCAGACTCGCCATAGTGCTCTATTAATGCAGACACAGGCCTCACTTCATCTGTTTTTCCTCACTGTTGTGATGGGATACAGGTTTCCTCACACAGAGAAACATGACCTGAAAGTGAAGAGTTGTGCCATCCTTGATCCTTAATGATCCATGCAAGAAAGTGCAACAACATTGGCACCTCCTCTCCCACCTACAGTACTTCCATAGAATGAAGATAGTCACAAAAAGCTGGAGTATCTCATTGGGCAGGCAGCACCTCTGGAGAAAAGGAATGGGTGACGTTTCGGGGTGACACCTTTCTTCAGGCGGAGAGGCGGGAAAGGGAAACTAGAGATATATAGAATGACCTTGGTTCCTATCAGAATTGTAATTATCTCATCTCTTTACCACAATATCTATTCCTTCTCCCAACTCTCCCAACCTGCCCCCCCCCCCCCCCCCCCAAAAAGCTCTTCTTTGTTACTTTAATTGTCATCTGCTGGAATCCATAACCTGTGGGATTATATAAACAGCAGTAGATTTTCCCCATATTATTGAAGTATCAAATATTTTATGCTTGCTATAGATTCTTAAAAGAATACTTTAAATGGCCTATTATAAATGTGTGATTTTAATTTTATTGTGTCTAATGTATTTCAATGTCACAATTAAAATCTCCAAAGCTCCTCCAGTGCTAAAAGTCTGTTCTTTGGCTCTATTTCTTTTGATTCTCAGAAGATCAGTGATAGCTTTCTGAAGCAAAAGACCGAGGAATCTTCAGCACACTAAACTAGGCTGTCTCAAGACACAATGCTGCAAGCTGGTGCCTTTCAGCTGAAATCTTAAACCAGTTGCTCCCACAGATCTACGTAAAAGATCCAATGGCACCAGCTTTGCAGAAGAGCAGTAGCAGATAACCCCAGTAACCTGAACAGTATCACTGCCTCAATCCAAATCACGAAAACACCTTATTTCATTGCTCGCATGTTGCTATTTTTGCAAATTGACCCCCGTATTAAAATAGTGGCCATAATCTGAACGGACTTAATTGGCTGGAAAATGACAAGAGATGTTCTGAGGTGTGAAAAGGGAAAACAGAAATGCAAACCTTGATTTTGGACAAAAGTGTTTCACTATCAGTTACTATGGAGGCTGAAATGATTCACGCCTATCCAATTTTGCATTTGGTTAGTAACACTATATTCAAGCTGACACCATAGTCCATGATGTATTGGTAACAAAATCTTGTATGATTACTTCTCAAACCCAGTTCTTTAGTTAAAAATAATATCTGTATTTAGTTATTCACAAATAAATCATATTTTGTGCCGATTGAATACAATGATAAGTTTCTTGGATTTCTATATATTTCTAGTAAACAGGTCATGAACTATCACTAGATTTGGTGCCAGTGTAAATAATTAATGTGAGAATAATTGGGAAAAAGTGTTGGAGAAGAAATAATAGAAAACGTGAATGATTACATGTAGAAATTACCAAAAGGGGATGGTTGTACCCTCTAATTAGTTGAACATTGAACATAGAACAGTATAGTACTGGAACAGGCCCTTCGGCACACATTATCCATACCGAACATGATGCCTCTGTTGGACTGATCTCCTCTGCCTGTGTGTTAGTCCCTTTACGAATGATAAGGAGTGTACAGAAGAGATGGGGCTATTGTCCTCTCCCACTACTCTGACTGCGAGTGCTGTGTATTGAAACAGTAAAGCAAGGTCATGCAGCTGCGAGATTGCCCGTCTATAGAGATAAAGAAAGTTTCTTTTTTAATAACAACTCCTTATTTGGGTGTGTGTGAAAGTAGGATGTTTTGAATCCACTCTAGGTAAATTGATGCGTTTCTCTAAAAACATGTGACTTATATTAATGGTTTGGTTTCTGAGCATGTGACCTGTATCAATGATTTTGTCTTCTCTGTAACCATGGGAATTGTATTCGATTTGTAATTGGTCCTTGATTTCTTTTTGTCACACCTCTCTTTTTCTGTATAAAAAGTAAACAATCGTGGAGAAGTTGTTCTTCCCCTCCCCTGAGTTGAGATCTCTTCAGACACTAGTATTGTGTCTGGAGATCCTCACGGGAAGAACCCCATGGTGGAATAAATCTGATGTGATAATCCAGTATCACGTGTGATTATTCAGACTGAAGGTAAAGAACTTGATTTAACACCTGCATGTGATCTATATCTCTCCATTCCCTGCATATCCATGTGGCTATCTAAGAGCCTTTTAAGTGCTACTATTGTACCTGACTCCACCACCATCTGGGGTACTGCGTTCCACTCACCCACACCACTCTGTAATAAAAAAGACTTTCTATGGATGTCTCCTTTAATCTTTGCCTCTCTCACTTGGATTCCGCGTTTCCTGCCACATTCCTATCTCAGATTAGGAAGCCTGAATCAGCTGACCAAGGGTGTTCCATAACTCATTGCTGAATGGCCATTTAAGAGCTAGAACAATGTATTGGGTCATGTAGGTGGACCTTAATAACCCCATGGAATTGCTGATGAAACTTTGGAAAGACTACAAGGCCATCTACCCCTCCCACATTAGTCCCCACCTCAACTATATCCTTCGGCAGCTTGTTCCCTACGCCCACCATTCTTTGTATGATTTAAGTTATTTACTTTTAAGGGACTTGGGAAGTCAGAGAGCAAGATTCCAAGATGGAACAAAGCAAAATAGGAGCATGAATAAGTCATCTGGTTCATCAATCTATTCAACTAGTTTTTCAATTTCAGTTATTACCCCATGTGTGTAGGGAGTGGATGAAAAGGTGGGAACTAGTAATAACAGATCATCTCCAGAGTAGATGAGACCTGTTTGGGGCATTGACAAATATCATTGAGCAATTCAATCACACGTGTACAATAATTAATTCTGGGAAATGTAAACACTGGACATTTTCTTGGATTTTCATGGATTTTTTAAAACCAATATCAGATTTAATTTAACAAAATGTACAGATGGGCGACAGAGGGGGACATCTTGCAGAGCTACTGCCCTGCTCTGTGAAGAAAATAAAATGGATTTGTACAGGTGGGTGCTTGATGGTTGGCATGGACTCAGTGGATTGAAAGTCCTCTTTCCGTGCCTTATGATTATATGACTTATTCCAATATTTGTTTTACCAGCAGGGAATGGAGGGATGTGTATCATAGGCAGTTAGATGAAATTAGTTTATCTAGGCATCGTATTCGGCACAGACATTGTACTGTTCTATGTTCTTTTTTGTTTTGGGTGCAGCCATCAATTCTGGTTTAGGATGCTTGCTGAATGAAAATGAGAATACTGAGACAGTTTTGGCTGCTGTATTATCATCGATGCAGTGTTGGAAACAAGACAGACTGTTTGTGCACAACAAGTTCCTGCAATCTGCAACAAGATAATGACCATTTTATTTTTGTGATGATGTTTGAGAAGTTGGCCAGATCACTGGAGATAATTCTAATACTCTTCTTGAAAACGGCTTCATGCGATCTCTTTACATCCAACTTAGGCAAGAGACAGGAGTTCTGCTTAACCACTCACTGATTTGAAAAATGGCATCTCTCTCGACAGTGCACTGGAGTGTCAATTTTCAGTGTAAGTTTCTGGAGAGAGAATTGAATCTTCAGACTTGGAATTGAGAATACATTAAATATGACGTAGCTGACAGATATGGTGACCCCAAATGCATTTGGCAAACCAACGAGCTGACATTAACAAGTACAATAAGACAGCATTTTAAAGTGTAATTTACAAAATTAGTCTGTTTTAAAACATATTTAAGAATATAAAAATTTAATTTTGATTTTAAAGGTAAAACCTAGTTAACCACCAGAAAAAAAAATGTTTAAAATTATTGAAGATGGACATAAAATGCTGGAGTAACCTAGCGGGACAGGCAGCATTTCTGGATAGAAGGAATGGGTGAAGTTTTGGGTCAGAACCCTTCTTCAGACTGAGAGTCAGGGGAGAGGTGTGAAAATGAGTCATCAAAGGGGATGAGGTTCAAGGAAAATATAGAATAGGTTTGTCAGCTGGGGGAAGGTGACAACGAAGCACGCAAAGATAAAATTTAATCAAGGGGAGATTCAGATTGGTCGGAGGTCTAGGATGGGGGAGGGATAGAGAGAGAGGAAAAGCAAGGGTTATGTGAAGTTGGAGAAGTCGATATTCTTAACGGTGGATTGTAAGCTGCCCAGGCAAAATATGAGGTGCTGTTCCTACAATTTGTGTTGGGCCTCACTGATAGTGGAGGAGACCCAGGAAATAAAGATTATTTATTACGGGAATGGGAGGGGAAGTTCAACTGTTTAGCAACTGGGTCTACACTTGGAACACCAGATACAGTAGATAAGTTGGAGGAGGTGCATGGGAACCTCTGCCTCACCTGAAAGGAAAGTCGAGGTCCTTGGACGGAGTCGAGGGAGGAGGTACAGGGATAGGTGCATCTCTTGCGTTTGCAGGGGAAAGTTGTCTACCCACCATATTAAGTAAGTAACTAATGTTAAATTTGCTGTCTGTCTATCTTCCGTCGTTTGTTTTTCTCGTGTTTCTTTGTGCTGTTTTCATCCGGAAAAAAACGGTACACGATAGCGCGACAATTTTAGGCCCACCCTGCTCACCATTCCCCCGCGGTCTGAATAAATCGACTTTTGTAACTTAAAAAAAAAACAATTTACCTAATAAACTTTAATAAATGCACCCTGGTCCCCCCCGGGAGGACCAGCGGGAGGACCAGCACCCATCCCGGTAAGCCCCGTGACTGACCTTCCTCCCGTGGTGCAGCGCAGCGGCAGAGGGTCCAACACGGTCCAACAAGATGCCCTTCGCCGCTGACCACTGCAGGAGAGCTTTCGGATCCACAGCTCACTCTGGCCGACGTGATGGATGCCCGGGACTGACGTGAGTGGCTCAGTCTCCTCTTCCCTATTCCCCCTCGCCCGCCCACGGCCCAGGGGAACACTCCCCGCCCTGCAACGGGTCCACGGATCGGTAGGGTTGCTGGGGCCACAGGAGAGGTTTCCACCCAATGGGGGTTGCCGTGCCCGCAGGACCGCCCGCAGCAGAGATTTGCACCCAACGGGTGCACATCCATCTCGTATTAACTAAGTAGCTAATTATAATTTGCCTATTTTGAGGGTGAGGACTGGCTTCAAAATTAGTGCAAGAGATTAAAGGAAATAAACAAATGTCAGCAAATTGTGTTTTTTTTGTTTACACCAGGTACCCTTATTTTGGAGCAAATGTACCAAAACTTAATGCAAGCAAGCAGAGGTTCTGTGGACTTGAGATAAAACAAAGAGATAAAACAAACTTTGTGGGCTGAAGGGCCTGTTCCTGTGTTGTACTGTTCAGAAGATAAGTGCCGCTTAATGGATTTTTTATTCAAAAAAAATAATAGTTATATCAATAATTGGATCAGGAACCATTTTATTATCGGTGAGGAATAAAAAGGTATACATTTGCAGCTTTGAGTTTGAGCTGTGAAGTGGTTCACATAAACCTTTAATAGATCTCAGCATGAACTAACTTTCTTAACACTTCTGTTCCTTCAGTGTGACAGATGCTCTCAATCCAGGAAAGCTAAGTGCGCCGTTCCATTTTTATATGTAAAATTATTCCATTGGACATTGTATGCACTTGCTCTAGAGTGTGTCTTTAGCATATGTGTATCTATGCAAGATTTAAAAGTAGCCATTTTCTCAGCTACTTAGCACCTTTTTTTACAGAATTATATAAAAAATCTGCTTTTTATTTTATTTTTACTGTGCCTCTCTATGTATGCAAAACGTGAGAACATTTACGGATCCCACCTTGGTAATGGTACATTTCAGATTTATGATTGATTGTCCGATTTTCATAGATGTCAGCATAGTTGCTGTCTTATAGCACCTGAGACCCGAGTTCGATCCTGTCTATGGGTGCTGTCGGTACGGGGTTTGTACGTTCTCCCTGTGACCACATTGGTTTTCCCTGGGTGCTCCGGTCCCCCCCCCCCCCCCCACCCCCACTCCAAAGACATATAGGTTTGTAGGTTAATTTGGTTTCTGTAAATTTTTCTGCGCTGTTTCTCTAAACTGAACTAAACACTCCTCTGGTTTCTAAAGTACAATAGTATTCTAATTATCCCGTAATGGTTTCTACTCACTTTCTCGACTGTGCAGAGCAGTTTAATAATAGTGTGACATGTAACCATGGAGATGGAATGTAGACATGCTAGCCTCTGTCCATGGTCTCTTTGGAGTTGTTGAAGCAGCAATTTGAGTGCCATAGTCTAATTTGGAATTCTACTGAGAATTGAAAAAAAAAATCACCATGGGTCTGTCTAAAATAAGTTGATTTAAAAATGTTCAAGGTGATTAAGTGTACTGATGTGATTGCTGTAATTTACATGGTCTTTGACAAAGTTCCAGATGGGAGACAAGGACAATTGGAAAGAGCCCATGAGATAGAGAGCAATATCTACTTGATGGTTAGCACAGATTTAGTGGGCTGAAGGTCCAGTTTCTGTGTAGCATGACTCCAAGATGATAAATTGAATCCTAAATGAGCTTGGCAATAGGAGGCAGAGAGCAATGATCAAGTGTTGTTCTTGTGTTTGGAAGCCTGCGACTGGTGGTGTGCAGTAGGGTGTTAAAAGCCTTGGTGTTTATTAAATCAATTTGTGTTCAGATCATTATGTTGGAAGTATGATTAGTGAGTTTACAGATGCCACAGGGATTGAGGGTGCTGTTGAAAGTGAGGTAGGGGAGGGTGTTCAGCTGCCAATAATATTGATAAATTAGTAGGATGGGTAGAACAATGGAAATGGAGTTTAATCTAAATGAACGTAAGACATGGATATAGGCTATGAATGGTAGTACCTAGGTGGTACTGAGAAACAGAGGGACCGAGGTTGACATGTCCAAGGATCTCTGAAGGGTAGATAAGTTTGTAATTAAGCCATACGGGACACTTACCTTCATTAGCTGGGTCATATAACGTCCATATAACAACCATATAAAACATTAGCTGAGCCACAACTGGAGCACTATGTACTT
This sequence comes from Rhinoraja longicauda, assembly GCF_053455715.1. Lineage (NCBI taxonomy): Eukaryota > Metazoa > Chordata > Chondrichthyes > Rajiformes > Arhynchobatidae > Rhinoraja > Rhinoraja longicauda. Next base: position 39,254,487 of record NC_135957.1, on the reverse strand, counting down.
TAAAGAGAAAAATATTTACTAAAACTATGTAAATTTAAATGCTTTAAAAAAAAAATACTGATATGTATCTTTAATTACTTGCAATCATTCTCCTCTATTTGTAATGGTTGAAAATGTCTCATGTTCTTTGAGCAGATTAGGTGGAGGACTGTGTGCACTTCTGGTCACCACACTACAGAAATCAAGTCAATAGTGTTTTACTTGTCACATATGCAACTGCACAGGGAAATTCATTTTGCCCACATTACACATACAGGCTCCACCATTTTTGGCACCATTATTCAAAATACGATTGGCCCGCGAGATCAATGTACTGGAGTAGTTCCCACGAACTGACGTCCCTCTCCTTGTCCAGCCATCTTTGTGTCCCGGGGTGAATGGATTGCACTAGATTGGGTGAAGAGGTGATTCACCGGGATGTTGTCTGTGTTGGAGCATTTCAGCTGCGAGTACAGACCTGGGTTTGTCTTCCTTAAAGGAGAGAAGGCTGACAGACCACCCGATTGAGGTGTGCAAAAGATAAGAGGGTAGAGCTAAAGTAGGGAGTGAGAAACCTTTCCCATTAGCAGAGGTGCCTATGATTAATGGGCATAGCTTGAGGAAAAGAGGGAGGAGATTTAGAAGAGATATGAGGAAGAATATTTGCTGACACCTGGAATGCTCTACCTGAGATTGTGATGAGAGCAATGACTGTAATAAATAAATAAGTATTTAACGACAATTTGAAATGTCATTGCCTACAAGACTAGAGGCTGGATGCTGCAGCATGGGATAAATGTAGATAGTCAATAATGGCCTGCATAATCATGGAAAAAAAGGGCCTGTTCTGGTTTATGGTTACATCTAGTCATTTCTGAAGGGCCATGCATGTATCTAGATATTGGTCGAAGAGAGCAACAGGCTAGACTGGGGCTCTAGTATTCAATGTCTGGAACTGGACATAAAGAGTGAACAGCCACTGGTTCATATGAAAACCTAATTAAATGTGAATTACCTGTTTTTGGTAGAGATTAATAAATAATCAAGGCATGCAATTTTTATAATGTATGGTTGCAGCTTAATTGTTCTTATTTCCTTTGATTTAAATACATTAGTTTTCTATTTATCTCTTGAAAACGATGATGCCTTGTTTTGAAGTACGTTTATGTCTATATAAATCTATCAAAGCCATTTTCCTTGAAAGTAATGGGAAGTATTTGAAATATTTTTTTCTGGATTACTTGCATAGTACAATAAATGCATAAACTGAGATGCCAGTTTGTCTTGATTAAAGCATTCTCAATATATTATGACAAATGTAATAGAGCTGTAGTTCTCTATATTTTGATCAGGAATCATCATGATCTTTAGCATGATTCTTCTTGGTCACTGCAAATGTAATCTTTTGCTGAATGCATAATTTTGCGATAGCAAATCATTTGAATTAGCGTCAAGCTAATTTTATCTTGGGATTGTTTTATCTCTAACATGAACATTTCACAGGACTTTGCAGATGCACTCTCAAATGCAAAATGCTCTGTGCTCAACACACACTGGGAGCTTTTAGAAAATAAGTTGTCAAGCTGCAAAGGTCAAATGAGAATGGATCATCTTCTGGTGGGCCAATGCACAACACCCAGCTTTCCCGAACCGCTATGAAATTATCCTTTTCATTCTGGCAGGTCATGGAATAGGTGATGGTTCGGGTGGGAGGGAAGGGTTCCTGAGATTGCAGCAACAATTTGTCTTTTTTTTAAAACCAGCACTACTTTAGTTCCTTGTCAACAGGGTTCTCTTTGTGGGTGACTTTAACTTCCCCAATATTGACTGGGACTTGCACAGTGTCAAAGGCTTAGATGGGGCAGAATTTATGAGGTGCATCCAAGATGGTTATTGAAACAATATGTGGATAGCCCAACCCGAGAAGGGAACATATGGGAATTGAGCCTGGCCAGGTGACTGGTGGTTCAGTGGAAGAGAATTTTGGGGATAGTGATCACAACTCCATCAGTCTGAAGAAGGGTCTCGATCCGAAACGTCACCCATTCCTTCTCTCCCGAGATGCTGCCTGGCCTGCTGAGTTACTCCAGCATTTTGTGAATAAATCCATTAGTTTTAAGATTGTTTTGAATAAGGATAGGTCTGGGCCTTACTAGAAGTAAATAAATTGGAATAAGGCAAAGTACAATGTTATTAGGCAGGAACTCGGAAGGGTGCACTGGGAGCAGTTATTATTGGGTGTTCTTATTTACAGTAAAGGAGGGATAGCAAAGAAAGGGAACCTTGGAAGAACAAAGAGGTTGCCAATTTGGGTCAAAACAAAGGGAAGCATGGACGTTAAAATAGTTGAAATCAGACAGGGCCTTTGAGGAATATAAAGCAAGGAGGAAAAAATTCAAGCGGCATTAGTGAGTCAGATTAATGAAAATTTCAAGGCTTTTTATACTTTCATTAAAAAGGAGGTATACAGGGAGAAGGTAAGATCACTCAAGGATAAAGGAGGGAATTTGTGCTTGGAGTTGGGAGAAGAATAAATACTTTGCATTTATATTCACCAAGGAGAAGGACATGAACGACAGAGAGATCAGTGTGGAGAACACTAATATTCATGTTCATGTTCACCTATTCATGTTCTCCAGAGATGCTGCCTGATCCGCTGAGTTTCTCCAACATGTTGTGTCTTTCCTGAGTTTCAAATCTGGTCCAGTAGGCTCCTTTAAGGGCAGTACAGTGGCATAGCAGTAGAATGGCTGCTTTACAATGCCAGGGACCCGGGTTCGATCCTGATTACAGATGCTGTCTATACGGAGTTTGTATGTTTTCCCTGTGATCACGTTAGATTTCTCTGGGTGCTCCGTTTTCCTCCCACACTCCATAGACATACAGGTGTGTGGGCTTATTTGGCTTCAGTAAAAAATGGAGAATTGTTCCTCGTGTGTAGGATAGCGCTAGTGTACGGGATGATCTGTGATCGGCATGGACTCCGTGCGCCGAACAACTTGTTTCTGCGCTGTATCTCTAAAGTCTAGGGTAAACTCTAAAGTGATGCTGAAACAAGCCTCACAAGTGTCGCAAGTGCCTGCGTCTGCCAGGATAGCTCCCAACATGGCATCAAGTGTGCCGCGTGCATCCTCGGATGCTATTGCAGGTATCCAGGCATTGCACACTATTACTATATCAGGCACAAGAGCAACCTAAAGGAGCGGTTTGATCTTCATCGAGTTAAGTCTGCAATTTTTGCCTCTGATTGATTTTTCATTGAAACTGAATCTCTGTGCACAAAAGGAGCTGTCAGGAGAACCAAGTGGTCTTCAAGGTTGGGCATCAGCTGCCCACACTCATTACAATGAGATAAATTGGAAACCGTAAGACTGAACATAATTGATTTCCTCCCTCCCCACAGCAATCCCAAGAGATAGGTGTACCTGAGTCTGTTACAGCTTTTCCAAAACGATTCATAATGGTGTCATCTTATTCTTGGCAGGTAATTTTTTTTTCACTGCCCCTTTACTGTCATGATTATTGCTTCTCCACCAGGCTTTTCCTTTTATGCTGATGATCTTAATCCCATCCATTTGCTGTCAGACATAGAATTCCCTTCTCTCAAAAGGCATTGAGCTAGAAAGGGAACAAGATGAGCGATTGATATTTAATGCTGAGAATGGTATTTTAATAACCAATGATAATATTCAGCAGAAAGCCTCATTTTTTTGTAAACTACATGCTTGTCAGCAATGTCACTGAATGTTTTGAGACATTTTTCATAACCACAATCCAAACCATATTGTAGGAATGAGACTGCATCAATGCCTCCTGAGTGAAAAGTACAATCTGATGCAAGTCTGTTTTCATTGAGCTTGGTGTCAGTACTTGTCTTCTTGGAAAGACACCTTGGTGTGATAAACCTGAAAAGAACTGGTTGTAAAGGCAAAGTGTAGATAGCATTCACCCAGTGAGACAATAGTATTTTAAATAGCAGATGGACTTTGTTTAGCATTTAGTCGTGTGTGTGCAGCATGGAAAATTCAGTTCACTGGCGTCTTTTAAAACCGAGCAGCCTTTGGTACCAACTTACAGATTTTCTCTTTAATTTCTATTTAAACCGAGAATAAAAATGAACTACTGCAAAATGTTATTTCTAAATGTCATGACAGACGCACTGAGTCTCTTGCCCAGAGTAGGGGAATTGAGAACCAGAGGGCATAGGTTTAAGGTGAAAGGGGAAATATTTTATATGAATCTGATGGGTAGCTTCTACACACAAAGAGTGGTGGGTGTATGGAACGAGCTACTGGAGGAGGTAGTTGAGGCAGGGACTATCACAATTTTAAGAAGCAGTATGCAGGTACATGGATAGGGCAGGTTTAGAGGGACATGGGCCAAATGCAGGCAAGTAGGATGAGTGTAGATGGGACATGTTGGTCGGTGTGGTCAAGGGGCCAAAGGGCCAGAGGGAGAAAAGGAATAGGTGACGTTTTGGATATGACTGCTTTTATTTTACTGCTGTCCATGGGTCCCTTCTGCCAATCATAGACTTGCATGTATCTATTTGATTTTATATCCTAAAGGGCTTTAGTCATTGAAGTAATTTGCAAGTGTAGTACAGTACTGTCGGGTTGCATCATGGCTTGCTTTGAGAACCGCTCTGCTCAAGACTGCACAGAATTGCAAGGTTGTCATTGTTGCCCAGTCCATCACACGGACCAGACTTCCCACCATTGACTCCATATACACATCACACTGCCTCAGTGCGGCACAGTGGCGCACTGATAGTGTTGCTGCCTTACAGCAAATGCAGCGCTGAAGACCCGGGTTCGATCCCGACTATGGGTGCTGTCTGTATGGAGTTTTGTACCTTCTCCCCATGACCTGCATGGGTTTTCTTCGAGATCTTTGGTTTCCTCTCACACTCGAAAAAGACGTACAGGTATGTAGGTTAATTGGCTTTGTAAATGTAAAAATTGTCCCAAGTGGGTGTAGGATATGTTAATGTGCGGGGATCGCTGGTCAGCACGGACCTGGTGGGCCTGTTTCCGCACTGTATCTCTAAATTAAACTTTCCACATTGTATAATTCTATGACAGGAGAATGTACAAACCCTGGAAAAAAAGGTTCTGACTATCTTCCCAAGAAAGCAGGAATGGGGTACTGATTTTAGATGATCAGCCATGATCATATTGAATGGCGGTGTTGGCTCAAAGGGCCGAATGGCCTACTCCTGCACCTATTTTTTATGTTTCCATGTTTCTATAATTTTATAAACTTTTTTCAGGTCTCTTGACTTAAACCTCTGAGTTTCTACGTTTCAGTGTGTGAGCTTGGTTCCGAGTTGCTGCCTTTTGAGTTAAAGATTGTGATTTCTAAGGCTCCTATTGTACTTAGTGGAGCACAGAGTTGAGGCTGATATTCTGTTGTGGTGCAACAGAAACCCTGCATTGTTGGAAGCGTTTTCCTTCTGAGATTCCATTACGGAGCTTCAGTGAGTGCTGGGCTGGCTTATAGTGGTCTAGAGAGCTGGGGAACTGCCAGCCATGCTTGGTTTGCATCTCTTGCAGGTTGCCCTACCCACTGCTAGACTCTGCTGCAGCAGCAGAGAATTGCTGTATTGAGTTGACAGGCAAGCTGCGCTCTGCATGTATGTGATCTCTGACTTTGCGTAAAACGATGAACTGAGGTCGCCGATTTAATTTTTTTTTAAAAATTACAGAATTTTCAATTTTTTTATCAAGGACAATTATAAAATGGTGCAAAAGGCCTGTAATAGCAGTGAGTAATAAAAAGGTCATACAACCAGGACCTTGGAGTATGCTACTTTAGGCCACGTCACCTTTCCTGGTTGATTGACGGTCATCAACCTGAAATGCGAGTCTGAAGAAGGGTCTCGACCCGAAACGTCACTCATTCCTTCTATCCCAATATTAATTAATAATTAATATTATTTGCTGGCTTAAACTGCTATCTAAACGTATAGGCACATTTCTGTAAAGTCAGTTTTCCACGAGTCACAGCAATTATAACCACAGGAGTGCCTGTATTAGACCATTTAAACCAATGAAAACCTTTTAGTTTGTTTTGGTGAATCAAATGAAGATAATAGAAGTCATAACTCTTACATGTGTGTTCAGTACATCCCTGTGTTACAGAGGAATTGCGTTCCAAGAAAATTGGTAATATCGCAACTTTTTGTAATATGAACCCATGAAAAAATTGATGAGATTTGTTGTTTCTTTCATATTGTGTTTAATGTGTGTATTGGTCTCTTCAGCCACAAGCGACGCTGCTGTAGCCAAGGTGTGGAGCAAGCAGCCAACTAGGATGCATCACCCATGGTCAGCCAAAGAAGATTGTGTTTATTTAGGTTTCTTTTTCCTCTCATAAATCCGTAAATGTGTTTAAAAAAAAAATCTGTATCTTCATTGGTTTATCAGTGATTTGTGAATTCTATTGGGGTGAATTTCCATTACTCAAACTGCTATTGGGGAATATACTGTCCTGGATTTAAAATGACTGCATTTTCTCACTGTGGTGAAGTTATAGAATTGATATTGCCAATCATTGTAGAGTTATGAGAAGATGGAAATTTAACCCATGTAGACCAGCATAGGCACGTCATCAAATCTGTAATTTTTTGGTATATAATCTGTTGTGAAGAAGGGAATAATTTTCCTTCTCGTCACAGTATCAGCATCCAGAAAACTTGCAACATGTCAGTGTTGAACAATGCAAAGAAAACCTGTTCCTCTTCTCCCCAATTAAAGTGCCTTTACTCTGACTGCCAAAGAGTGTCTCCCACCGAAACAATGTGATTTTGATCTCCCAATTCATCGCTGCACAGTAGATACTGGACACTCTGTACACACAAGGTGAACATGCAAATTAAATGGGCAACTCATTTTCCTGACTGAGAACCATTTAAAATATATTACAAATATAATTACAATGCAGTTGGGTTGCATGTTGTTGACTACACCACAAATGTTCTGAAGGTGAAGTGATGGCAAGACCAGGTAAAGGGAAGGACACAAAATTAAGCAGGGGAACCAGAAGCATCAGAATTAGCAAAGGGCAGGATGAAAGTGTTTTGTTTCTAAAATCTGAATGGTGAGCTTTCCAAATCTATTCCAATTTGTCCCTGTACATCTGTGATATTTACCTATCCTTCTGAATAATTGTCTGAATACCATGCAAGTTATGGACCAAATAAGATTGTGCACTCTGAGATATTGTGTGGAATAGTAAATTGGATTGAACTGTGGATTCAGGTCTACCAAGATCTGATAATTAATTCCATGTGAATATTTGTCTGTGCGAAATAAGCTCAGAATGGAGGTAGATGAACAATATTAAACTCCTACCAATTTAATTTTCCATGCATATTTATATTGCCTCTCACAAATAGAAATATGATAAAACTATAACAAAGAAAAGTGAAACAGCTCATTTTAATGCAGATACATGTTAATGCAATTTCTAATAGGAAAATTGAAATCTTAATGTTGGTACATGTTCAATCACAAACTACATGTATAAACTGGAAGTGGGCAGTCACTGCAAGAAAAGGAAATTAAAGCAGATGACAAATTAATTCTCATAACCACACCATCTCTAAGATACACAATGTTCTGAAAATGCAGATGGGGATATGTCATTTGCAGCATAATAATCCAAATACATGTAACAACCCTGATGAACAGAACATGAAATTAGCAAAAGGTCAATTTAGCCACGGCAAATGATAGTGTTTGGTGCAAGGCTCACTGATGACAATGGCAGTGGTTTATCCCTGGAGTACTTGCTTTAATTATTTATAGATTTCTTGCAAAAAGTTTTATCTATTCTCTAATTAGCTACTGTTTTCAATCTTTAAGGTGATTTGCGCTACTGCTTACTTCACCTAAATGTGATTCCTTTTGTTTAACTGTTTTAACTTGTGTAATTTTGCATGTGTATAATCTGGTATCGACTGATTTGTGACATAGAAACATAGAAAATGGGTGCAGGAGGAGGCCATTTGGCCCTTCGATCACGATTCATTGTGATCATGGCTGAACATCCACAATCAGTTACCTGTGCCTGCCTTCTCCCCATATCCCTTGATTCCACTAGCCCCTAGAGCTCTATCTAACTCTCTTTTAAATTTGTCCAGTGAATTGGCCTCCACTGCCTTCTGTGGCAGAGAATTCCACAAATTCACAACTCTCTGGGTGAAAACGTTTCTTCTCACCTCAGTTTTAAATGGCCTCCTCTTTATTCTTAGACTGTGGCCCCTGGTTCTGGACTCCCTCAACATTGGGAATATTTTTCCTGCATCTAGCTTGTCCAATCTTTTACAATTTTATGCGTCTCTATAAGATCCCCTCTCATCCTTCTAAATTCCAGTGAATACAAGCCCAATCTTTCCACATATGACAGTCCCGCCATCCCGGGGATTAACCTCATGAACCTACGTTGCACTGCCTTAACAGCAAGGATGTCCTTCCTCAAATTAGGAGACCAAAACTGCACACAATACTCCAGATGTGGTATCACCAGGGCCCTATACAACTACAGAAGGACCTCCTTGCTCCCATACTCAAATCCTCTCGTTATGAAGGCCAACATGCCATTAGCTTTCTTCACTACCTGCTGTACCTGCGCGGTTACTTTCAGTGACTGGTGTACAAGGACACCCAGGTCTCGTTGCACTTCCCCTTTACCTAATATGACACCATTGAGATAATAATCTGCCTCCTTGTTTTTGCTGCCAAAGTGGATAACTCACATATATCTACATTATATTGCATCTGTCCACTCACTCAACCTGTCCATGTCACCCTGCAACCTCCTAACATCCTCTTCGCAGTTCACACTGCTACCCAGCTTTGGGTCATCTGCAAACATGCTAGTGTTATTTCTAATTCCATCATCCAAATCATTAATATATATTTTGTAAATAGTTGTGACCACATCACCGAGCCTTGCGGCACTCCACTCGCCACCGCCTGCCATTCTGTAAAGGACCCGTTTATTCCTACTCTTTGCTTCCTGTCTGCCAACCAATTCTCTATCCATGTCAATACCTTACCTCCTATACCATGGCTCTAATTTTGCTCACTAATCTCCCATGTGGGACCTTATCAAAGTCTTTCTGAAAGTCTTGATACACTACATCCACTGGCTCTCTTTCATCCATTTTACTTGTCACATCCTCAAAAAATTCCAGAAGATTAGTCAAGCAGGATTTCCCCTTTATAAATCCATGCTGACTTGGACTAATCCTTTTACTGATATCCAAATGTGCTGTTATTACCTCTTTAATAATTGACTCCAGCATCTTCCCCACCACTGATGTCCGGCTAACTGGTCTATAATTCCCCATTTTCTCTCTCGTTCCTTTCTTGAAAAGTGGGATAACATTAGCTACAGGAAATGTTCCTGAATCTATTGAACATTGGAAAATGATGAATGACTCCATTGATCTTAATGACATTTTGGAATTATAGTAATTTTATATAAAAATAAATGTTAGTGTACAAACTGCAGAGATAGGGACCAATTGTGACCCTGTTTTGCGAAGCTTGATGTTGCCAAAGGTTGTGTCAATACTTATAATCAGCACAGAAAAGTAGTTGTGTTATATCCAGAAAAACCCTTCAATAGAAAAGCAGAAAATACCGTTTCATAATTCTTGCATCAGGACATACTTCTTGCACCACTCCACCTGTGGCAACTCTGTCGAACCAATGTGGCAATAAACTGCAGCATCACAACCCAGTGCTACCTGGCCATAATAACACCTTTCCTGTGAAAGCCATCCAGAAAGGCAGGATGGGGCAAACTTGCATTTGTGTTATTGCCTTCCACATCCGTACCTGAGAGGCAACATTTACATTTTTGAAATGTAGTACTCAATACTATGTGTGTCATTGTTGTGACTCTTATCAATGAACATAGATCAGCACAGGAACATAGTACAGCATTGGAACAGGCCCTTTATGCCAAGTTAAACTAATTTCCTTTGCCTGCTCATGATCTATATCCCTCCATTTCCTGTTAAATAAACAAGAAGATTTTGCCTATCCAAAAGCTTCTTCTTAAATGTCACTATCGAATCTGCATCCACCACGCCTGGTGCATTCCAGGCAACCGCCATCCTGTGTAAAAATAAAATCTTGCCTTGCGCATCTCCTTTAAACTTTGCCTCTCTGACTTTGAATGTATGCTCTCCAATCCTTGATGTTTCCACCCTGGGGAGAAAGGTTCTGACCGTTTATCCTATCTATGCCTCCTATAATTGTATATAATTCTAGGGAGCATTCCTGTCAAATCCCCCACAAATACCCAGTTTTCTATATTATCTTTCTCTTTTGATCTAAAATATGTATATTGTTTTGGTGTTGCTGATAATGCACCATTATTTGCCATTGAGAAGCTGATGAAGATACTCCTCCAATTACATTGTGTGTGGTGTTCCGGGATTTGGATCCATTCATGATGAAAAAGTGGCAATCCATTTCCAAGATAGGGTGGTATGCCATGGATAAGCATGGGGTGGTATATGTAGATGGTACATGATGCTCTCATGATGTGCCATTGTTGGAGGGAGGGAGCTAATATAGCGTATGATGTACTAATCATGTGGTGCTTTGTCATGGATGATGTTGTTTCTTGAATGTTGGAAAGCTGTATTCATCCAGACAAGTCATGAATTGTTTTCATCAACTTATGACGTATCGCTGGTGAAAAGGATTTGGAGTATCAAGTAGATTACTTGTATAGTATACCCAACCTCTGACAGCCTTGTTGCTGCATTATTATGTGGCTGGCCCATATGAGTTTCTGGTCAATGGTTATGCCTTTGCTATTCAGTGGCAGCTAGTTAGTTACTTTTGTTTAGTTTAGAGATACAGCACGGAAGCAAGCCCTTCGGGCCACTGAATTTGCGCTGACCAGTGATCCCCGCACATTTATACTATCCTACACACACTAGGGACAATTTATGATTATACTAAGCCAATTAGCCGACAAACCTGTACGTCTTTGGAGCATGGGAGGAGGCCGGAGCTCCAAAAGAAAACCTACGCAAGTCATGGGGAGAATGTACAAACTCTGTACATACAAGCACCTGTAGCCGGGATCAAACCTGGGTCTCTGGCACTGTGAGGTAGCAACTCTGCCGCTGCGCCACCATGCCTGACAAAGTATTGGGATTGTTTATCCTATCACCTTTAGTGCTATGAATATTGCCTTTTGGTGTGTGCATCTTTTACGATTCATGTTCGGGATCTAGACATAATGGACAAGGTAAACCTTCATCGCCCAGGCCCAATTTTCTTTATGCTGGTGAGCTTCTTGAAAAGCTACAAATACTTCAGATGAATGCACTTCTACTTTGGTCTTGACTAAGGATTTGCAGGACGGACAGAGTCAGGAAGGTGCGTAACCTGGAGAGGGACATGCAGTTGGCTCTATTCCCATCTGCCTAAACATTGCCAAAGATTTTCAGTGTCAGAGCATAGTCCAATTGTAATTAACATTGTGGGATTGTTATTTACATACTTTGTCTTAAAATAACGATCTAACCTTTATGTTAAAATAATTTGAAGAAGTTTTGGATTTAGGTGCATTTCAGGAATGCAGGATGCCTTTAATGCTTTATAGCCAATGATGTATCTCTCAATTATACTCATGTTGGTCAGATGGGAAACAGGAACTAATCTGTGTGCACAACAAGCTCTCATTAAAAAAAGCACCCAATGATCTCCGGCTTGCTGTGGTTGTACAGATGCAGCTGGCATAACATGAAGGTATTATTACTGCTGTTGGGATATCAGGCGCTGACCTGCATGATTTTCTGCCTTTGGCAATATACCATGATGGCACTGAGGGAGTTGAAACCTTCTTTCCAGTTTAGGACAAATTTGACATGTAGAGTGGTAAGCATGCAGTCAATAGCACCCTGTGCCATTGGGAACTCTGCAAGATTGGCAGAATCCCTTTTCTGGTTGAGGGATTAGAGGGATTTGCTTTGCTCATAAAGAGAGGCCCTGTAACCTCCATTACACAGCAGCACAGAGAAACCAGTAAGGTTTTAGAAATATCTCCAGATCGCAGCTGAAAGGCGACAAGCATTGTAAAAATTACATTGATGTGTAACCTTGACACCCACAACCAATGTACTTTATCCTTGGAGCTTGCAACTGCAGAAAATTTGAGATTCTGTTGAGGGATTGATACTGAAGCACAATGTCTCTGCCTTCTGAGATTCGCTGATAAATGTTATTTAGTCATAGAGTGATAGAGCGTGGAAACACGCCCTTTGGCCCAACTTGCCTACACTGGTCAACATGTCCCAAGCCACACTAGTCCCACCTGCCCACGTTTGGTCCATATCCCTCAAAACCTTCCTATCCATGTACCTGTCTATTTCTTAAATGTTGGGATAGTCCCTGCCTCAACTACCTACTCTGGCAGCTTGTTTCATACACCCACCACCCTTAGTGTGAAAAAGTTACCCTTCAGATTCCTATAAAATCTTTTCCCCTTCACCTTAAACCTCTGTCCTCTGGTCCTTGATTCACCTACACAGAAACTCTGTGCCTCTACCTGATCTATTCCTCTTATTTAAAGTCTCTAGCTGCAAAAAAATATATTGGGGTCTTCCTCCTCAACTTGTGCCGCCAAACGCTCCTCTGTTCCAACCGTCTGCATTGCTCTGATTCCCTCTTTCCTGAATCGCTATCAGGTTCATTTCAAGGCGGGTGCCTTCCAATGCCTGAGAACAACTGGTTCCTGGACAAACCTTCAAATCGGCAAAGTCCTTCAGCACCTGCCATGTCACTCCCTGTGCACAAAGCGCAAAGGTCCATTGCAACAGCCGGACAAATAATATCTTCCCATTATCACCTTATAAATCTATGTTTTCGTGGCATTTTCTTTATTACGTTTAGCATTTCTCAGCAGTCTTCCTCTTCATTTTCAAATTTACCAGCGGGGATCAAAAATTCCTCATTAAACAAATCTTAATACTGTAACTAGTAATTTAATTTGCATAAACCACTTCCATAATTGAAGAAACTGAGTTGTAGTTTCAGACATTATTTCAATAAATATTTTTTGAAGATTACTAAGCAGTTCCACAGTAATGGATTACATTTAATCTAATTGTAGTGTCAGCTGCATTTCTATCCTTAAGCATTTAAGAAATTATGTTTGGTGCTTGTATCTATTCAAGATTAATTTATGAAGATCTCCTTCCCCTTCATCATCAAAACAGTTTGGTTGTGCAGATATTTTAATGAAATCTTCTTTTGATCAATCACACAGGGTTTAGATGTTTTGGTTTTCTTCCTTCATACTTGCAGTTATTTTTATTCAATATGCTTCATTAGAACCTCAATTAAACTCCATGTTGCAGGCCTTCATTAAATTTGAATTAGGCCAAGGATTTAGGAACACATTTGTACTAAATATGCCAACAGAAACTTAGCATTCTTAAAATTGTATAAGTTCTTGATCATCAGAATATAACTGTCCCAAAAAAAAGCTTATGTTGTTGGCTTGTTCGGTTCAGCCATGGTGCATTAATTTAAACAGTATTTCTTGCAAAATTAATTATCCAACTTAGCTTGATACAGCTGTTAACGATTTGCTTTTCACTTTTACCTGTGCCTAGAAACCTAATGTCACATCTGTTAGAAGTGTGACTGAACATCCTGTATACCACTGAGATGCTGATGGAAGCAAAAATGGTATTCAGGTTCTACCTTTGAAACAAGATGAGGCCTTTTGCATAAATAATAAAATGTACAAAACATGTTTGAAGAAGCCAGAGCACATATCTGCTGCTTTAAACAAGGTTAGCATCTTCCATAACCATTCCCTACCATGTCAACCTTTCCTAGACCTAGTTGCAAGGCATTGTAATAATATTAGGTTATAAACATCTTTGCAGGCAAGTTTCTTGTGAAATGCCAGCAGTTAGCTATGAGTTTTATTAATCAAGACTCGGTGTGTCTCTGACCCCTTTGCTTCAATGTGAGGATGATTAGGTGTAGTTGTAAGTACCTAGACATACAAAGGCCAATTGGTCAATTTGTTCAATAGATTTTTTGACCACAATATATAAGTGCGATAATTAGCTTATAAGAAGGTACAAAGCTTTTAAAATCTTATTAGCATTTATCATCTTCCATAAAAGTGGGTCTATCTGGTCTGTACCCCAAACAAAATTTTACTTCAAACAAATAAATATGCCTGTTAACATTGGAACTTGTTTGTGAGAAGTAAGTGAAAGGTGAAAGTATTTAGAGAGTACTAGTAAAGGGTGCACCCGTTGGGCCCCAAACCTCTTGGATTCCCATTGTGATGTGGGTAAATCGCATCTTTTCTTTAAAATAAATGAGTTTTTTTCAGAAATGAAATAAATGCCAATGAAAATCTAAATATATAAATATATATATAAATTGAGTATGTTCCCGAAATACAGCCAAAATGGTACACGATAGCACGACAATTTTAGCACCACCTGACTCACCATTGTCCTGTGGCTCAAATGGTTGTTATATTTTAAAAGTTTCTCATTTTTTAAACTTTAAAAATCACCTTTTTAAACTTTAACATCCATTTTCCACCTACCCTGCCCGCCAGCTGTGTTCGACGTCACAATGGGAACCCAACGGCTCCGTGTCTGCACAGTTGGGGCCCGTTGATCTAATACTTAGGTGTTCATCTTGCATCACAACAGTAAGATGGCCACCGGTTCCGAGCGTGCACAGAACAAACGGGTCCGCGCATAAGCAGTTGGAGCCCGTGGATCTGATACTTACGTATCAGATACTTACGTAAGATGGCCACCGGATCTGCGGCTGCGCAGAACAAATGGGTCCGCACCTGCGCAGTTGGGGCCCGTTGATCTAATACTTACGTAAGATGGCCGCCGGATTACACGTGCGCAGTTGGGGCCCGTTGATCTGATACAGATGCTCCCCTACGTACAATGCTTTGACTTACAATATTACGATATATATACGCATATACAAGATGAGAGTTTTAGTAATATATATATAGATATGAGAATAGCATCTTTGGTACAAAACAATAGCCCATGCATAGGAAATCCAAATTTAACTTATTTTGAGTTTACCATCTTAATACTTCTCAGGTTTGTAGAGAATAAGAAATTGTAGAACCCTTAAAATGCAGCCAATCTGTTCAGAAATGTCTGTACTGTGGACAATGATTAAACATTTAATTTATTAATATACAGTTTAAAATAAATCATATGTTCTCCAACACAGCTTTTCTGATCTACCTGAAGTTCATAGAAGTACTGAAGATATTTGAATGCATTTGCAAAATTGTCATCAACAACTCTTCACTTGAAATGTGTAGTCCATTGGTGGGTGCATCTGAATATTATTTGTTATCCAGCCTTGTGTACATTTTCCAATGAATATTATCTGCCATCCAATGAGTACAGTGTGAAAAGCTGAAGTGATGTTAATTCACACATAAACATTTTTGTCACGTTTGCTTCAGTACAATTCCAAATTGGGCTTCATGAAAGAACAAATTAGTATAATAGTGAATATTTAAAATTATGATTTTAAAGGTTGGTTTGGCATTTAATTTTGATTAATTCATTTTTTTATATAGATTTTATGCTAACTATTTATTTTGCCTTTGTGCTTCTAAATCGAGTTTATGGTGCACGGATAATTGCTTTGTCGCATGCTAATTAATTACTGAGGGAATGTGTTGGGTGTCAGTCCATATAGGTGGGATCAGGTAACTTGAAAACCACACATTCCAACAACACTTAATGAGAAAATAATTGCTTCCTAATTTTCTGATGTATCAACATCCTCAACTGTCAAAGATACCCTTCGGCTATCCATAACGGACAAAAAGTAATTACATTTGATAAATGCAATGTCACATTTGGTATATGAAGCATTTTCTGTATAATAATTAAAGCTATAAACTCTTGTTTCTCAATAATGTAGATGACTTCCTGCTACATGTTTGATTTATTCAAATTTGCAAGACCAGAATGTATGGCTCATCTATAATTGTGCCCTGCAGTGTTTGTGGTGAAGACTCTCCAACCTTGCTGTTATGCAAGGATTTTTAACACAAGCAAAATCAAAAAAGGATAAAGCAGCAGGCATGTTTTCTCAGACCCATACAGCTACCAGGTAAATCCACTTCCAGACGGTCAACTCGCGAGTATATACCCAATTTAATGGAGACATAAGAAACTATGGATGCTAGAAACATGAGCATCTTTGGTCTGAAGAAGGGTCCCAGCCAATACATCGCCTGCCCATTCTTTCCCCAGATGCTGTGCTGAATTCCTCCAACAATTCCTGTTTGACCCAATTTAATCTCTGTACTCTCATCTCCAGTTCTGTCCTCCCTACTGGTGATACCCACAATAGGAGCTGGATCTGGCCTCACAATTAGGGCTTGTCACCATCTCATAATTGGTGCATCTTACATCCACATGTCTAAAACATGAAACCTTGGCCTTGCCAAGCAGTAATTAACCTAAAGAAGCCTTTCAATTAAATGTTGCCCAATTTCTCAAGAAGCTAGTTCTCCTGATGTAGCAGAATGCCAAGAACATGATTGTTTCCTGGAGGCCAGAAACAGGCCCTTCAACCCAATTTTCCCATGCCGACAAAGATGCTCCATCTTCACCAGTTTCATCTGTTTGAAGATGTCATGAGCTGGTCATTCTGTGGAATATCTGTTTTGATGTTCCCATCTGTTTTGATATCTGTTTTGATGATCTGTTTTAATTTGTGATTAAATTATGCTTGCAGACAAAATGTCCTCAATTGATTTACCCATCCTCCCCAATGTCCCCATGTTTTCTTCAGCCAGTTTTGTTACTCTCTTCCTGGCCCCACGATGAGGGTTTTATTTGAAACGGAAATCTTAGGATCTCTTACTCTGTCCCTTGCATTTTTGTTTGATAGGAAACCCTGTTGCTCCTTGGTCAGCTCAAATCTGCTGCTGGATAAGATTAGAAAACATCCTGCCAGCCTGATTTGTGGTTCTTTCTGGTTGCTCAGCAAGGGGCTAGTATGCTGGAGTACTTTAATTGCATCTTGACCAGTTTCCACAGTTGGTTTTTTTTTTAAATCCCCCCCCCCCCACCTCATGATTCTAAATTTGCAACCAGCAGCAATTGTGAAGGGGTTAATACACAGGAGTTTTCAATTTTATTTCTTTTGACAGGGATGTAACTTGATTGGTACTTCCATTATTGAAGGAGTCAGGAGGTTCCAGGAAAAGATCTAGTGGCAAGCACTTTGTTGTCACTTATCTTTCTTGGATATTGGCTTTTAGACAGTGTTTTTATTGTAAAGTGAACAATCTCCACCAATAACATTTCTTTGTCAATACTTTCAGTTGAAAAATGCAACTTTCTGACATTTCCTTGCCATGTATAATAGAAGCATTAACAGTGAGTTTTGTCTGATGTCACTTTTAGAACATATGCTGGATTGTTGACTGTTGATCACTGTGCTTTGTCTTATCTTGCTGGATAATTAGAGTATTGATGTGGCAATGTGAAAGGTCTTAAAGTGTGGTGTTAAGTGAGGGAAACATTGATGCTCAGTGTTATGCTCGTAAAAAAATTGCCGAAAGGTACAATCATGGTTGTGAAGTGTTGTTGAAGGTTTTGTTAGTAAGATAAATGAAAGTGGTATTGGATTGATTGTAATTCCAACCAGGATCACAGCCCTGAACAAATTCACACAAGCACAAGCAAAAGCCTGATGGAAACTTACTTAAAACTTCTAAAGAGCTTCCATTGATTGGAAACTTTAATTGCAGTTTGGAGGAATTGTACAAGCTGTTTTTCATAGTTCTCGGTAGAAGTTGAATTATTAAAGGGAAAGACTATATCTTACTATAATTCAACATCTCTTGCTGTGTTATTGGGCTCAGAAATTCCTTTGTAATGGTGATCGGGGTGGGGAGAAGCAGCTGCCATAACAAAGGAGATATATGTGTACGTGATCTGCAATGAGATGAGTATATAGTTCTATAGCAGGTAGTTTTATGACCGAAACAGATTTAACGATCGCAATGTACCATCCCCATTACTTATAGGCATACCTTAAGATGCCACCACTTCCAGGTGCTATATCTGTCAGATGTGCACACCTTACAGATATTTACAACCTAAAGGGAAAATGAGAGAGTAAAAGGGTGGCAGTGAATCTATGCAGTACTAGCAAGCCTGCTATCAGGAGGCTTGATGCAGGAGACTTGCTCACATTATTTTTGGATTAATGTCACATGTCATTACGAAAAATTTGCCCGGTAATAAATCATTTATCCTTTGCTTTTACAGCCATTGATCTCAAAATTTGTTGTGTTTAAATACTATGGTGTGACATGTCTCACTCATTGTGTTAAACCACTGTCATGCAGCAAGTTGCTTTCCCACAGTAGCCCAGAATTAATGGGACAACAGGAATTGGTTAATGGCAAGGGGAGGATTTATACGGGAATTCCTCAGAGTATTACCCCATATCAACCTGTTTCTCTTCGTCTAACTCCAGCCTGAATGAGACCCAAGGCTCTCCTCAACAACTGCCTACTACTGCCCCTTCCTGCTCTTGGGTAGATGGACTAGTCTGTGATGGGACTTGCATGGGCATTGTCACAATCCAAATGAAAAACTGGTGAACAATATGGACTACCTCTATCTATGCTGACACCCAAGTGATGACACCGTGCAAAACACAGAGAGAGAGAGAGAAAGGAAAATGTTCTGACCTCCACTTTGGTGTTTCAAAAAATGTTCTAATAAACACAATCGTCCAAGGCTTGGATAGAGTGGACGTGGAGAGGATGTTTCGACTAGTGGGAGAGTCTAGAGGTCATAGCCTCAGAATTAAAGGATGTTCTTTTAGGAAGGAGATGAGGAGGAATTTCTTTAGTCAGAGGGTGGTGAATCTGTGGACTTCCGCCACAGAAGGCTGTGGAGGCCGTAAATTGATATATTTAAGGCAGAGATAGATAAAATCTGGATTAGTCAGAGGTTATGGGGAGAAGGCAGGAGAATGGGTTTAGGAGGGAGAGATAGATCAGCCATGATTGAATGGTCAAGACCCTTCTTCAGACTCGATCCGAAACATCACCCATACCTTCTCTCCAAAGATGCTGCCCGTCCCGCTGAGTTACTCCAGCTTTTTGTGTCTATCTTTGGTTTCAACCAGCATCTGCTGTTCCTTCTTACACAGTCCAACCATCTCCCTGGTTACCCTTTTATTTTGAATGTAGGTATAAAAAGTTTTAGGATTTTCTTTAATCCAAAGCAATTTTGTGGCCCCTTTTGGCCCTTCTAATCACCAGCTTCTTTCCTCCTTTCTTTAAATTCCTCAAAGGCCATGTTTGATTCCATCCTCTTAAACCTTGCATGCACTTCTTTTTTCTTTTTGACCAAATGTACAACCTCTTTGGTCATCCAAGGTTCCCTTACTTTGCTATGCTAATTTGTCCCCCTTACTGCAACATGCTGGTTCTGAACTTGGATTAATTGGCCTTTAAACGACTCCCACATGTCAGATGCAGACTTGCCAAATAGCAATTGCTCCCAATATATCCTCCTGAGCTCCAGCCTAATAACGTTGTGCTTTGCCTTACTCCAATTTAGTACCTTCCTGCCAGGTCTACCCTGCTCCCTAATCAAAACCATTTAAAAACTATATGCTGTAATCACTTTCCCCAAAAGCCTCTTCTGCTGTACCAGTAATTACCTGGCCAGACTAATTTCCCAACCCACATGGTCCAGTATGTTGGCTTCTTGGGTTGCACTATTCACACACTGTTTCAAGAAACCCGCTTGGATACACATCACTAATTCTGCCCCATCTAAGCCTTTGGCACTGTGGAGGCCAAGTCAGCTGAGATAGATAGATTCTTGATTAGTTCAGGTGTCGGAGGTTATGGGGAGAAGGCAGGAGAATGGGGTTAGGAGGGAGAGATAGATCAGCCATGATTGAATGGGCTGAATGGCCTAATTCTACTCCTATCACTTCTGACCTTAAGTCCCAGTCAATATTGGGGAAGTTAAAGTCACTCACCAGGACAACTTTTGCTCTGACATCGTTTGTAATCAGTCTATATACCCTGTTTCTCTATCTCCTGCTTGCTATTGGGGGCTCTAAAGTACAATCTCATTGGAGTGCTTGCACCTTTCTTCTTTCTAAGTTCTACTTAGATGTACGAAAGGTGCAAGAACTCTAATACTGTTCTATGCGTCAGTCCAGTACCAGAGTCCTAAGTGTGCCATGATTTTCAAAACCTTTACTGTACCTTTCAACATGTTCATCATGTTGACATATCGCAAGCCAATGGTCTATTTCACCAGCTTTATTCTGAATAAGGAAACATGAAATGATTGTGATGAAGGGCAGATCAAGGCCTGACTCTTTGAAATAATTTCCCCCATTGCACTAAAAATGGAAAAAAGTGCATGTGAATCTGACAATGTAACATTTCCACCATTCATCTGACCCCCCTTCTCCACCTCTTTGAGCATTAAAGATCATAGAATTCCATGTTAGAAAAGAATGTAAATTAATTAAGGTCTAGTTAATCTTTCACAAGGGCATTATTTCAGTTACAACCATATGTCCATCTGCATCAATGAAGTCTTGTCCTCTGTGATTGTTACTTTCTGGCAACCATGTGCATTTTGCTCTGAACTCTGAAGTGAGCAGGTTGCAGGCAAATTCCAAAAATACCCTTTGCTGCTCACCAGCTCCCCTTCAACTTGTGGCAACTGATTTATAGGAAGACTCTTCATATCTTCAACGAGCATCAGCACTCGCACGTTATCTAATGATAATAGCAGGATTCAGTTCGATGATTGCCAGGATTGGCACTGTGGACAGCTTGATTAGACTTGAGAGATACAATGTGGAACCAGGCGTTTCAGCCCACACCGAGCAGTGATCACCCCGTACACTACCACTATCCTACACACAAGGGACAATTTACAATTTTTAATGAAGCTAATTAAGCTACAAACCTGAACGACTTTGTGGTGTGAGAGGAAACCGGAGAACCCGGAGAAAGCCCATGTGGTCCCTGGAAGAACGTACAAACTCTGTAAAGACAACAACTGTAGTCAGGATCAAACCCGGGTCTCTGGAGCTGTAAGGCAACAACTCTACAGCTGCACCACTGCGCCGCCCCATGATTATAATCATTTATAGTCTTTCGACTGGCTGGTTAGCAGGGAACAAAAAAGCTTTTCAATGTACATCTCTGGCTCTTCACACTGTCCTGACTCACCTGGAGAGACAGGGCACGTACGTGAGGATGTTATTCATTGACTATAGCTCTGCCTTCAACACGGTCATCCCCACCAAGCTCAGGTGTGGTGCTACAGAGCTCTGTCTCAATCACTCGAACGAGTGAGCTCTAAACATCTTTTGGAATTCGGAGGAGGTACAGCGGTACTCTAAACATCTTTGGGTATCGCTGCGACGCTACAGAAATCTTTTTAAAAGGTTTCTGTGTGTTTTGGGGCTGCGAGCGGTGTTATCAATTGACTGCTCAGCTCCCACTACTGAGGCTGGCAACCTGCCAGGAAACTGTGGCGCACAAAAAGGGGGAGAAAAACCTGTCTGGACTGATACACCTGCGTCCAGAACAACCCCCCCCCACACTGCCTCGTCGCTACTGACCGGACGGGTCTGGTTTTCGTGCGGTGTGGGAGTTTTCTACACCCTCGACCTTCTTCTGTGGCCTTGAGACCTGGAGCTGAAGGAGCCTCCTCTCTATCAGAGATAGGCTTCCAACAATAACAGACTGCAGGTGAATCCCTTTCGTTGCTGCAGGAGCAGCGAAGACCAGCGGGGATTGCTTGAGAAAGTCTGCAGCTCACCAGGGAATGCAGGAGAGCCGAGATACCCGGGCCAAGAGGCCGTGACGCAGCAGTTTCTAGTGGGAGCCGCCATTATTGACGTTCGAGGCAACACCACTCGCCTCCCTCCCTTGAACTGTTCTACACTTGTTTGTGTGTTTGGACTTGGCCCCGTGCCTTTTGGATTGTCTTTGTCTTTGTGTATCAGTGTTTTTGTTTCACTGTAGTGCCTGATACCATGCAGGGTCAGCGTTCTGGGGGATCGGGGCCTTCGGGGAGTTATGCTAAGGCGGCTGCTTCAGCTGCTTCGGCTGCTCCTCTGGGGGCCCGGTTCCCCATGAGGAACCTACCCTTTGAACATGGGGTCAGGTGCTACTTGCCCCCCCAAATGAACCTGGAGGACTGCGCGGCTGCTGTGGCAGCGGCAGCCAAGCCTGTAGGCATTGTGTATGTGGGAAAAATGTTTGGGAAGGGCGTGTTCTTTCTGGAGTCTGTTGAGGGGGTGAACGCGACTGTATGTAAAGGGGTCACAGTGGGTGGACTTTTCCTACAGGTCGAGCCCCTGGGGTCCACCGCGCAGCGGGTGGTCCTATCCAACGTCCCGCCTTGCATCAAGAACGAGGCCCTCCTTCCCCACCTTCATACCCTGGGGAAGATCCTCACCGACATCACCCCAATACCCATGGGGTTCCGCAGGAAGGACTTGCAGCACGTTCTCTCCCTCCGGCGCCAGTTGACAATGTTGCTGGACCGGGAGGAGGTGGTCGACGGGCGCTTCTGTGTCCAGCAGGATGGGCGAGACTTCACCATCTTCTGGACATCGGACCGCCCGAGGTGCCACGCCTGCAAGGAAGTGGGGCATATTCGGAGGAATTGCCCCAAATCCCGGGCGGAGGCCTCCGCCTCCGGTGCCACTAACCCCCCTCCCCCCCCCACTCCCACTCCCCCTGTAGTTGAGCCAGGGAACCCTGGGGATGGGGAGGGTCAAAAGAAGGGGAGCAAGGTGACGAAGAAGATAAGGCACCTGGGGAACAAACCCCCCGGGGATAAGACTTTGCCACCCATCCCGTCACCTCCCGTTAGGGAGTCCGCAAGCCCCATAATCCAGCCAGGGGCAGAGGGGATTGGGCGGGAGGAGGGGGAGCCGCAGACTAGGGTTGCTCAGGTGACCCCAGAGTCTGTGAGCTCCTCCCCTTCGAAAAAAAGAAGGAGGAATCTCTCCAGGGAGGAGCAGAAGGGGGACATAGGGGAATCTTCCAGTGGGGCGGGGAGTGCTGTGGTGGAGGATGACTCCTGCCCTCTGGTTCAGGCCCCGGTTCCATGCTCTGAAGGGGTTTCTGGGGAGGGTGGTGATGGGGACCACTCGGGTGTAATGGAGCAGGGAGAGATTCCTGTTGGGGAGGGAATCCCAATTCATGCACCCGAGGAAGCCCAGGAGCAACCCACCCAGGACGAGGTGCAGAACACGCCTGTGGAGTTAGGGATAGTAGGGGGGGAGGGGGAAGGGGAAACCAGCCCTTCTCTCCCGCAGGACCTGGCTCCAGAGGGACTCCCTGAGTCTGGGGCACCAGAGTCCACTCTGGGCCCAACTGGTGGAGGGATAGACCCCACTGTCAATGGTCTTGACTGCCCAGGTACACCCGAGGAAGGCCCCTCTGCCACTGGCCCCACGGTGGGGACTGAGGTGGAGGTGAGACCAGAGGGTGGGGAAGAGGCAACCGCTGCACAGGGTGGGGCGGGAGTCTCAAGCACAGAAGGTGTGTCCAAGGATGGGAACGGTGACTCCATCTGCAGTGGGGGGGTGGAAGAGGACTCCTCGGGCAATGAGTCAATGGATGTTCTCGCTGCCCCCGACGCCACTCCTCTCATTCCAGTGGAGGAGATCCGCGAGTTCATCGCGGCCACCGAAGGAGCCCAACATCGGCCCAAACTGGCCTCCCTCCGGTGGCCGAACTTGCAAGGGGTCACCAGCTCCCTGAACCTCATCCTCAAAAGGAAGGGGAGGGGAAAGGGAGGGACGGGGGTGAAGGGAGGGACGGGGGTGAAGGGAGGGACGGGGGTGAAGGGAGGGATGGGGGTGAAGGGGAACGACCGGCGTCAGCTCAGGTCTTTCTTGGACGACCTGGAAAAGGACGCCGAGGCCCAGAGCAGCGTCGTTCCTGCTGAGGGTAGAGGGACCAGTAGAGCGTCCCTTGTTGCCAAGATCCGGAAGGTGAAACGCACTGCCAATCCATCTAGGGTCCGTAGCGGCAAAGGCGACTCTGCTGTCAGTGACCAGGGGACTGGTGAGGGGATCTAGTGTACTTCTGACATGGCGATCACCATAGCCAGTTATAACATCAATGGCAGCAGGGGGCCTCTCCGCAGGTTTAACCATCTCTCAACCCTGGGGGATGGGAAATATGCGGTGAGCTTCCTGCAGGAAACCCACACCATCCCAGGAGACGAGTCCACCTGGCTCCTGGAGTGGAGTGGTGAGGTCTTCATGAGCCACCTCAGCTCCATTTCCAGTGGGGTGGCCATTTTGCTGGCCCCGAATTTCCGGCCAGAAATCCTAAAGGTCCAGGAATTGGTGCCAGGCCGCTTGCTTCACCTGGCCGTGCGCCTGGATGGCGTGCCGTTGCATTTTGTCAACGTGTACGCCCCCAAGCCCGCCGTGTTGCAGACGTGCCTGTTCCGGGAGGTGTCTACCCTTTTGAGCTCCATCGACCCTGGCGACTGCGTGATCTTTGGGGGAGATTTCAACTGTACCCTCGAGGAAGGAGACCGTTCAGGTATCCAGCGCGGCCAGGAGTCGGTGAAGAAGTTGAAGGAGCTCGTGGGCTCCTTTGACTTGGTAGACACCTGGAGGAACCTCCACCCCGACTCCAGTGCCTTCTCCAGGAGGTCAGAGGGGGGTGGCTCTCGCATTGACCGCCTGTACATTTCTCGGGCGTACGTCTCCCGGGTCTCGGCGGCCTCCATGCGGCCGATGCCTTGCTCGGACCACCACCTGGTGTGGGCAGAGTTTACCCTGCTGCGCACGAGGGGAGGGTCCGCGTACTGGCACTTTAACAACCGGCTGCTGGAGGATCGCCGCTTCCGGGACTCGTTTGTGAGGTTCTGGACCACTTGGAAGGGGAAGAGGGGAGGATTTCACTCCCTGCGGCTATGGTGGGACGTGGGCAAGGCCCACATCCGGCGTTTCTGTCAGGAGTACACTAGGGGGTCTACCAAGAGACGCGATTCCAAGGTCCGACAGCTCGGGAGTGAGCTGCTCGATTTGGATTCGCGTCTAAGTCAGACCGGTGGGGACCCGACCCTCTGGAGGGAATACCAGGAGAAGAAGGACGCGCTGAAGGAGCTGCAGTTACAGCAATCCCGAGGCGCGTATGTGAGGTCGCGGATCCAAATGCTCCACGATTTGGACCGCGGTTCACCCTTCTTCTACTCGCTGGAGAAATGGCGGGGAGTCCGTCAGCAGTTAGTGGAGCTGCTCGCTGACGATGACTCCCCCGTCACCGAACCAGAAGACATCAACGCGGCGGTTCGTTCCTTTTATGGGACCTTGTTTTCACCGGATAGCTCCGGCGTGGACGAGTGCAGTGATCTGTGGGAAGGTCTAACCACGGTCGGCCCGGAGGGTGCCGAGCGTCTGGACGCCCCCCTGACACTAGACGAACTGACTGCGGCCCTCCATCAGATTCAAAGGGGCAAATCCCCTGGCCTGGACGGACTGACAGCAGAGTTCCTCCGCACTTTCTGGGGGACCTTGGGGGAGGACTACACCATGGTCCTGAGGGAGAGCCTGGCGACCGGGGAGATGCCCCTGTCTTGGCGGAGGGCTGTAGTGGTCCTTCTGCCCAAGAAGGGTGATCTCCGCCTACTAAAGAACTGGCGCCCGGTCTCCCTCCTCTGTACCGATTACAAGGTCTTTGCTAAGGCAATGGCCAACCGTCTGGGCCCAGTGCTGGCCCAAGTGATCCACCCTGACCAGTCTTACACGGTCCCGGGCCGGTCCATCCAGGACAATATCCATCTGGTCCGGGACCTGGTCTACCTGGCTCAGGAGACCGGTGTACCCACTGCCTTTCTCTCCCTTGACCAGGAGAAGGCTTTCGACAGGGTGGATCACGAGTATCTGGTGAGGACTCTGCGGGCGTTTGGGTTCGGACCGCACTTTGTGGCCCGGATCCGACTTCTATACACCACTGCGGAGTGCCTCATCAAGGTCAACGGATCCTTGACGGCTCCCATTCCCTTCCGCAGAGGAGTACGTCAGGGCTGCCCCATGTCAGGCCAACTGTACGCCATCTGCGTGGAGCCATTCCTTAGTCTGCTTCGGAGGAGGTTGACGGGCATGGTTCTACGCGAGCCAGATATGGAGGTGGTCCTCTCGGTCTATGCCGATGACGTGCTCCTCATGGTCACTGACCCCGCTGATCTGCAGAGGATGCGCGAGTGCCAACGAGTCTTCTCGGCCGCCTCCTCTGCAAGGATCAATTGGGGGAAATGTTCTGGACTCTTGGTGGGTCCATGGCAGGTGGACTCCCTCCCTGAGGAGATGCGGTTTTTCACGTGGAGCACCACGCGCCTCCTTTACTTGGGAGTCTACCTGAGTCCCGTCGCGGAGACCTGGCTGGCGAACTGGCAGGAGCTGGAGTTGAAAGTCGTCGCCCGGCTGGGGCGCTGGTCAGGTCTCCTCAGGGTGCTTTCCTACCGGGGCAGGGTGTTGGTCATTAACCAACTCGTGGCTTCCCTGCTCTGGTACAGATTGACCACATTGGTCCCATCAGCCACTTTTGCTGGGATCATCCAGAAGAAGTTGGTGGACTTCTTCTGGGGCAATGGAAAGCACTGGGTCTCTGCAGCGGTCCTGAGTCTCCCGATTGAGGAGGGCGGGCAGTCGCTGGTGTGCATCCGCACCCAGTTGGCGGCTCTCCGCCTCAGGACTCTGCAGAGATACCTGTACTCGGAGCGTCCTCCCAGGTGGCACGTGCTGGCGACACACTTTTTCCAACGGGGCCGCTGCCTTCAAGCAGGTACGCGGATCCCGATGGTGGGCGTCAGCCGTGCTATCCTGCTGGGAATGCCCGGCTTCTACCGGGACTTGCTGAGAGTCTGGAACCTGGTTGCTGTCGACCGGGCCCCCCCTCCGCTGACGGAGGGCGGCGGCCCAGGCGTGAGAGCAGCCGGCCCTTGTCCTGCCCCGCTGGGTGTCGGAGAGGCTCAAATGTGTGGAGCACCTGCGGCTGAGCAAACCCCCGCTCAGCCGGAAGTACTCGTCGGACCGAGGCGCCGTAATCCTTCCCGGGAGCCGGTCCCACACAACATGAGTCGCATTTCCTCGACACCCTTCATCTCCCTCCGAGACGCAGGGAGGCGTGTCCTGTACGGGCTCCTCCTCCACACCCTGCACTTCCTCGCCCTGGTCCACCGTCCGGACACTAAGTGGCGGTCAGTGTTGCCTTCCGGTCGCGAGGTGACCCCGCGGTGGGGGTCCCTCTACGCAGGAATTCTGCCCCTCTCCATCGGGGACCTGTGGTGGAAGATATTGCACCGAGGAGTCCCCTGCAACCTGTTCCTCGCGCGGTTCACAGACTCGCCAGCCGCCTGCCACTTTTGCGGGTTGGAAGAGTCTGTGTACCACGTGTACATGCAGTGTGTGAGGTTGCAGCCCCTGTTCCAATATCTAAAGGGGCTGCTCCTTGCTTTTTGGCTGCATTTTTCACCCACCATCCTCATCTTTGGACACCCTGTGCGTAGGGGAGAGGGTAGGGCCGAAGATGTCCTTGTTGGGTTGCTCCTGGGCCAGGCCAAGCTGGCCATCCGAGACTCACGGCGCCAGGCGGAAGAGGGCTCTGCCCGAGCCAGCTGCCTGCCCCTTTTCCGGGGTTACGTCCGTGCCCGGGTGGTGTTGGAGAGGGACTACGCGCTGTCCACGGGCACCCTGGAGGAATTCCGGGACCGCTGGGCACCGCGGGGGATTGGATGTATCCTGGATGGGGATTGTAGTATAATTGTATGATAGTTTTAATAGGTATATTTGTTTGTATAATATTCTGGTGGTGGGTTCTGTTTTGGTTTTATTGCATTGTATATATTATTTTAATATTTGAATAAATATTTTTGATTAAAAAAAAAAAAAAAAAAAAAAAAAAAAAAGCTCATCACCAAACTCCACCAGCTAGGCCTCAGCTCGTCGTTATGCAACTGGATCCTGGACTTCCTGCTGGAGCGACCGCAGGCAGTGAGAATGGGCCCGCACCTGTCCTCCACTATCACCCTGAGTACCGGCACACCACAGGGCTGTGTTCTGAGCCCCATGCTCTACTCCCTATTCACACACGACTGTGTTCCTGCATTCGACACCAACACCATTGTCAAGTTTGCAGAGGACACAACGGTGATCGGGCTGATCACCAAAGGTGATGAAACAAACTACAGAGCGGAGGTGCAGAATCTGGCGGACTGGTGCTCTGATAACAACCTGTCCCTAAATACCACCAAGACCAGGGAGCTGATCATCAACTTCTGTAGGTCACACAACGGGGAATACGCCCCGATCTTTTTCAATGAGGACAGTGTGGAGAGAGTGTCCAGCTTCAAGTTTCTGGGCACTCACATTTCGGAGGACCTAACATGATCCAATAACACTGCTGCGCTGGTCAAGAAGGCACAGCAACGACTGTTCTACCTAAGAACACTGAAAAAGTCTGGTCTACCCCAACAGCTGCTGACGACCTTCTACCGCTGCACCATCCTAACACATGGCATCCCTGTGTGGTATCTCAGCTGTACGGAGGCAGAGAGGAAATCTCTTCAGCGGGTAGTGCATAGAGCTCAGAGGACCATCGGTACACAGCTACCAGCCTTGGAGGGCATCTACAACACACGATGCCTCAGAAAAGGCACCAGCATCCACAAAGACTCTTTACACCCCTGCAACAGTCTGTTCGAACTTCTCAAAAGTCAATAGTTAATTTATTTGTCACATACACATAAATGTGCAGTGAAATGAAAAATTACCCGCAGTTCAACAATAAGACCAATAAAAATAAGCAATAAAAAATGCAATAACACATACAATCATAAACCAACACCAAACAAAAGAAACATCCATCACAGTGAATCTCCTCCAGTCCCCTCCTCACTGTGATGGAAGGCCAGAATATCTTTTTCTCTTCCCCTGCTGTCTTCTCCCGCGGTCAGGCTGTTGGAGTTGCCACGTCGGGGCGGTCGGGGCTCCCGAAATTGAAGCCCCCGCCGGGCGGAGAAAATCCCGCGGCCTATTTCAGGCCGTGCCAGACGGTGAAAGGTCCGCGGCGGGCCGGCCCAATCATCTGCCATCTGGCAGACGCTACAAAGCCTTCTACACCCGCACCTCCAGAGAGGAACAGCTTCATCCCCAGGGCCATAGCTGCTATGAACCGGTCCTGATGAGCCGGATGGTCACATCGCACAGTGAACCGACACAGATCTACTTGCATTTTATTCCGTTTTAAAACTGTTCTAATTTGTTTCATTGGGTTGTTTAAATTAATACTGACTTGCTAATTAATATATTGCATCGTATGGGAGGCGCATTCCTAATCTCGTTTTACCTCTGTACAATGACAATAAAGATATATTGTATTGTATTGTATTGTATAAGTGACAATAAACTAAACTTATGGAAAAGAATCACTTTGAATTTAATACATTTGTGCAAGTTAATCATCAAAACCACTTTTTGGTTGGAAATAGAGGCATATTTAACAACATGGATTTGAATTGTAAGTTACTGTGCTGCCACATTGTATCCAGAGTCCAATGATTTATTTAAACTAAAGTCATGCCATTTTGTTGGAAGGCTGTCAGCCCCCTTTTGCTGTTGTTGCATGAACTGCTCTCTCTCTGGAAATTGGGGTCAAGGTCCTATTGACTGTCAACTTTCTCACCACAGGATCGTTTTAAGTGGAGGCAGCTGATCTCTGTCATGTTTCCCAATTTTCTTCCCACCCTTGTATTAGTCAGGGTCACCATGGCACCGTGTTGACAGAGGAGACATTTCATGGAGTACCTGGGGGCATCTTGGACGCTGGATGTACAAACGTTGCTGGCTGCTCACACAAGAAGCACACAGCCTTCAACTGCGTCTGTGTGACAATCTTTATTCCCTGCATTCAATAAGAGAGGCTCACAGAATGCTGATCATGCCATGATGCATTCTGCTTCAGCCTTGCCTGAAAGCATCTGTGGTCCTGTGTTCATAAGTGATAGGAACAGAATTAGGCCATTTGGCCCATCAAGGATTACAGCGTATTTAGTACGTGAGGCGAAACAGACCTGGATTGTTTTCTCTAGAAAGCCAGAAGTTGAGAGGAGACCGTGTAGAAGTAAATAAAATTACCCAAAGTTACACAAATAAAATTACACAAAATAAAAGTCCACCATTCAATCACAGCCGATCGATCTTTCCCTCTCAACCCTGTGTCTCAGTCCACCCCTGAGGAACATAATCCACTAGCAGATTTTTAATATCTACTAGACGCTAGACGACTAGTGGACCCGTTGGGTCAACCCACAACCTAGGGACAGGGCCTGAGAGAGCGGGCAACCCGGGAGCGGGGGGTTAGAGGGGCGCTGAGAGGCGTTGAGAGCGATGTTGCCGGCCGGGGACCTGAAGAGAGAGAGAGAGAGAGAAAGATGATGAACACTGAGACCCGGGGAGAGAAGTGCCAAGGCCAGGGTGAGCCCGGTAACCAGAGCAGAGGCGCCAAATGCAACATAAGCCTGGAGTCCTGAGGAGGGAGAGAGAGGCGCCAAGGATGGTGTGAACCCGGTGACCTGAGGAGAGGGAAAGGCGCCAAGAGCAAGGCGAGCCCGCTGTCCCGAGGAGAGCGAGAGAGTGGGCACTGAGAGCAGGGTGAACCCAGTGACCTGAGGAGAGAGGCGCTAAGCCACAGGAGAAACAGCAGGAGGAGAGAGAGGGCATCAGGAGGGAGGGCGTCGCGGACAGGGTGAACCCCATGACCTGAGGGGAGAGAGGGCACCGAGAACAGGGTGAACCCCGTGACCTGAGGGGAGAGGTGTTGAGGGCAAGTGAAGCCCCAGGAGGAGCCTGGTGACCTGAGGAGAGAGAGGGGCTTCAAGGAAGGGAGAGCCCGGTGACCTGCGGATAGAGAGAGGACCCGTTGCCGGCCGGGGAGTGTCTCCCGGGGTGGGCGAGGGGGGAGAGAGATCCACTCACCCTGGCCCCGGGTGGCCATCGAGGCGGCCAACAGTAGGAGAGCGGCCGCAAGGCGCTGCCGCATGTTCGTCCTGCCAGCGGCCATCTTCTTTGACCCTCTGCCACCACGCTGCACCAAGGAAGGAAGGTCAGGTGCGGGGCACGCCCGGACGGGCGCAGGTCCTCCCGGCGCTGCTGTGCAGGGGGGGAGGGGAGCGCATTTATTAAAGTTTATTAAGTTAATAACTTTTCAAATGTAACAAAACTTGATCAATGCATACCGCGGGCGAATGGTGGGCCTAAAATTGTCACGCTATCGTGTACCGTTTTGGCTGTATTTTGGGAACTCGTATATATACAAATATATATGCGTACAAGATGAGAGTTTTAGTACTGTATAGATGAACCAGACTCCAGCCAGCTGGGTCCAGATGCATCAGGTATGGTCTACTTCATCCCTTCAGCTCTCCCTGTTCCGAACAGTAATATCCAGGGACGAGAAAATGTATACCCACCAAGTTTCAAAAGAGAGAGAGACGTTGCATTTTTAAAGCATCTTAATGCTAATGCATCAACACAGATGCCAATAAGAATATCGGTTGTAGATAAAAGCATTGTGAGACATACTAATTACAATGAACACCATTAAGGAGCATCCCTGCAGCAGCTGTTGTGAATTTGTCGTAAAGCCTTTGCCCCTCCATCATGTTCTGTCCAAGAGGAATGGTCTCCTCCAGCCTGGAAGGTGTTTCAGTGTCAAAGATTTTAGTCCTATTTTATTTGAGGATTTGGCCTAATCCGAGGAAATAATGAACATTGAGTCGTCTTTCATTATTTCCATCTTTTTCAAGGCTCTGTAGAGGTGGGGAAGGAGATGTGTACACACGCCAATTTGTTTGTCTGTGTTTGAAAGTGCTTTGTTTTAAGTGGCGTGTAGCTCAAGTTGTGCACCTGGACATCACGGCATTTATTCCACATGCAAGACCTCCCTGTTGACTTGAATGTAATAAATCTTTTCTTTTCCTCTCAGTCAGTCAGAAACTCCCTCAGCCCCTCCACGCCAGGCATCTTGACTGCTGGTGATATATCACTGAAAGGACAAGTGCTGTTTCAGGGACAATGTCACACAGCAATCAGAGGGGAAATTGTCAGCAACTGCATTGGATTGACTGCGGGCGGGTCTGTTGGAAATTGCACACGTCCCATTTAAAAACTTAATTCTGCCGCAACAACATCAAATTTCTCAATTTTCTTTAAGGTGGTTCTGACACTAAATGAAACTCTGTTTCAGCAAACCTAAGTTAAAGGCTAGACAGACACATAAGCTGGAGGAACTCAGCGGGTCAGGCAGCATCTCTGGAGAAAAGGAATAGGTGATGTTTCGGGTCGGGACCCTTCTTCAGACTGAGAGTCGGGGAAGGGAAACGAGAGATATAATATAGCCTTATATCACCGTCAATATCTCTTGTTTCCCTTTCCCCTGATTCTCAGTCTGAAGAGGGTCTCGACCTGAAATGTCACCTATTCCTTTTCTCCAGAGATGCTGTCTGACCCACTAAGTTACTCAAGCTTTTTGTGTCTATCTTCAGTTTAACCAGCATCTGCAGTTCCTTCCTACACTCTAAGCTAAAGGCTATTGTGTTTTCTTATTATGTTTGAAAACATTTAAAAAAAACAACAACCATTAATTCTGCAAAGTTATACTGGATAACGCCAACAAGAACTGCCATGCCCTTAAGACAAATTTATATTGCAGGGAAGCACCTTTAGGGTAGTGATAGATACTGGGTAGTAATACAACTGACATCTATTATGGATCTCATTCAATATTCAAAGGTAAACACAAAATTCTGGAGTAATTCAGCGGGTCAGGCAGCACCTCGGGAGAAAAGGAATGGGTGATGTTTCGGGTCGAGACCCTTCTTCAGACTGATGAGACATCCTCTCTCACTGCTCCCCCTCTGTACATCCTCTCATTCAATATTCAGTTCTGTTGGAAGTTGTTGTATAATTGATGTTAGGTAAGATTCTGGCAATTTTGTGTTCCCACCAGAAACATATTTTACTTTGCTTTTGAACTGGTGGAAGTATTAAATTTGATTAAAAAAATAAGACAAACTTCAGTTGCTCTCTGAGAAAGGAATCTTTTATCATCAAACTGCAATATGGTTGCTCTTGAATTACTGAAGGACAATGTGTTGTCTTACGATTAAACTCCTAGCTCAGACAGTGGGCCCAACAATGGCAGAACATTCCAAAGTAGGAGTACATTTTTATATTAGCACAGATATCAATGAAGGTTTCAAAACAGGTATCTACTCAATCCACCACACCCATCCAGTATCATCACTCCATGTTGCTATCTTTCTGCAATTAATTGGAACTAAAGTAGTTTGTCTTCCCTTTTCCCTGATTGCATACTACTGCCATTGAAGTTTGGCTGGAATTTCCAGTTCATCTTTAAGGTGATGGCTGAAGTTCGCTTTGATTCTTGGCACATTATATTAATGGTTTGTTGCAATAGAGATGGTGTTTGATTGAAAATGTGCTGCTTGGTTCCTCCTTTCATGAGGGGTCAGCCCCAGATCTGATAGGATCGGTGGCAAGAGTGAGATCAGAGGTAGGATAGTACGATGAGCATTTGTGCCCCAGATTGGGCAGTGCAATTAGGATTCCAGTTGGTCTTTGATATATTTGGGTAAGGAACAATGGTGGAGCAGCGGTAGAGTTGATGCCTTACAGCGTTAGAGACCCGAGTTTAATCCTGACAACGGGTGCTATCTGTACAGAGATTGTATGTTTTCTCTGTGACCATGAGGGTTTTCCCCAGGTGCTTCGGTTTGCTCCCACAATCCAAAGACGTAAAGGTTTGTAGGTTAATTTGTCTTCAGTAAGAAGTGGTAAATTATCCCTAGTGTGTAGGATAGTGCTAATGTATGGGGATCGCTGGTCGCCGCAGACTCGGTGGGCTGAAGTGCCTGTTTCTGTGCTGTATCTCTAAACTAAAAAGAAAAGGCAGGTTGGGATTGGAGTGGAATTTGGGGTCTAGAGGCTTTACAAGCTGGCAGTTAAAGGGTTGCATGGTGATTGGGATGGGTGTGGGCAGAAGCTGGTGGTAGATAGTTTTATCGCAGTCAGGGCAAGGAAATAGGTGCTTATTTACTTATTGTGCAGACCTTGCAGGTGAATGCATGGGGGTGAGAGCATCTTCATGAAAGGAAGCATGCAGGTATAGCAGGCAGTGAAGAAAGCCAATGGAATGTTGGCCTTCATAACAAGAGGAGTTGAGTATAGGAGCAAAGAGGTCCTTCTACAGTTGTACCGGGCCCTGGTGAGACCCACCTGGAGTACTGTGTGCAGTTTTGGTCTCCAAATTTGAGGAAGGATATTCTTGCTATGGAGGGCGTGCAGCGTAGGTTCACTAGGTTAATTCCCGGAATGGCGGGACTGTCATATGTTGAAAGGCTGGAGCGATTGGGCTTGTATACACTGGAATTTAGAAGGATGAGGGGGGATCTTATTGAAACATATAAGATAATTAGGGGATTGGACACATTAGAGGCAGGAAACATGTTCCCAATGTTGGGGGAGTCCAGAACAAGGGGCCACAGTTTAAGAATAAGGGGGAGGCCATTTAGAACGGAGATGAGGAAGAACATTTTCAGTCAGAGAGTGGTGAAGGTGTGAAATTCTCTGCCTCAGAAGGCAGTGGAGGCCAGTTCGTTGGATGCTTTCAAGAGAGAGCTGGATAGAGCTCTTAAGGATAGCGGAGTGAGGGGGTATGGGGAGAAGGCAGGAACGGGGTACTGATTGAGAGTGATCAGCCATGATCGCATTGAATGGCGGTGCTGGCTCGAAGGGCTGAGTGGCCTACTCTTGCACCTATTGTCTATTGTCTATTGTCTATCTCTGTACTAACCAGGCAGAAATCACATTGGGGTTTCAGGACCAGGATATGATCTGTCAGGTTTTTCAAGTAACGCAAAGCAACATGAAAATTATAATTTTTGCGTTTCTTTTATAAAGTGAAATCTATTTTGAACTACATCAAATGAAGAAGCAATCCAATTGACTTTTCAAACAGTTACGCTTTCCAAAGTGTGTAAGAAGGAACTGCAGATGCTGTTTTAAACTGAAGATAGACACCAAGCTAAGCCACCAAGTATGACATCCGGAGGCTGCAGCGTATCGTTCGATCAGCCGAGAAGGTTGTTGGCTGCAACCTTCCTCCCATCGACGACTGTACATTGCAAGGGCCAGGAAGCGAGTGGGTAAGATCATCTCTAACCCCTCTCACCCTGGCCACAAACACTTTGAAGCACTTCCCTCTGGAAGGTGACTCCGGTCTGTCAAAGCCACCACAGACAGGCATAAAAACAACCTTTTTCCACGAGCAGCAGCTTTATCCAACAGCCAAAAGTCTGTAGCCTCCTTTTGCTCTGGTATTTTATTTCATTCTTCACATGTTTAAATTATAATGTTTTATTCTTAGTTGTTTACTGTGCATCGTGTTATTACTTGCGAGCAAAGCACCAAGGCAAATACCTTGTATGTAGACATACTTGGCTAATAAAATGTATTCAATTCGATTCAATTCAATTCAATTCAAAAAGCTGGAGTAACTCAGCGGGACAGGCAGCATCTCTGAAGAGAAGGAATGGGTGACTTTTCGGGTCAAGTCCCTTCTTCAGTATTCATCCATTTAATTGGATGATTCCTGAGAGGTTTAATTTAAGAGGGGACATCTATTTTGAGAGTTCACTGGATTTTTCTTGCCTGAATTATCTAATCTAAAATATATTTTACATTGGATAATTAACTGGATCAACGAGAAATATTCCTAATATTCACAAAGCCCTTTATAATTATGGCAAGACTTTTGCCTTCCCAGCAATTTTTTAACGTAGGTTAAGACGGGCTGGGAATGTGCTTCAATGCTTAATTTTCTTTTTGGCTAAGAGCTAATTGTAAAATGATCAAAATAAAAATGCATGCGAAAATTTCCAGGCACAGGACTCTGATTTATTGATGATACGCCCTGATTAAACGATGAAGACCTTTACTCAAATTCTTTGAACTAAAGCAAATTATCTATGGCCATTGGATACTCTTAGAAAAAATTATACAAAATCCCTGTCTCGAAAGAAACTGCAGATGCTGGCATCTACCAAAGATAGAGGCAAAGTGCTGGAGTAACTCAGCCAGTAGATGCCTACATCTTGCTCCTGCACTTTGTGTCTCTGGAAAATTTCTTGAGGCACATCAGAGACGTGGGAAATGTTATATGCTCTGACTGGAATTGATAAGGAAGGAAGACTGGGAAAGTTGTCAACCCAAGACCCTGAGATACACATAAAGTAGATGAGCCACAGAATAAGAAATCAATATATGAGGAACATGTATAGTGTCTCCGGCTTGCTTCATCATTTGATAAAACCATGGCTGATTTGCAGCCACGTCTGTCTATTTTCTTGTCCTCATAGTAGTAGGTTCTTTTAATGGCAAAAATTCTGCCAAATAGATTTGAATATACTCATTGATGGAGCAGCCAAGGTTCTCCAGGAAAGACTATTTCACAAATCCGGCAATGTGACAGCTGACTGAACAGTACTTCTAGACTCCTGATGGAGATGGTCAAAGAGGCTAGGTTGTGTAAGGTCTACAGCAACCCTGCAATTCACCTTGTCAAGACTGGATGGCTCAGCCTGGGCCTAGATAGACTTCCTCTTCGAAGGGGGAGATTCTGGACCAACCACTGATGCTGGAAGAGCTGATGGGCTCCATCCATTCCTTTAACTCAAATAAAACTCCCAGAAGCAACGTTTACCGGCTGAGTTGTGCTCTGTTCTGTGGGACTGGGTTGGCACAGCAAGTACACAATGCCATGCTTCTGGCTGGCAGCATGACAGAATCCATGAGGAAGGGAATCATTACCTTCATATACCAGCAGATGTGAGAGAAGGATGACATGAGCAATTGGAGACCCATCACAGTGCTAAATGTGGAATACAAGATCCTGTTCAGGCCATTGTTCAACCGGGTCAAGTCTGCTCTGTGACAGGTCTCCAGGACAAAACCTATGCTGTAAACCTATGCTGTACCTAGCAGGAAAATCTTTGCCAGAATGTGCTGCTCAGGGGTACCATGGCCAATATACAGGACAAAGGAGTGGACACCTGCCTGGTCAGCTTGAACCAGGAGATGGTCTTTGACAAGATATTGCACGCACATGATGGACGTGCTGTCCAAAATGGGCTTTGGGGAGGGAATCAGGAACTGGAGCCAACTGGTCTACACTGATAGCTGCAGTGCAGTCCAAGTTATTTGGTCGGAAATGTATAGCTTCCCCATCAGGTCTGTAATCAGGTGGGATCACCCTCTCTCCCCTATTTAGTTTCTGTGCTGGATAGAACACTTTGCTGAATCAGTCAGAAAGGATGAGAGCAAAAGAGAGGTGACGTTGCCAGGAAGTGGGGCACTCAGTTCAAAGTCTCCTTGCACATGGATGATGTGCCACTGCTTTTGCTCAGATCCACCGTTAGTCTACGATGCACGTTTTGGTCAAAGACATTCTTTGGTCAGCCAGAAACTTGATCATTTTTCAGCGCAGAGATATGTCCTTAAGGGAATGCTGTCATTCCAGAATGCTGTCATTCTGGGACGGCCTCATTCCAGACTGCATTAGTTTGTGCTTTAGGACGCCCTGAAGCTTGGTGCAGCCAGCGGAAACGCTCTGTGGAGGAAGCTCTACAGTCTAGGGTTTTCCCATTGCTAGACATTGAGGGGCTGAGTCTCATGGAGACACCCCTCAAACAAGGAAAGGGATATCGCCTCAGTGGGCCACTTGATTGGCAATGGTGCTATGTGCAAAGAAAAAGGAACATACTAACATTACTAGAGACAGTGAAATCGAAAGTAAGGGATGGGCATCCTTGCAAGATGCAGAGTGGTAGCTTACAATCCTACAGTATAAACACTGAATTTTTCAATTTCTAGTAATACCCCCCAAACCAACATCTCCCCTCTTTCCCCTGACCCTATCCCATCCTGGTGCTTCCTCATTTCTTGCACCACCCTAGTCACTCTGCTCCATTTCCCTCCTTCGTATGTTAATTGAAAAGTCCTTGAAAAGGCAATTCTAAACCAATTAGTGCCCTACCTGCACCAATACACCATCCTGGAAAGTTTCCAGTCAGGTTTCAGAGCCCACCACAGCACAGAGTCTGCCTTGTTGAAGATACACAACGACCTGCTTCTCGCCATCGACACCGGCGACTGTGCAATCCTGCTCCTTCTCGACCTCAGCGCAGCGTTCGATACAGTGGACCACACCATCCTTATTGATCGTCTCCGGTACGCGGTTGGCATTGATGGCACTGCCCTGAGCTGGTTCGCTTCGTACCTCAAAGATAGGAGTTTCGCCATCAACATAGGCAGTTATTCCTCTGCTCCAGCTAGCCTCTCCTGCGGAGTTCCACAAGGCTCCATCCTAGGCCCCATTCTCTTCTCTCTATACATGCTCCCCCTTGGCCAAATCATTCAAAGGCACGGCATTTCTTTCCACTGCTATGCCGATGACACTCAGCTTTACCTCCCCCTGAAACCCAACAACCAGTCAAATTTAAACAGCCTCTTACACTGCCTTGAGGACATAAAATGTTGGATGGCACAGAACTTCCTCCAATTAAATGAGAGCAAGTCTGAGGTCATCCTATTCGGCCCCTCCGACTCCATCAAATCGATAACAGGCAGTCTTGGAAGTCTATCCTGCCTAGTCAAACCGCATGTCAAAAACCTCGGCATGATATTTGACTCTGCATTAAAATTTGATAAGCAAGTCAACGCTGTGGTAAAAGCCAGCTTCTTCCAACTTCGAACCATAGCTAAAATCAAACCTTTCCTCCAATTCGACGACACAGAAAAAATCATTCACGCTTTCATTTCCTCCCGCCTAGGCTACTGCAACTCCCTATACACTGGGATCAGCCAATCTTCCCTGTCCCGCCTGCAACTGGTCCAAAACGCCGCAGCGAGACTCCTGACGGGTACCCGTAAAAGGGACCACATCACCCCGATTCTGGCCTCTCTCCACTGGCTCCCTGTATGGTACAGAATCAACTTCAAACTCCTCCTATTCACGTATAAAGCCCTAAATGGACATCCCCCCCCCCCCTACATCAAACATCTTCTAACCCCCCTCTCTAACTCCAGGTCCCTCAGGTCGGCCGACTTGGGGCTACTCACTATCCCGCGGTCTAGGCTTAAGCTCAGGGGTGACCGCGCTTTTGCGGTTGCAGCTCCTAGACTGTGGAACAGCATCCCTCTCCCCATCAGAACTGCCCCCTCCATCGACTCCTTTAAGTCCAGGCTCAAA
This sequence comes from Rhinoraja longicauda, assembly GCF_053455715.1. Classification (NCBI taxonomy): domain Eukaryota; kingdom Metazoa; phylum Chordata; class Chondrichthyes; order Rajiformes; family Arhynchobatidae; genus Rhinoraja; species Rhinoraja longicauda. The sequence continues at coordinate 39,215,064 of NC_135957.1, read as the reverse complement.
ACCTATTTCTACTCCCTAGAGTTTGAGGCTCATTGAGGAGGCGCTGTGAACTGTTTGCGTGCTACTGTATGTTTCATTTTTTTCCTTAGTACCTAATCAGATGTACAGCACTTTGGTCAACAAATAAAATTGACTTGACTTGACTTGACTTAATTTCCCATCCCCATATTTCCCCTGTTCATTCCACTCTTATCCCTCCCTGTGGCTTTACCTTTACTCTTCCACTTCTCTCCTTAACTAACATTCCCTTTCTTTTTCAACTCTAGCTTTTGTCATTTACTCCATAGATCTGCAATCACTAAGCCCCCTCACCTGTATCCACCTATCACTTGCCAGACTTTGTGCCACTCCCACCTCTTCTTTCCTGCTTTTTCTCCCACTTCTCATTTCCTGCTTTTTCTCCCCACTCCACTCAGTGTAAAGAAGGGTCCTGACCCAAAATGGTGTCTCCATTTTCCTCCATAAATGCTGTCTGACCTCAGTTTATAAGGCACGTTGAAAGTTTGGTTAGTAAAAGCATATGCAATCCTGCGATTCATAAATTGAGGCATCATATATTAAGCTAGAGAAATTGTGTTGGACTGGTTTTAAACACTGATTAGATCACAATTAGTTTATTTTACTTAATTCTGACCACTCTATAAAAGATGAGAAGCGTTAGGGCTACTACCCTATAGCACCAGAGACTCGGGTTCGAGCCTGACTACCGGTGCTGTCTGTACGGAGTTTGTACTTTCTCCCCGTGACCTGTGTGGGTTTTCTCTGAGATCTTTGGTTTCCTCCCACGCTCCAAAGACATACAGGTTTGTAGGTAATTGGCTTGGTATAAATATAAAATTGTCCCTAGTGTGTGCAGGGTGTGGACTTGGAGGGATGAAGGGCCTGTTTTCACACCGTATCTCTAAACTAAACTAAACTCTAAAGAAGGTGCAGAATGATTTACTGGAATAGTTCCAGGGATGAGCCACTTTAACAGTATGATTAGAATGAAGGAACTGGGATTGTTCTCCATGGAGCAAGGAAGGTTGAGAAAAGATTTATCAGAGGTGTACAAGATATTGTCTGTTGTGGAAAGGGTATAATGAGGAATGCTTATTCAAGGAACAGAGGATACAAACTTAAAATTATAGGGGAATAATAGGAGGGGGATACGAGGAAAAAATTGTAATTCAGTAGTTATGGATTTGAATTCAGAGCCAGTAAGGCTATTAATAAAAGAGTAGTGCCTTTAAATAGGGAATTTGAGGAGCACTTGAGAATAATTGGCAAGTCTTTCAATGGGATTGCTCCAACTGAAGCCCGTATAGACTTAATGGACCAGTTGGTCCCTTTGGTGCTAAAATATAATCCTCTGATTCTAAATGAGAACTTAGACTTGAAATGACCTAAAAACGTGGTAATTACCAATTTGTATCCATTGTACAACTACGACAACTTCACACAATTTACTGCATTCCAATGGCATTGCATATCCTGAGATTTTCATGAGGTTAATAGCAGTTCCATGTTCTTTAGGCAGCAACTTTTCAATTTTGAGATTAACTTGCTGAAAATGAGTCAATTGTGATACTGTAAGGGCAAGCGTCCTTTATCCTCCCTCTTATTTTAAAATAACAACTGGGCCATTAAAATGTGGGCATAGGAACATACAGACAACAATACTAACAACAGTGTTCATTACCATTCAGAAATATTACTTGGTTTATATGAATAAATAAAATGGCAGGAATAAAACTTTGTTTCTCTTTTTTCAGTTTATCCTCACAGTGAAGTTAATCTGTGCTTGCATTGGCAAGCATAAAAGACTCCTCCCTTTCTTTGTATAAAGCAGGGAGGGATAAAGGTAATCCCCAGAGCATCAATCGGCTTGGCCTTTTGAAATACCACCATGTAAACCCAATGGAATACAGTGCGAACTAAGTATAATCTTCTGAGGGAAACTGGTCAGTGACCGAGAGAGCTAGGGAGCATACCGAAGCATTTCAGTCAATGTCAGTCTAGATCAAAGGACAATCTGAAACCTCTCTACCATCTCCAGATAGTATAAACATCTGGATCCACTAAGAAAAGTGGTTTAAATCTCCCTGTAGTGGGCAAGAACCTCACGGAATCTTTGAAGACTTTATTAATAATCTGATGGTCATGCGTTCATGCAAATTCTAATACTGATTGATTTGTCTTCTGTTTGTAACAAACAAAACAATTTATCAGTCTTACACCACAGCTCGAACCATTTGGTCAATAAATTAGAAATCCAAGTATTTCGATATTGCTTAGTTCAATGCACAGATTTGTATTCCATGTCAATACAAAATTTTCTGGCTGAAGGTACAGTTAATGAGTATTCCAAATATTTGGCCTCACACATTTGGCACCTTAATTAATTCCTATCATTCTTTTAGCAGCATGAATCAAAGGATATAATCCAACCACTAAGATTGTATTTCAACCACAGTTTTTCACTGTTCATGATATTCATGACAATAATGAAATAATATCAATAATAAGGGCGGCACGGTGGCGTAGTGGTAGATTTACTGCCTTACAACGCCAAAGACCTGGGTTGGATCCTGATTACGAGTGCTTGTCTGTATGTTCTCACCGTGACTTGCGTGGGTTTTCTCCAAGATCTTCGGGTTCCCCCCACACTCCAAAGACATACCAGGTTGTAGGTTAATTGGCTTGATATAAATGTAAATTGTCCCCAGTGCTATTGTATGGGGGATTGCTGGACAGTGTGGACTCGGTGGGCCAAAGGGCCTGTTTCCCTGCAGTATCTCTCAACTAAACTAAAATATTAAATCATACAATAACTATTTTGTGCAGCTATTTGTTCATCTGTGATTATGAACAACACGTGAATAAGATGCAGGACTTAAGGATAGCGGAGTGAGGGGGTATGGGGAGAAGGCAGGAACGGGGTACTGATTGAGAGTGATCAGCCATGATCGCATTGAATGGCGGTGCTGGCTCGAAGGGCTGAATGGCCTACTCCTGCACCTATTGTCTATTGTCTATTGACAACTTAAAAATACTGTGATTCTTCAGATTTCTACAACTGAAATCTCTGCAACTGGTCCTTCCAATTCTAATTTAAAATTCATTCAGTCTTGGAGGCATCATTTCAGTCATTGCGAGATAAAGAAACATCCACATGGTGCCTGGTCACCAGATGAAATTGTGATGCAAATAAGTTTGGCACTTATTTGATACATTGGACACCCCTTCTAATGGACACTGAACTACTTTTTCCATTTTAAAGAAAAATAAAATATAATTCTCTATGATTTATTTATTTGAATTTCAATGTTATTTTACTTCCACTCCATTTCTAATAATGGGGCCTTTCATTTTAATTTTAGTTAAAAAATGTAGCACCAAAGAAAGATCAAGTGGAATCTCTGTGTTCTTTCCTGCAAATATGCTTGGGAATAACTATGTTAAAGTAATTTAAGCTCTGTTGGGAAGAGGTTTTCCACATCAAATGTATCAGGAGTATTAGTGCCAGAGGACAAGGGAATCAGTGTTTTCAATTATTTTATGTGAGGAAAGTTGACTGGAGTAATCTTTAAGGTAAGAGGGACAGATTTAAAGGAGATATGCGGTGGATGTTTTTTTAAATTTTTCTCAGAGGGTGGCAAATGTGGTAGTGAAGTTTGAGGCTTTTAGACCCTTGGATAGGCAGGAAATGGGGGGAGATGGATTATATGTCAGCAGATGAGATGTTTATCTTGGCATCCTGTTCAGTACTGACTTTGGGCTGAAAGGCCTGTTCCTGTTATGTTCTAAACATTCCAAACATATCCTGATGTGGATAACATATCATTATCAACTTTCTTTGTGGGTGTAATTGTGCAATGCCTCAATGAATTCCAGCACAGTAAAACTGAAGCATTACTCGATTGTATGGACATTTACCTAGAACTGCAAAGTCCACAATAGCAGGGGCATTCAAAGTAGCCATTTTTTTAAAGTGATGTGGAGCTATCAATAATATTATGGGAATTTACCCACTTACCAATATCCTCCCCACCATTGCTTAGTTTGGATTTCATCAACATTACATGATCTCAGTATTCTTGCAGCCTTTTACATAACTAGGAATTAGGATCTTGAAGAGGTCATTCATCTGCCTGTGTCCTATTTTTACCTCCTGTTTATATGTGGTTGCCTTCACTGCCTTGATAAGTATCTTTTTACCTCTGCCTTAAACACATGGCTGAAAGAGTTGAATACCAGAAGTAAAGTGAAAATGACTGCTCTTGACATGAAGGTGGCATTTGATCGCTTGAGCTTTAAAGAAACTGAAAATGCTGATGATAAATGCTTCTCATTCACTGGAATTGTATCTAACCTGAAAGGAAGATGATTGTCGCAGGACAATTCTCCTCAGTCCCAGCACACCACAATAGAAGTGATTCAGCACAATCCTAGTTCCAATCATAGAAAGATTACAGCACAGCAGGTGGCCATTTCATCCATCAAGCCTGTGCTAGCTTTATACCAGAGCAATTCTCAGTTTCTACCAATGACTCTTTCTCTGCAGTCCAGTGAATTGTTCTATACCATACACTTCTTCAGTACCCTCTTGCCGGCCACAATGGAACCTGCCTTCTCTACATCAGCAGGCAGTGCATTCCAAATTCCACTATATGCTGAACATAATAGTTTCTCCTCTTAAGTATGCCGTCTTTTAATTTCATACCTGTGACATTGAGAACTTGATCACTTTGATCAAAGGGAACAGCCAGTTGCTAAAAACAACCTGCTGGAGGAACCCAGCTGGTTGAGCGGCAAGTGTGGATGTAAATTATTGGCCGCATTTTTAGGTCAAAACCTTGTACCAAGTCTGGATGCTATACGGCGTACCCAGAGTCCTCGTCGTTTTATGCACTCTTATCAAATCTTTCCTTATTTTTTTTCCTTTCAAAAAAAGCAACCTCTCTCATCTACCTTGTAACTCTAGTATAAGAAAATAACTGCAGATGCTGGTACAAATTGATTTATTCACAAAATGCTGGAGTAACTCAGCAGGTCAGGCAGCATCTCGGGAGAGGAGGAATGGGTGACGTTTCGAGTCGAGACCCTTCTTCAGACTGTAACTCTAGCCCTTCATCTTAGGAACAACTGTTGTATGTTTTTTTCTGGATCCTCCCTAATGCCTTTGCATCCTTCCGATATAATGTGATGCCTTGGCAGGTAGTGCTGTTACTTCACACCTTCAGTGATCTTAGGTTTGATTCTCATCCCCAGTGCTGTATGGTTTACACATTGTCCTTGCAACCATACAGGCTTCCCTCATGAGCTTCAGATTCCTCCTACATCTCCAAGATATGCTGTTACATTAATTAAAGTATCCCTCAGTGTGGAAGGATCGTGAACGAATCAGGAATATGTTGATGCGCATGAGATGCTTCCAAACACAAATTCACTCCTTTATCCTCGAGTGGCCCTACTTTCTCCCTGGTTCCCCTTTCGCTTTTAATGTAGGTATAAAAAGCCTTGAGATTTACATTAATTAAACTCACATTTCAAGGTCCCTTTGTGGCTTTTCTAATTGCCCGCTTGAGTTGTTTCTTGCTTGCTTCATATTTTTCCAAAAGGTCCCATCTGATTTCATCTTTCTAAACCTTACATAGGCTTCCCTTTTCTATTGACTAAATTTACAAACTCTTTCTACATCCAAGGTTCCTTTGCCTTGCTATCTTTATCCTTCCTCCTTACTAGAACATGCCCGTTCTGAATTCTGATCAGCTAACCTTTAAATTACTTCTACATCAGACGTGAACTTACTCAATAATGGCAGCTCCCAATTTACTCTTCTGGCCTAATTTGCTCAAATCTGCTATTACCCAATTTAGTACCTTCTCGACATGTCCAGATCTATCCATATTCATTACTGTCTTAAAATGTATGGACTTGTGATCATTGTTCCCAAATAATATTTCCACTGAAACTTCTTATATTGAGATCTGACAAAGGCTTTCACACCTGAAACATTAATGTTTCTCGTTTGACTGATGTTCCCATTTTTTTCCTGTTTTCATGACTCATCCCTATTCTCTTCCCAAGATTACAATGGACCTCATTTTCCCCTAAGGGCTTGAGACTAGAGGCTTCCCATGTTCCAGAAAGGCTTACTGACTCACAGGGGGTGCTGCAACTGTGCAAAGGGTGCTTGATTTGAGGGGGAACAACATCTTCCACTGCACTGCTGCTTTTCTCCTGTAGTATAGGACTGTCACTCCCGTTAACATTGAGTTGGAGTGCCGTGGCACCCAAACTTCCCACCTCTGCATGGCTGGACACTGAAAAATCCTATAAAGACCGGCCCTGATAAATGTAGCGTTTCTCTCAATACAGATGTTGCCACACCCAAGGATTTCCACCTTCCCCTCCTTTAATTTCACACATGTGCTCAAATGTTGCGCCTGTATCATTTTTCAATTCCCTCTTCTTCCCACCAGTGTCCTTCCCGACTGTTATGAAAACCCCATAGGCTTGCTCAGCCAAAGTGAAAAAAAATTATCATAAAATAGAATTTTAATAAATGCTAACATAATTTGGCCTGGAATATTACTCCAAATGGTGTTCCAGTTGAGTACACTGCCTGAATGTATCATGATACACAGTTGATGTCTGTCCTCAAAACCATTTAATTTCTCAGACTACTTACTGAGAACAATGTCACATGCTCATGGAAATGAACCTTAATTGACTATGGCTCACATGACAAATGATATCTTTAAATGTTATCCCCATTAAATTCAGTGCATTATTTCAAACAGGTTGGTATATAACTAAATGTGATTGAAATCTAAAAGAAAGCACCCTGCAGAGGTACAAAGTTATGGACATGAAACAGCCAAATTATTGGGTTCACTGCACCTTAAGATAGGCAATATTGGACATTCAGTGCAATTTCATCATGCAGCCACTTCAATATCAGGAGGGGAAGTCGACATGCATTTAAATAGTTATATCCCAGCTGTGATATAATAGTTAGATCCCAACTTTCAAAGCTAAAAACATTTCCCCCTCCTTCAAACTCGAACTAATATTGTGTATTCGTTTGATTTTGAAGTGTGGGGAAATATCATCTTAAAAACAGCAGCGGAGGACTAAGGGAAGGGTAATTGGGTAGGTGTCAGTTACAGAGAATTGGAATTGATTGATTGAAAGATACAACATGGAAACAGGCCCTTCATTGCACTGGGTCCAGGGTGACCGATCATTCATTCACACTAGTTCTACGTTATCCTAATTTTGCATTCATTCTCTGCACACTACGGTTAATTTTCAGAGGCCAATTAACCTACAAATCCACCAGTCTTTGGGATTGGGGAGGAAACGGGAGCATCTGGAGGAAACCCATGGGGTCACAGGGAGACTGTGCAAACTCCACACAGAGGGCACCCGAGGTCCGGATTGCACCTGGACCTCTGGCACTGTGAGGCAGCAGCCCTATCTTTTGTGCCACTGTGTAAATAAGTTATTTTGGTTTTGGAGTCTGTGAATATTGGGATGTCAAATGAATTTGTGCCAGGTGGGCACAATGTTAGTGGTGTCCAGAACTAGGAGCCACAGTCTAAGAATAAAGGGGAGGCCATTTAAAACTGAGGTGAGAAGAAACTTTTTCACCCAGAGAGTTGTGAATTTGTGGAATTCTCTGCCACAGAATGAATTTATCACTGGATGAATTTAAAAGAGTTAGATAGAGCTCGAGGGGCGAGTGGAATCTAGGGATATGGGGAGAAGGCAGGCACAGGTTACTGATAGCCATGATCACAATGAATGGCGGTGCTGGCTTGAAGGGCCTCCTCCTGCACCTATTTTCTATGTTTCTATGTTTCTATGTGTCCAGAATTGTTTGATGATTTGGATATGGGGAACGTGTATTATATTCTAGATAGACTCAAAGTGCTGGAGTAACTCAACACAGCACAGCATCTCTGTACAAAAGTATATCCTAGTTTGCTGATGGTACAAAGCTGGGTTGGCAGAATGGGTTGTGAGGCTGCGGAATAGTTTTGAGGTGATAAATACAGACAAATGAGCAAGGACATAGCAAATATAATACATTTTGGGAAAAGTGAAGTCATCTACTTCCAAAAAAAAGGGTGCCTTTTAAAAGGTGTGAGACAGAAAGGTGTTGGTGTTCAATGGGACCAAGTTAAATTGACATGAATTACTAAAAGTTACTGTCGAGTTATAGCAAGCAATTAAAAAGGAAATAGTCTGTTACTGCAAGAGGATTGAAATGCAAAAACACATATCCAGACCCAATTACACCAGGTGGCGCCACCTGCAGTGGCTGCCTCGCCAACAGTCTGTCAGTCCTTTCTTCTTTTTTGTTATTTTTAGTATGTGTTAAAAAGTACGTTTTAGTGTTCCTTGGTTTGTTTTATGTGGGAGGTGCTGGTGGGGGGGGGGGGGGGTTGAGGGATTTTTTTTTTCAATCTCTTACCTCGATGGAGATGCGATTTTTTTCCGTATCGTATCTCCGTCCCCACTGCGGCCTAACATCGCGGAGTTGGCGGCCTTTCCGTTTTGGCTGTCGTTCAGCAACAAACAAACAAACAGAGAGTTTCAGTATATAGATATGGGCCAAATGCAGGCAAATGGGACTAGCATTTTGGTCGGCGGGGTTGAGTGGGACTGAAAGGGCTGTTTCTGTGCTGTATGACTCTATGTTGTGCTTAGGAGAATGAGGGGTGTCGTTGAAACACAAAATACCTACAGGGGTTGGCAATATAGATGAAAGGATGACATTTCCTTGGGATGAGCTGTACAGAATCAATAGTCACCAATTCAAAATAAGCAGTCACCTATTCAGGACGGAGATGACAAAGTTCAGGATTAGTTTAGTTTAGAGGTGCAGCAATGAAACAGGCTCTTTGGCCTACTGAGTTTAAACTGACCATCAATCATCCATTTACACTGGTTCAATGTTATCCCACTTTCCCATTTACTTCTCCCCCACTAGGCGCAATTTACAGAGGCAAATATACCTTCAATCCGAAGAAAGACACAAAAAGCTGGAGTAACTCAGTGGGACAGGTAAAATCTCTAGAGAAAAGAAATGGGTGACGTTTTGGGCCGAGACCCTTCTTCAGATCCACAGGTCCTTGTGATGTGAGAGGGGCCCAGAGCACTTGGAGGAAACCCACGTGGTCACAGGATGTACAAATTCCACATATACAGCACCCAAAGTCAGGATCAAATCCAGGTCTCTGGCACTCAGACAGTAGTTCTATCACCTGTGCCACTGTGAAGTCCCATTTTGGATGGTGGTGAATATTTGGTATTTTCTACTTATAATACTGTGGGGTTGCAGTTACTGTGTGTGATATGTTCAAGATAAAGACTGATAGTTACTAAGAGAATTAGGGCTATGAACTAGTTAAAGGGATATGATGCTGAAGTAAAAGATTAGACAATATCTTACTGACTGGCAGAGCAAAACCTAGGGGTCAAATGCCTGCTTCTGGTTCTATTTTTTTCTTTCTAGCTTCCTTGCTCCATTATAATTAACATGGTGGATAGGTCATGGGTTAAATGATTGAATTCCCTGGCGAAGCAAGAACCACCAAATTAACTGGTGCTGGGAGCAACACATCGGCAGTGCTAGTCCTAATCACTTTCAGGTGGGGTAGTAGATAGTAAATTATTTTTGCTGAATTGCCAGTTTCTATGCATTTGGAAAGATAAGTGCACTCCCACACAGAATGTACTACTAAACAGTCATTCACTGCAAGCTCCTTAATGGATTTATATCAAATTCTTCCATTTGCAAACGTAATATATACGTTTACACTTTTAACAAACAGGTCAGTGCATCTGTCAAGTATGTGAATAGAGCAATATTAAAAGCAGGATTTTCATACAGTAATACCACATGTTCATTTCCAGGCTTAAACATTTACGAGCAAGTTGTCTGTAGATTTATTTTCACGAGAATGAAATTTGTTAGCTATTACACAGATGGAGAGGGTAACATTATTTTTTTTTCTTGGGACAAATAGGGAGCTGTAACTGCAAGCCTGCACAGTTCATGTCCTTTATCATTATCTTCTCATGCTATTAAATTGCATTCACAATAAACTTTACCATGACCCAAACTGTAGTAATACTTTATGTCAAAATTATGGAGAAAATGTGGGACATCAATATGGGATAATAACGATAAGAGAAAAAGACACCATAATAAAAATGATAAGTACATTTAAACATTCAAATTATTGATTTGCATTATTATTAAACTGTACTGTAGTGGATTCAGGACACATCAAATTTACGAGAATATCATGACCACAGTGCCAACGGCTGTACAGCACAACAATTGATGAGCCTATTTATATTATCAGTGTATGCATTTACAACAGATGTTTTGACAGCTGCTGCAATACAAAACATTACAATTGTATTCTGCTCTTCCCTTTTACGTACCCTGGTTAGATCATTATCCTGTGAATGAATCATCTGTTTAAATTATTGAACCAAATAATAGACACTGCACCTTGGTCAAGAGTGTAAGATTACGTCCTTAAAAATATAGTGAAACACACTATATTTGTTTTATTTTCACTAGTGAAACACACTAGTGAGTCAGACAACAGTAGAAAAGTACTCACAAAATTATGTATGGAATATAAATTATGGAATGTTGTTACATTACATTCTTATCCACTAACATCTAATAGTCTACCCTTTTAAATCCCTGAAGCTCACTTGGCATGGGACTTTGCCCAGTAATTCTTGTACTGATAAATTAATGATGAAATGAAAATATATTACTCAGAAGCAGGTTATGTTTAGTTCCATTGGCACCCTTGTAAATTAAATGGATCTTGTAATATTTTGTACTCCACAATCCTCAATATGTAGTGATAATGATTGATAAGTAGAAGTACAAGGTAATGCGTTGTCTTTTGTTTAAAGCAGATTAATTACTACAAGCCGTTTCTAATGTTGAGAGCCTGATAAAGTTGCTGAGCTACCTTCAATTTTCTTTGAAGACTCAGTATAACTTCAGTGGTTGGGTTAATTATGAGCCAGAAGCTACCATCTGCAGCAGAGTGTCTGCATTTACAATCGATCTGCAGGATAGATGCTGATGAGCCTTTTCCAGATCAGCCAATGATAACTCACTGCCTGAGGCTATTGCAATCCAACCTGCCGCACTTGGCCCTGCTACCAGGTTGGTCGGCCAGAACACAGCCACAACCCTGAAAGAGCAGCAAAGAAAGTGACAGCTTACCAAGCTGCACATAATGCTTTTCTGACTGTCAAACTTATCAAGACATTTCAATATTTCTAAGTGACCACGATAGTTGGGAGCATCCAAAAACTTGATATTTCAATCTTTTCAAAGCACAAAAAATACTAACTTTTAAGCAAAGTTGATTAATTCAAACATGTGTAACGCTGAATAATTAGTGCCCTCAGAGCAATTCCTATTCAATTAATTGAATATCTTGCTGGTCTTGTTCTGACCAGAAGCAGATTGAGAAAGGAATCAATAGGGAGGTTGCAGAAAGTTCTGCCTAAGCTGGTGGACTCCAGTGAGTGTCCAATCATGGAACACAACTGGGGAACAGCCGGCAAAGAGAGGTCAACAAGTTTGAGGCTTTTATTCCATGTACAATTTCAAAACTTGATAGCTTTTACTGAGATCTAAAGTTGCCAGCATTTCTCAGAAAAGCATGGGCAATGTAACACAAGAACAATTTAGCTGAATAGAATGATGATTAGGGCTAGAGTGGCAAAAGTAGAACCCAATATTTGGATGTTATTTTTAGTTTTGGAAATGGAAACGGGCTTGTCCACCCACTGAGACCACGCTGACCATTGATCACCCATTCATACTCTGTTATCCCACTTTCTCAACGATAAATTTTATGTGTTGCTTCCAGTGCAGTGAATAGGCATGAGACAAACCCACACTACATACAAATTGAGGGTGATCCAATGTATCATCTATGGACCTGATGTAAACTGAAAATACAAATTCCTACTAAGTTGAGAAGTTTTTAAGAAACTATTCTATTTTACAGTTTCCATTTGTCGCTGTTTTCTTGATGAATATTTAAAATGTCCAACATGTCCTGAGGTAATTTTGCCCATCGTGCTGAAAAACAAAATAAACGAGATAGAACATAGAATGATACAGCACAGGAATAAGCTCTTTGGTCCACAATGTCTATGCCAAACATGTGCCAAGATACACTAATCACATCTGCCTTGTCCTTGCCCCTCAATTATCTGCATATTCATGTGCCCATCTTTTAGACTTTAAAATGTTGCTATCGTATCTGCCTCTGCCACCATCTCTGGCTGTGCATTGCAGGCACCCACCACCCTCGATCTAAAACAAAAACCTGGCTTGACAACTGTCACTGTCTCCTTAAAACCTTTTCCCTCTCACCTTAAAACTATACCCTCTAGTCTTTGACATTACCAGCTTGGGGGAAAAAGGTTTTGATTGTCAACTGTATCTTCGCTTCGCATAACATATAATTTTCAGGTCTTCCCTCAACCACTGGCGCTCCAAAGAAAACAATACAAGTCTGTCAACCTTCCCTTGTAGCTCACACTTCTTAATTCGGTATCTGTATCTTTAAACAGACCACATGCAATATCCTGCTCAGATTACTCAGCAGAACCAATTGTTTTCTCATCTGATAATTCTAGTCAAATAGATGATTCCTCTCTTATTCTCCATCCATGTCATCCTGCATGTGTTGCAAAATGCATCACTGGGTTTGATCATCTTGCAATGAAAGGCATTGAATAGAAAACTACAAGCAACTATTCTTCACCATTCTTGTATTATTTCTCGAACTTCAAGTAACCTCTGCATTCCCTCTCTCTCCATCCCTCCCCCATCCAAGTCACCCCAGGTTCTCATTCTCACCTAGCAAACAGCTAACAATGGTCTGTTTCCTTTATCATCGTTACTTTTTTTGCATATGTTTCATTCATTTGTTCTAAATTACTCTACACCACCATCTATATATCTTGTTTTCCTTTCCGCAACTCTCAGTCTGAAGAAGGGTCTCGACCCGTAAGGTCACCCATTCCTTCTCTCCAGAGATGCTGCCTGTCCCGATGAGTTACTCCACCATTTTTCTGTCTATCTTCACCATTCTTTTCTTGAGTGTTTTACTTTAGGGTGAAAGAGTAAGCTAATTTTTCAAATAGTTTTTCCATTCTAGAGCCAAGTGGGTAATTTGATTTTTACAGCTGAAATTTTAACACCTCTCTTCAGAGTTGCTGAATATCCTGCAGTGTGTTTCCAACATTTCCCATTTCTAAGGCAAATATTAATGTTAATGTTGATACAGTGAAAATTGATTAAAGTAATGGTGTCCAACAAAGTTCATCGATGCAGTCCAAACACACTTTCAGCAGAATGATTGCAGTGTCGTGAAGATTCACAGTGAAAATGAATTAGACAGACTGGACACAGAAAGGGTATTCCCCGAGTCTGGAGAGTCCAGAAACAGGGGTCACAGCCTCAGGATACAAGGCATGTCACTTAGAACTGAGACAAGGAGAAATTGCCTCTTGGAGGGATCACCCCATACCATCCTCGACCATTGAGGGGCCAGATATCTAAATATATTCAAGGACTTAATTCAAGACTAAATAACTAAAGTATACTCTAGGACTATTACTTTATGTAATCACTGCCAGCAGTGCCAAAGGAATCAAGGGATAATGGGCGGGGAGGGGGGGTGGTGGTCAGGAAGAAGTGGGGTACTGGTGAATTATCATCCATGACCAGAGAGGGCCAGACTTATAATGTTTCTATCTTTAATGGCATCATTGATTGTACACCACCAGCAATGTTGATGCGGCAATAAATTAAACAGATCCCATCTATTAATTGCATTCCAAACATCTTTTCTTTAGAATGACACAAGAGACTAAATTGGATATTTCTGGGAAATGGGTGCTTGGATCGAGATAAGCAATTAGCCTGCTTTCAGTCAAGTGCAGACAACCTACTGAGTTCACACAGCCTGCATGTTATTACGATTTCAGCATGCCAATTGTTTCAGTACCAATTGTTATTGTTTGCCTTAATACAATGCAGCAGCTAGCTCATGGCTGCTGTCTCAGATCCCATTGCAGCTAAGCAGAAACCAGTCAGTGCCTGGGTAATGCACTGGCAGCTCAGAGAAATTTCCCAAGCAAGATAAGCTTGCTGCTAATATGGCTTTGTACATTAGAGACGAGAGAAGTCATATCACACACAATGACCCAGCAACCTGTGTTACAACTGATTATAACTGCTGGCAGTGGTTTCATAAAGCATGGTTGCCCTCTAGAATCAATGAACTGCAGATGCTAGTTTACAAAAAAGGACAAAGTGGTAGGAGTAACTCAGCAGCCCAGGCGGCATCCCTGGAGAATATAGATAGGTAACATTTCAGGTCGGGATCCTTCTTCAAACTGATTATTGTGGGGGAGGGGTGAAAAAAGGCTGGGAGAGAGAGAGTGCAGGACAAATTGTGGTGGGTAGTAGGTTGTAGTAAGGGGGGGGGGGGTCATTCACAGATGGTTGGACAAAGGCCTGAGAAAAAATCAGGTGTGAACAGCTGCATATTGTTAAGACAGAGGAAGGAATGTTGAGGGAGGGGAGAAATAGGTGCAAGTTTAGGTGTCCTGTGTCAGGATGACATCCCCCATGACTGTTTTCTTATGGTTGTCTGACGGCCATTCAGCACAGAATGCTGCTGAACCTAGAGAATTAGGATGGTTCAAAGCTGGGCTTTCTTGACCCTTTATCACTGAAGATAAATCCTTTAATCAACCTAATTAGTTTCAGTGAGAATCTTAAGAATGAAAATGGGCAAAGACCTGCAGAAGACAATTGAAGGTCATGAATAAAGTTGATTTGTGTATTTCTGTGCAGTTTTTGGAATGGTTTTAATTGTGCTTTTGACAGTCTGGCCAAGATATATTTAGACCACTGATCTCTTTGAAGAATCAATGGTATTTGAACTCCCAAATAGCTGCTGAACCACAACTAAATTCTACAGCCACTAGGTGTGATTGTCCTTCAGTTTCCCAGTGTAGTGCAACACTAAGGTTTTCCTGTGGATTGTCATGGCCGCAGTGTACTTTAATGCTAGGCAACAAGTGATCAAAGTATGGGGTAAGTATATTTCAAATCTTCAAGTATCTTGAGTTCCATCTTCAGCCTTACAGTAAAGAAAGTAATTTTTGTAATAAATGTAACAGATAGAACTGCATCATCAAAATAGACTTAATTCAGAGATACAACGCAGAAACAGGCACCATGTCCGCGCCGACCAGCGATCCCCACACACTAACACTATCCTGCACACACTAGGCTAATTTACAATTTTTTTTACCAAAGCAAATTCGCCTGCAAACCTGTACATCTTTTGAGTGTGGAAGGAAACCGGAGCACCCGGAGAAAACCCACACGGTCACAGGGAGAACGTATAAACTCCATACAGACAACACCCATAGTCAGGATCAAACCCCAATCTCTGGCCACTGTGCCACCCTAACCGTGCTTATGGATTAGATTTACTCCAATGCAAATAGAGAATACATTTAAATTCTGATCAATGTTTTCAATGAAGCCACTGTCACTCATCAACCATCAAGCTCACTTAAGATAATTCACATTTTCATTAGAATTTTAATGATTCTGAAATATATTAATAATTCTGAGATATATTAATGGGTTTAGTAGTTTATATTTATTCCTTTTTGTAGAATACATAGCTTCTCTCAAAAGGGTCTCTTTAGAAAATGCATAATTAAGGAAATTGGTTTAATCTGAAAATGTAATTAAGCAGTCATCTGCGAGCCTTATGCCATTGCTTCAAATTCTGACCATTTTTTAAGACTCAACTAAGACACTAAGCAGATTTTCTTTGGTTTATTTGACTACTTAATCAATTTGTATAACAATTTAGTATTTAATTACTTGATCAAAATGTTACTTAATTTTTCATTTTGCATACAGAAACGCATGTGCCTGGAATTTAATCAGATGGCAAGATACTGAGTTCTCCTCTCATCCAGCTACTTACCTACAACTATCAGGTTACTAATCCGGCCTACACATCCTAATCCTATTTTACGACGGAACACTATGGATCACTTCGTGCTCTACCATGGACTTTATTTCTAATTGTGCCTGGCACTAATGTCTTGTTTTTGTACATTCTTTTTTCTTTTCACCGTCTTACAGGATTTGTGTGTAATTTACATTTATTTGGTTTGCCTGTTGCTTGGTCTATGTGCCTGCGATGCTGTTGTAAGCAAGACTTTCATTGTGCCTGTACCTCACTGTACTTGTGCATATGGGATTCAAAACTCAATAAACAATGGGCAATAAACCCACCCACTACATCTGCTCTGAACTGGAATGGATCCCCCTTCACCAAAAACAATTATCAAGTAATAATAACAATTATCAAGCAATAATTATTAATTATCAAGTCCCTCCCAGGTGGTGAGCCTTTCAATCAGGATGCTGAGGATATAGGAACACAGAACCATTTATTCTGTAAATTTGACAAATGAGCCAATTACTTTTGGAAGAAACTAAGTAAATTAATAACTGCCCTGGCAAGTATATGATTTTGAAGTTTAGAAATATACCTCAAGAGAACATTAGTGTTAGAATATTTAACGCGTTCAGTGGAATTTTGGCTATATTCCATTCTAAAAATGACAATCAATTTATTTTATTGAATTATTCCTGCAGCAGATTCCAACCTCAGCATCTTACACACGTCCAGATCACAAGTACAATGTTATCAAGTTGCATGCAAAATTCACAGTGTGAAATTAAAATACTGCAATGTAACCCTTTTACCACGCATGACAGATTATTATTTCCCTGAACATTTGCATGTTAGCAAATCATGCAGGACAAATTCATAAAAGGCTTGCTTTAAAATCTGGTAATGAGGAAGAAGTGTAATTGTTTTAGTCCTCTGATATGACGGCTAGTAAATGCCATTGCATTAAATAGTTTTCCTTACATATCCAAACTGAATAAAGTATTCTCACTGTAAATCATTGCTCTTGGATAAATGAACAGATCTTTCTTGATCTCTCATTTCACTTTTCCCTGACTCAGTCTGGAGAAGGGTCTCAATCTGAAATGTCACCTATTCCTTTTCTCCAGAGATGCTGCCTGACCCGCTGAGTTACTTCATGGCTGATCTATTTTTCCCTCTCAACCCCACTCTTCTATTTTCTCCCTGTAACCTATGACATCCTTATTAATCAAGAACCTATCAATTTCTGCCTTAAAAATATGCAATGTCTTGGCCTCCACAGCTCTCTGTGACAATGAATTCCACAGATTCACCCACCCTATGGCTAAAGAATTTGTAATTTTCTATTTTTTCATAAACCAGGAAGGTTTTTCCCAGGATGGAGAGCCTGCCTATTCTAAAGTCTGTTAAGACTAGTCAAAATATTGAGAAGCATCCAGCTTGATTTAACTGCAGTTATTTTCTTTATGGAAAGCTTCTGGCCTCTGTTTGGTATACTCTACTGGGAGACCTGAACAAGAACCACCCAGTTGGGAGTCGCAATTGAACGATAGATTTGTTATGCTGCAATTTAACATGAGGATGCATTGTGCAACATTGTATTGATAAACAAATTTACAAGTGTAAAGCCTTTTCTTCCCAACAGATTGCCGTACAAATTGATTCGCAAACTACAGGTTGATGTGCCTTGAGCTGTTTGTGGCTTAATTATTGTGATTCTTATGACAGTTGACAGTTTGGAAGCTCTGAAGGAATCAAGTTAATACTTCAGACCCTATTCTCGACCACTGAACCTTGCTGCATCATCAGGCCTGTGAATGCTGACAAATGAGGCAAGGAAACAATTCTCCCACCCCCCCAACTACAGCCTCAGCTTTTCATCACAGCAAATTCAGCAAACACTTGATGGAGAGATGAGCTCTCCTTCAGGCCAACAACAAAATCCAAGCTTGAAAAGTGATTGGGGTTAGAGTTCAGCCGAAAATGTTTCACAAAGTTGCTTCATATGTCTTAATTGGACATGATATATTTGAAGTACATAGTGTAGGCTAAAATACATAGAATAGAATCTTTTCATTTTGGCATGAATCATCACCTCTAATATTCCATCTGTTATTCTATTTGATTAAAACAGATTTTAAAGCAGATTTTAAACACCTGTCTAATGTAGATTTGGCCACATCTGGACCTAGAAATATCCATTCTTCTCAGTAACTTAGCACCCGACACTGCATGTGTCAGCTACCTGACAATACAAACCCTAGGTATTTGTCAACCCGTTTACACGTGTATAAATCAAAAACAGTTACCCGTCAATTCTTGATGCTTGCAGGACATAACAAGCGGATCTGATCACAATGTTGAGGTAAGTAATTAAAATTACTTATTCAGAAATATGCCCTCAGTACTTGAGAGAAATTTCATTTGCAACATATACACCGAGTGCTCTGTTAATGAAATTGTGATGGTTCACATTGATTAAGATTGAATGCTTAATATATGACACTACAAATAAAAGGTGCATGGAAATAATCAGAGTTTTCAGGTTGAATAATTATATTTTAACTCATCATAATTGCAGACAAATCACTTGGGCTTTGGGAAAATTGGAAAGAGGTTGTGCTTTACGTCATTATTCCAGAGGGAGACGACTTGGGTAAGCAACCATGAGCAATTATAGATTTCAATTATGTAGTGTTAGTGTACTAGAAATGTAAGGGCCTAGATAATGATCGAGATAGCGAGTTCATGCCATGGAGATTTGAGAATTAGAATTCAATTAAATGTAACTGTAAATGAGAAGCTGGTGTCAGCTAGAGAGACCAGAAATCTGTTGGAGTGTTGTATAAACTCAAATAGTTTATTAGTGTCCTTTAGATAATGGAATGGAATCCTTATCTGTTCATGTCTTTAAATTGTTCCACCCCAGCGTTATTGACTCATAGCTGTTGCGTGAAGTGATTATCAAGCCATCTATTCCATTTCCATTCTTGGACAATGGGCATGGGTGTCAAGGACAGTATTTGTATTTTAAAAGTTCATTCTTGGAACGTATGAAATGGTGAAGTAAGTTTTGAATGTAGAATTGTAGTGCCATTAGAAAGTGCCCAATCTGATGATATTTCCTCTCAACATGCTTCATATTACATGTTGTCTCATCCATTTCATGGATGCTTTTTGACAGGTCTTGGCTAACCAGTGTCGACACCACTTGCAGGAGAAGATGGTGCACAATCAATGGAAAATTCACGTGCGTGCAGTGGTCCTGCATTGTTGCAAAATTTGATTGCAAAGGGGGATACTGCCAGTTGTATCATTGCCAAGGGATGATGACACAAGGAGAAGATCACACAGAAACAGCGATAAAGCTGCCTGTGCCTGCACTGGCATTCAATAACATCATGACTGATCATCTACCTCACGTGAACCATATATCACTTGATTGCCTTAATAATCAAAAATATAAGCATCTTAATTTCTTAAATGTACAAAATTACAAAACTGTAGCCCATTGAGAATGAAAATTCCTTTATTGGATAAGAGACACAGGCATCATACTTCTATTCATAGAGCATAGCTCTATTTTTAATACCAATATCCCATCCAAGCTCATCACCAAACTCATGGAACTTGCAGTTAACACTCATCTGTGCAACTGAATCCTCGACTTCTTGACCAACAGACCATAATCAGTGAGGATAGGTAACAAGTCATTCTCAACACTGCTGCTGTATAAGGATGCATTATCAGCCCTCTTCTTTACTCCTTATACACCCACGACTGTGCAGCCAAGTTCAATTCCAACTCAATTTACAAATTCACGGACGACTTAATCGCAGTTGGCCGGATATCAAATAATGACAAGAGGGAGTACAGGAAGGAGATTGAGAACATCGTGACCTGATGTTAAGACAACAGCCTTTCTCTCAATGTCAGAAAGCCAAAAAAGATAGTGATTGACTTCAGGAAGCAAAGTGGTACACATACCCCAGTACACATTGATGGCACCAAAATAGAGATGGTTGAATGCTTCAAGTTCCTAGCAGTAAAAATCACCAGCAAAATATCCTGGACCACCCATTTGCAACAACGACCAAGAAAGCACACCAACGCCTCTACATCCTTAGAAGGCTTAGGAGTGTTCCCAACAACTCTCACCAATTTCTACAGTTGCGCCGTGGAAAGTATTTTATCAGGATGCATCACGGCATGATTTGGGAACAGCTCCATCCATAACCGCAAGGAATTGCAGACAGTGTGGATGCAGCCCCGACCATCACACAAACCAACCTTCCTTCCATCGACTTCATCTACATTTCACACTCCCTCGGCAAGGCCACCAGCATAATCAAGGATGAGTCTCACCCTGGTCACTCCCTCTTCTCCCCTCTCCCATCAGGCAAGAGATACAGGAGTGTGAAAATGCATATCTCCAGATTCAGAGACAGTTTCTTCCAAGCTGTTATCAGCCAACTGAACCATCCTATCAACAACTAGAGAACAGTCCCGAGCTGCTATCTACCTCAATGGAGACCTTCAGAATATCTTTTATCGGACTTCACTGGACTTTATCTTGCACTAAACATTATTCCCTTTATCATGTGTCTCCACATTGTGGATGGCTCGATTGTAATCATGTACAATCTTTCCACTGACTGGTTAGCATTCAACAAAAAGCTTTTCATTGTACCTCAGTAGATGTGATGATAAACTGAACTAAACAAAATCTTCTTGGTGAAGGAATTTTTGCTCATCTCAGTCCGAAATGGCTGTCCTCTAATTTTGAAAGATAATTCCAAAACCAGTCAAGAGAAATATCGATCCTGTCAGCCTTAAAAATTGTCTTTAAATGTTTTAATGAAATCATCTCTCATCCTTCTGAGCACAATGAGTATTAGTCAGTCTGTTGAATCATTCCAGCGTATGACAAACCCGGCAACCTGGTGAACCCTCTTTCACTATCAATGTATTTCCTTCGAGTAATAGGTTGTCATACATGCACGTAATATTCAGAGTCCTATAAAATTCCAAATATGTCTGTACTTTTGTCCTCTATTCCTCTTCTTCTTGCAATATAGACCGACATATCATTGCCCTCTTGCTGCACTTGCATAAACAAGGTCACTTTGACACCTCTTCAGTCTATCATTTAGTTTCTTTCAACCAAAGTGCATAACCTCACATTTTTCACGTTCACAAACTCTTGGCATTATATTTAATAGTTTTCCATTTAAAAAAAAAAAGGAAAACATCCAGTCTGAAGAAGGGTCTCGACCCGAATCGTCACCCATTCCTTTTCTCCTGAGATGCGGCCTGACCCGCTGAGTTAGTCCAGCATTTTGTGTCTACCTCCAGAAATGGCACGATTGATTGAAATTGAGATCCAAAGCTAAATGTTCACCAGTCAAAAGTTTACAAAATTCATTCGTCCTACAGCTTTCAAAAGCATTTGGTCGAAGGACACCTTTAGAAATGGGTCAGTGATCATGAGCCTCATGCAAGTCATAATGAACCCAACATGAAAGTGTCACATGCAAAAAGTGGTCCACTAATACTATTAATAAAAGTGGAATCAATTACAGAAATCACTGTCTATCCTTAAGGTCATGCTTAACAATTCAGGGTCCTGGAGAATTCAAGAAGTGAGTCTCTCTGTAAAGAATAAAACAGAAGCACAGTCAAATCTTATTTCATCAACACCCTGTAAAGTTTCTAAAGGCCTCCAGTTTAAGAACTACTGTACCGTATACAGCAAAAATCCAGTTTCCAACAATGTGGTGACTTTGTCTTACCAATTTCATGAATAGGTGCTGAGAAATATGCTTTTGGACCTACAGGCAGTAGTCTCACTGCAATAATATTGATTTTCATTAGCATTGTTTCTCACCTACATTTGACATATTTTGAAGTATCTTCCTCAATAGCACATTTCTGTATTGGTGTGTTCCATAGTTTCTTGTATTCCCCCATTTGCTTTCATTCATGTCAAGGCCAAGAAAGTCAAAGGTAAGAGGTAATCTTCAGCTCAAGAGAGTGAACTCTGCTGTGTGAGGGACCAGTTTCAAATTGCTGTGATCCCACTGTTCATGTTGATGAGCTTCACAAGGATCCAGGGAAAAGAAATGTGATTGTTTTGCTTCCTTTATGCAAGCAGGCGGGGATGCAAATTAAATCTAGTTACAAGAGAACAGTAAAACGCCGTGGGTTCATTAAAATACAATATGATATTTATTATACATTTGAATCTTAATTCTGTCACGTTTTGCTGTAAAGCACGATAGCATTTCATGCACGTGTGATTTTGAAATTGGCTCGTAGCAGCTTCTTACATTTCCACTTGATCAAATTTAACTGGGTGTTATTTCAATAATATAAATTCATGGAAAATTTAAGGGTCCTTAACAATCTGTGAGTTGATTATGGAGGTGAATGTTTCACCTCCGACCTGCTCCAGGTCAGAATTAAGAGGTCTAATTTTGCCAGGAAGGGTCCGATGGGACTCCGAAACCTCCAAGGGTTTTAGAGCTGGAGTGAGCCTGCTTTGTCTCGCAATGAGATCATGGTCTCAACCACTTTCCTGCCTGTTTTCATAATATTTTACATTGCTACAGTCCAAAAGTCCATCCGTCCTAATCTTGCGTGCAATCAATGATCACCTCCATAGCCCTCTGGGATAGAGAATTTTCGGTATTTCAAACCCACAGGAGAAATTCCTCTTCATCTCCATCTTAAATGCTGACCCTTATTGTTTAACTATGCCCCATATACAATGCTGATACAGGCTTCACCTTCTGGCTTGAAATCAGAACTAAAATATTTAAGTCTTTTTTTGTGTAATATTTAGCAGTAGGACTACATTCACTTTTCTTGATTAGTAAGGGTGTCAGGGGTTTTGGGGAGAGGGCAGGAGAATGGGGTTTAGAGGGAAAGATAGTTCAGCCATGATTGAATGGCAGAGTGGACTTGATGGGCCAAATGGCCTAATTCAGCTCCTAGAATTTGTGATAGTTCAGATAGTTTTTTGGGTGCCATCAATCACTGCTGTACTTTAGAAAATTAGAGGTAGCTCTGCCTGGGCTAGTATACCCAATGGATAGGATAGTGGCATACCTGGACCGTCTGGGCACAAAATTCAGCCTTATTGCATTCTTACTCCTGGCCAGCAGGGTTGGATGTGCCTCCTGTCATTCTAGCAATCCAGGTGTGTCAGCCCAGCTCTGTGTTGCCTGGCTCATCAGTAATGGAGGTTGCCTGCCTAAATAGAGGCTGGAAAATTCAGCTGGCTTTACAGAGGGCCATATGTTACAATCGGGGCACTGCTGGATTGACAAGTTTTCATCGGAATGAAAGCATTACGGCACCTAGTTCGCTTGACAGAAAGCAAAACCCGTTGTTGCCACCTGTTTACTGGTTTGAGTATAGGAGTAAATACCACATCTAGTGTGTTCGTAAGCAGCTTTTTTCCCCTCATACATCTTGCCACAGAGGTGGTGCAGCAAAGGTTCACGACTGATTCAGGAGATAGTGGGTTTGCCAGGCATGCAGAAATTGAGTAAATTGAGAACATGACTCTCGATTAGGCCTTTACTCCCTCCAGTTTAAAAGAATGAGTGTTGATTTTATTGAAACCTGCAACATTTCTGTTTAAACGCTTCAACAGGATGGATGCAGAAATTATTTTTTCTCTGGCTGAGGCGTCTAGCACGAGGGTTCACAGTCTCAGAATAAGTGGAAGGTGGTTTAGGAATGAGATCAACATTTTCGTCAATGATTGGGGGGATGAATGTTTGGAATTCTTTATCCTATAGGGCTGCAAAGGCCCAGCCATTGAGCTCATTCAAACCAGGAACCTATAAATTTCTTGATGTTAAAAGGGAATCAAAAGATATATGGACCGTGTAGCAAAATAGGAAATGACCCAGAGGGGCACTACCTACTGCTACTTCTGATTCTTATTTAATTTAGTTTAGTTTAGTTTAGAGATACAGCAAGGAAACAGGCCCTTCGGCCCACCCAGTCTGGGCCGACCAGCGATCTCTGCACACTAACACTATCCCACATGCACTGGAGCCAATTTATAATTTTACTGAACCCAATTAGCCCATAAACCTGTACGTCTTTGGAGTGTGGGAAAAAAACAGATGCAGGTCATGGAGAGAATGTACAAACGCCTTACAGATAGCACATGTAGTCAGGATTGAACCCGGGTAAGGCGCTGTAAGGCAGCAACTCTACTGCTGCACCACCATGCCACCCCTTCTGATTCTTATGTTCTTATATTTTACAGAATAGCACCTCCAGCTACAGTGAAGCATTGGATAAATATCATCTCTCACTAGACACAGAGAATAACATGCTGAAAACAAATACATCCTCATCTAGATTAAGGCTGTTTTTGATGCAGCACCATTTTACGATATTCACCTACAAACAATGGCAATAATAGAGGAAGTGGAGGCTGAGTCAATGGATATTTTTAAGGCAGAGGTAGATAGATTTTTGATTAGTATGGGTGTCAGGGGTTATGGGGAGATGGCAGGAGAATGGGTTTAGGAGGGAGAGATAGATCAGCCATGATTAAATGGCGTAGTAGCCTTGATGGGTCGAATGGCCAAATTCTGCTCCTATCACTCATGAACATGAAGTGGAGGAGATTAGGTCTAGTGCACAGAACAACATGTGCAGGAGAATTGTTATTAATAGGTTGTGGGGGTCAACAGTGGAATTGGGGTAAAAACAAGAGTTGCAAAGGTTAGATTTTAAATTGTGACCACATTTCTTCGCCCATAATTTCAAATCTAAGAGAATTAGACACAGTGTAAAATTTACAACTAAACTATCATCTCACCATGTTTTTGCCCAATACCAGCACCCCCACCCATACTGATGCAAGCACCGTTATTCTGCCCAAACATCCACCTTTTTGGAGATTTCCTAAGATAAATTGAAAATTAATAAATGAGGTTTATATTAGTACATTCTGAATGGTTTCAAGTTATCCACCAAAATCCACAGGGATCTGGCAGCAGATGAACCTGCATCTGAGCTTCTCCCATGCAGAAGCTTTACCTCAGCCTTCTGTTGCAGCATACCATTGACTTAATGCTATCCACACTGTGCTGGTAAAATCCTCAACAGGGCAACATGAAACTCTGCAGGCTTCCCAGCTTCCAGATTAACTTGGCACAAATAGAGCCCACCCATCGAGCTCAATGGGAGAAAACAAATATTGGCAAAAAGCCATGTGGAAGTTTATTTCACTTCAACAAAAATATTTTTAATTGGTTTAGGTATGAATGCATGTGATTAGTCTTTTAACATTTGAAAGAATATTTTATAGAGCCACAGAGTCAGTCCAATTCATTCATGCTGACTATGAAGCCTTTCTATGCTGATCCCATTTCCCTCCATTAATCCCATTTCCCTCTACTCTGTTTCTATCCATTGTTTATCTCTCCATTATTTGACTGAAATGTGTGTCACTACATTTACATGCAATACCTTCCTTCTCCCCTGACTCTCAGACTGAAGAAGGAAGGATCTCGACCCAAAACCTCACCTATTCCTTCTCTCCAGAGATGCTGCCTGTCCCACTGAGTTACTCCAGCATTTTGTGTCTATCTTCAGTGTAAACCAGCATCTGCAGTTCCTTCCCACACCTTTATGTCTAGTTAAAGAGAAACAAACATAAAACAATCAATTATTCTCTTCAGGAGGGTTGCAAACTTTTGAATAGCATTTGTTAACGCGTCCTGTTGGTTGGGGAGGCTGTATAGATTATAAAAGGCTCTTGAAATCCACAGTATTACAAAGCTCATTGATTAATAAGAAAAATGAACATTTGTAGGCTTGTTTGACGTCACAGACCTTGCTCAGTAAATCCATTCTGTGCTAAATATACACCACTGCTCATTACCTTGCCAAGCAGCAAGAGCACCAAGCAAAGATACATTTAGCATAATTATTGCATTGCTGTCATTTCCTGACACAAGCCCATACATGTTTATTACCAGCTTTGTAATCTTTTTGCCAATCTGATAATTTAGACATTATTAATAATATATAATTATGCAATGATATAATTCTGCTACAACTGACTATTTAACTAGTCATTCACTTTCCTAATTATTAATATTATTAGTTAATCCAAATTTAACTATTCTTTAAAAGGAAGTGCATGAAATTGTTGACACTGATAGCAAAAGGTGAAGAAAAATATTTGGTTTTGAAACATTTAGATATATCTATTCATTTTTCTACTGATCCCAAGGTTCATTTTGATACAAAATAGAACAGCAAATAAAATTCTTTCTGAGTGAGTTCACCCAGTGCTGTTGGTACTGATGCCAATCCAAAGTGAAAAATGCTACTGCAAGATAAACTAGAAATTAACCTTTGCACACAGAGCCTAGACGTCATTGAAAACCCAGGGAGCTCTATCAGTGGTGTAGACAGGTGCTAGTGAGTCATCTGGAGATGTTACAACCCACCCAATCCAAATTATTGGTCTATTCAGCTGAGAATTTTTAAAAAGTTGAATTGTTCTTTCAGTTCCTCAATCAGTTTTGATTTTAGACAGGAAATGTATATGAGGTAGTGTTAGACCTTTTGAGAGCCATAATTCAACCTGCACCTACTATACAAGTAGTGCTGCCAAGCAGTGGAAATGGTGTTCTGCGAACAGACCACAGCTGTACAAATAGCTGGTTACTTACACTTCTGACCACACAGCTCAACTGTTGTGGCAAGTAAAGGTTGGCCCTAGCACCTCCCACCCCATACCAAAAAGGGCAGCTCATGAGGCAATCTTTGCTGGGTTCTTTGGCATAATTGACTTGCCCTGTAAATGATAGCAAGTGGTTTATCTGATGTTTATGATTTGTGGAGCTCTCAATACTGCAGGCGATGCAAAGCAGAGGCAGCTGTCATTGGGATGCCATCAGATGGCTTTTACCTGAACTCTAATGCCCAGGGTTTGCCAGGACCACACAGTAGCAGACATCATCACTGCCTGGGTCCAAACACGAACCAAGATTATGTAGATTCCAGAGACAAAGCAAGACTGATTGCTCTTGACATCAGAGCAGTATTTGGCCAAGTGTACATTGGGGAACCCCAATAAAACCCAAAGTTAATGGACATCAACAGGAAGGCATGCCAGTGTTTGCAGTTGTAACTGACACAAAGGAGGATGGTTATGACAATTGAAAATTGTTCCAGCACCAGGATATCGCTTCAAGATTGCCTCAGGATAATGCCTTACGCCCAATCATATTTAGTTGCTTCAACTGATGCCCCCTCTCTATAAAGTAGGCAGAAATAGTGATATTCATTGATGACTGCTCAACATTTAACTTCTTTCACAATTTGTCAGAAAACAAAGTTGTCCATACCTGCAAGCAGCAAGACTGAGACAATATTCAGGCAAGGAACAATAAGTGGCTAGTAACACATACGTCACAGACCTGCCAGGCAATGACCATGTCCAACAGGAGAGTGGGTCTCACCATATATCTTTCACATTCAATAGCATTGCTGAGATCCTTACCATCAATATGTTGGGCATCTCAGTTAGCGAGAAACTCAATGAGGGAAGTGCGTCAATACCATGGCTACAAGAGCAGCTCCAAGGCAAGACATCCTTTGATAAACATTCTGATATCTTTCTGCCATCTACAAAGTACAAATCCATTATGTCAAAGCAGCAAAGAAGCTCTGCACCATCCAGGACAAAGTAATCCACTTTATTAGTACCCCATCCACCATTTTAAAATTTAATCTCTTTGATCATTAGGTCAGAGGCATTAATACCACCTCTGGGTTGTCTGAAGAAGGGTACCAAAACGCCACTTATCCATGTTCCCCAGATATGCTGTCTGACCTACTAAGCTACTCCGACACTTTGTGCTTGTTTGGTAAACCAGCATCTTGTTTCTGCAGCTCTGGGTTGTACACTACTTTGGTTGAGTGATAAATAGTTTTTCCTTTATGGTCTCTTCTAAATCCTGCAATTCCATGTCCAGTGAGATTACATTCACTTGGACCAACATTTGCCAACCTGTAAATGGCTTGTTTGTGTTGATCAAAGGTGATGAGGTTTCTAATCTCTTTAGAAACATAGAAAATAGATGCAGGAGGAGGCCATTTGGCCCTTCGAGCCAGCACCGCCATTCATTGTGATCATGGCTGATCATCTACAATCAGTAACGTGCCTGCCTTTTCCCCATTTCCCTTGATTCCACTAGCCCCTAGAGCTCTATCTAACTCTCTTTTAAATTCATTCAGTGAATTAGCCTCCACTGCCTTCTGTGGCAGAGAATTCCACAAATACAACTCCCTGGGTGAAAAGATTTCTTCTCACTTCAGTTTTAAATGCCCCCCCCCCCTTTATTCTCAGACTGTGGCCCCTGGTTCTGGACTCCCCCAACTTTGGAAACATTTTTCCTGCATCTAGCTTGTCCAGTCCTTTTATAATTTTATATGTCTCTAAGATCCCCTCTCATCCTTCTGAACTCCAGTGAATACAAACCCAGTCTTTCCAATCTTTCCTCATATGACAGTCCCGCCATCCCGGGGATTAACCTTGTGAACCTACGCTGCACTGCCTCAATAGCAAGGATGGCTGTCCTCAAATTAGGAGACCCCAAAACTGCACACAATACTCCAGATGTGGTCTCACCAGGGCCCTATACAACTGCAGAAGGACCTTTACTCAAATCCTCTCGTTATGAAGGCCAACATGCCATTAGTTTTCTTCACTGCCTGCTGTACCTGCACGCTTACTTTCAGTGACTGGTGTACAAGGACACCCTGAACTCGTTGCACTTCCCCTTTACCTTATCTGACACCATTGAGATAATAATGTGCCTCCTTGTTTTTGCCGCCAAAGTGGATAACCTCACATTTATCTACATTATACTGCATCTGCCATGCATCTGCCCACTCACTCAACCTGTCCAAGTCACCGTGCAACCTCCTAACATTCTCTTCGGAGTTCACACTGCCACCCAACTTTGTGTCATCTGCAAACTTGCTAGTGTTAAGGTTCTGTTTAAAGTTTCCATCTGGGATGTCAACAAATGGCCACCACTAATTGGATGGCTGGTGTACAGATGAGGCACATCCTGTCCTGCTGCTAAATTGGTAAACTCTGCACGTTAGCCTGAGCCTGAAATTGTAACAAAGCTGTCAACATTCATGCCCCTTCATGTTCTCACTTACTCAGTGTTTATGGACATTTAGGCAGATATTCTTTTATGCCAAATGTACTTGAAAAAGGGGTGGCAACTGTCAAAGGCAATCCTAGAGTATTGGCATTGAACTTTTCATGAATGATGACATATGCATGGAAGCATACTGCAGCCTGAAGTAGTTAAATAAATGTGCCTCTAGCTGTTGAAAATCAGTCTCAATTTTATACACTGTTACAGCAATTGTTCTTGACATGTCATATTAACTTTTACCAAATCATTTTCCTCTCTCATAAACATTGTTGAAATAGAAAAACATATTTTGCTCAACCGTGTTTGAAATAACATTGTTAAAGCTCGATTTCAGAAAAGGTACTAACCTCATAATATTTCCTAATGTTGTATGGAAAAGTCAATAGTTTTCCACTGTTTTCGGTTGCTCTTCTTCAGTGAACGGTTAGGTAGCTCAGAGAATCTCAGTCATACTCACATAGCCTTTGTGAGATTACTTTGTCTCATGACAGACTGAAGTCTTTAACATTTCAGTCCCTGGGGGCTCGGTAGATGCTGTGGCTCTGTCACATATTGTTACAAACACTGATGCACACCCACTACATATCAAGTATGCTTTCTATTTTGTCATCATAGCAGGCTTTCTTCACTTTTAATCTTAGCTCGTTCTTCATATGTTTTAAGAATTATTAAATTGCAATTTGTACAATTGCTGCACCACAGTAGCAATGCACCCCACTAAGTCCAAAGCAATCCTCCACAAGAGCCATCCCAATAATTCCAATCACCAATTCTTCAATGGAGACTTGGATTTAGTTATCCTTTGGGTATCTATCCAATTCTCTCTTGGAAATAATGGTAGAATCTGCTTCCACGACCTACTGTGGTCGTAAATTCCAGATCATGACATATTGCTGGATGAGAAAAATGTTCATCTTATTATCTTTGCTCTTCCTACTATGTACTTTTAGATTGATCTTCTCTGCTTCCCAATTCAGAGCCGAAGAAGAGCTATAGTCCAGAAGAAGGCCATTCAGCTCTTGGGGTTTGTATTAGCTATATGCAAGATCAATCCAACTGGTCCCACACTCTTACCTTCTCCCCATGTCCATTTATATTTCTTCAGATTTTTATCCAGTTGTCTTTGTATGTCATAGTTGATCCCGACTCCACTACAAACCACAGCAATGGATTCTAGACCCTGTCCATTTAAAACATGTTTCCCTTAGAGTTTTTTTGGTAATGGCAAGTTTAAAGAAATTATTTAAACATATTTAAGGACAGATTTCTCTAAACTATCTATGCTTCTCCAGGTGACCCAATTTCACTCAGAAATATAGTTTCCCATCACCAAGATAAAATTTGTCTCGGAAGGAACTACATTTACTGGTTTACACCAAAGATAGACATAAAATGCTGGAGTAACTCAGTGGGTCAGGCAGGCATCCCTGGAGAAACGGAATAGGTGACATTTTGGGTCAAAATTCTTTTTCAGGCGGACAGTTTCGACCTGAAATGTCACCTATTTCTTTTCTCCAGAGATGCTGCCTGACCCGCTGAGTTACTCCAGCATTTTGTGTCAAACCAAGATAAAGTTTTCTGCTCAGTGTTTGCAGGGTTCATATTTTTGAACAAAGGTGAAACACTTTCAAATTTCCAGATCTCAGACACAAACCCCAAATCTACACATGTTTGGAAGATGCAGTTTTTAACCTCATCTCAGAAATTTAGGACGTGTCTCATCCGAACACAGTGATTCATTCAGATCAGTTAGTTTTCTGAGTATCTCCCCCAGTATTTCATTATTTACTTTCGCCAAGTCTCCAGGAGCATATTTGCCTTTGGCAAAGGCAGATTGTAAAGTGCTTGTTCAATACAATGCATCTGCTTTTGTGAGTAGATGTCCATACTGCTGTCAGATCAATCTCTACTGTCCCCTTGCAACGCTTTTGCTATTTACATTTATATCCAATATTTTAAGATTCTCTTTTACTATTGATGTCAGATCTTTGTTCTTGCTTTGTCTTTGCCTCTGAACTGCCTGTAATTAGTTTGGCTCTCACTAGTATCATCAACTGGACATCTGCCACAAAGAGTTATCACAGACAGCACAGAAACAGGTCCTCAGTCCACCTTGTACATGCTGAACGAGTTGGCATGATAGGCTAGTCCCTTTGGTGCGCATTTGGCCCATATTACCCTAAACCCTTCACATACATATATCTGTCCAAATGTTTTTTAAGGATCATAAATGTATCTGCTTTTATAGCTTCCTCTGGCAGTCCATTCCAAATGCAGACGACCATCTGAGTGAAAAAATTGCCTAAGGTTCCTCTTAAATCTCTCTTCTCTCACCTTAAGCCTAAATGCTCTAATATAGAATCCTTTAAAAAACTGAGTGTTCACTTTATTCAGACTCCCATGATCGTGTACACTTCAGTAATGTCACCCCTCGTCCCCCTCTGCCTCAAATTTAAAAAATCCCAACCTATCCAACCTCTCTCCCTGTAACACAAGCCTGCAAGCCCAAATAATATCCTAGTGAATCTCTTCTGCACTCTTTCTAACTTAATGACATCTTTCCTGTAGCTGGGTGGCCAGTACTACACACAGTACATCTAGTGTGGTGTCACAAATGACTTATACAGTTGCATCATGATCTCCTGATGTTTGTACATTCCCAGTGAAGGCAAGTGTGCCAAACATCTTCTCCGCTACACCGTCCACCTGACATACCACTTTTATGGAACCATGCACCTGTACTCCCAACTCTGTGTTCTGCAACACTCTATCAGACTCTACCATTTACTGCATAGGTCCTGCCCTGGTTTGACATATCTCACACTTTTAGATTAATTATATTAAATTATATGTGCCATTCCATGGTCCATCTTCCCAACAGACCCAGAATTGGTCTTAAACTTTGATAATTTTCCTCACTTTTGACTATACCATCTATTTTGGAGTCATCTGCTAATTTATGAACTTCATTATTAATTACCGACAATCTGAAAACACTGATCCCTGTAGCAGTCCACTGGTCACAGGCCACCAATCAGGAAAAACAACCCGCCTCAACTACCCTTTCACTCCTTCTTTCAAGCAATTTTGAATCCAATTGGCTATCTCACCTTGAACTCCATGCAATTTAACCTTCTGGACTAGCCCACCATGTTCATTTTTCCTAGTCTATTTAATTGTCTATCTGTTTGGCAATGTTTTTTTAATTTTCCTACTTCTCCTCAAGGGTATGTACATTGATTCCACCTGAATTGTCTCCATCTTGAAAGGATTGTCTCAATCCAGTTTTTCCAGGCAATCTTTGATTCCAATTCATCCCAAAATATTTATTCTTAGCCTACGGAGCAGGATCTTTCTTCAACTGAAAAATTACCTTGGAGTGGTCCATTTTCATTCCTGGTCTTCTAGACCTGTTGATCACTGCTTTCAAAACTTCTCTCCATTGATGCTTATTTGAGCCATGCTTATTTTCCTGAACTATATCCAACTATATCCAGCAATGCTTGCTTCTTCTCTGGGTCAGGAAGACATAGTCAAATAGCTCTCTTGGACACCCTTCCCCTTCACTATTACTTCTCCAATCTACACCAAGATAATTGAAGACGGCATTATAACTATCCTATGGTTTTTGCAAGCCTCTATAATTTCCCCAAAGGTTTGCTCCTCAATATCACTCCATCTAGTTAGCAGCCATTGGAGTGCTTCCAGTTGTGCAATTACAGCCATATTACCTCTCAAACAAACTCTTATCTTGGATTATTCTCACATTGAAGTTTCTCTTTAATCAACGCTAGCACTACCATTTCCATCCTCTCTCTGCCAGGACCACCATTGTTCTTTTTTTTCTATCTTTCTTCAACAACTCCAGGAATATCCATTATTGCCGCAGTACCAAATGCCCAGTTGATTTCTTCAGCCAACACCTCACTGCCTGAGGGCGCTTCGACAGGAAATTCAGGATCTAATTGCATAGTAACGAGCTGAGGCCTAGTGGTGGAGTTTGGAGGTGAGCTTGGTGGGGATGACAGTATTGAAGGCAGAGCTATAGTCTATAAATAGCATCCTCACCTATTTGCCCTGTCTCTCCAGGTGAGTCAGGACGGTATGAAGAGCCAGAGAGATGGCGTCCTCTGCGGATCTATTAGCTCTGTAAGCGAACTGATATGAGACCAGTGAGGCAGGGATGATGGCTTTGATGTGGGAGAGGACCAACCTTTCAAAGCACTTAATTACTATTGGTGTGAGGGCAACCGGACGGTAGTCATTCAGGTTGCTGATGTTTGCTTTTTTCGGCACTGGCACTATGGTGGCTGACTTCAGGCACTTTGGAACCGTTGCCAGAGATAGACAGATTGAAGATCCTTGTAAATACCTCAGCAAGCTGTTCAGCAGAGTCCTCAGGTACCCATCCTGAGACTCCGTCCGGGCCTGCAGCCTTGCGTGGATTGACCCTCCGCAGCGCGCGCTGTACATCATGTATGCCCAGTGTGAGAACCTGTTCATCCTCCATGGCCGGAATTTTTCCACTCATGGTGTTGTTGCCGGTTTCAAAGCGAGCAAAGAAGGTGTTGAGCTCGTTGGCCAGTGTGACATCACTGTGGGGGCAGGCAGGGTTGCTCTTATAATCAGTGATATCCCTGATGCCTTGCCACATGCTTCTAGTGTCAGTGTTGTTGAAGTGGTCTTCCACACGTTGCCTGTGGAGGTCCTTAGCCCTTTATATGCCTTTTTTCAGGTTTGACCTGGCAACACTATGCTGAATTGTCACCGGATTTAAAGGCATTATTGCGTGCTCTTAAAAGATTTTGTACCTCTTTGTTCATCCACGGTTTCCGATTTGGAAACATCTTTATTTTCTTTTCTACCATGACATTCTCCACACAGCTGTTGATGTAGGAGAGCACAGTGGATGTGTACTCCTCCAAGTCTACCTCTGTGCCAAGTCTACCTCTGTGCCGTGGGTCGCCTGTTGTTCAAACTGGTCCCAGTGGGTGCGATCAAATCAGTCCTGGAGTTGTAAGGTGGCTTCCTCAGACTGTCTTTATTGCAGGTTTGGTCTTGTGGATGAGAGGTTTGTATGCTGGCATTAGGAACAGTGAAAGATGATCAGATTGTCCCAGGGGTGGGCAGGGGAGAGCTCAGTATGAGTCTTTGACGTTTGTGTACACTTTATCCAGAGTGTTTGAGCCCCTGGACATGCTGGTGGAATTTGTGGAGCACTGCTCATAGGTAGACCTGGTTAAAGTCCTCTGCAACAATGAATGCGCCGTTGGGGTGAGCATCCTGCTCTTTACTGATGGCCGAGTGCAGTTGTGCTAACGCTAGATTAGCATTAGCTTGTGGGGGAATGTATACAGCCATGATGATACACAACGGACACTTTTTTATCTTTTCCCAATCCTTTGAACACACTTTTTCCCCCTCTATCTTAGGGTTACATTCTTACAACCATTTTTCAAGCCAAAATTGATTTAAATCTTCCCCAATAACACCAGGAAACTGGCTTACAAGTAGAATGATTCAATTTTTCACTGAGGTGAAGCTCGTACATTCTACACATATCACGTTTGCTACTGAAATGGTCTTAATGTCCCAGGAAACTAAATTGCCCAATCCCAGCCTCATTTTTTCAGTCTTTTATTTATCTTCAGTTTTCTACCCTTTCTGTCATTAGTTGCACATGCAGTAGGAATAATCCTGAGATAACTACCTTCGAGGTCCTTCTTCGTAATCTTTTTTTCCTAAATCTTTAAGTTGCTTGCAGACACAACCTTCATCCATCTTTTACTTATGTTATCGGTGCTGATATAAGAACAATCCATGGCTGTTCACCATACCCAGCAATTGCTCATATGCCATTGGAATTTTTTTTCAATTTACTTTGCACGGAGTTTGAATAAGACATCAATTTACGATCAATTTATGATCCAATGCTTTCATTCCAGTCAAAAATTTCATATATTAGATCTACGTAACCATGCTCAATATTCATAGAAGTAGCATCTGCATTTACTAAAATATTATCAGAATCGGTTTCTATAAAGAGACATGGAAAAGTCGCACAATGCCAGAAAAGCAAAGCAATTCACCATCTTAAAATGTTTTGGAACGTTAAATAAGGTTTATTCAGAACTTGGGCATTGATATTCAGATCATTAGGATTACTATTATTAGAGGGTGATGTGGAAAATTTAAACAACAGTAAATCAAAAAATATATTTTAGTGAATCAAAGAACTGACACTCCTTGCCTAAGTCCCTCTGTCTGCTCAAGCACCCCTCCCCCCCTCATTAAAAATCCCTATTTCTGGTCCGTTTAATACCAATCCTACTTTTATTTCCTGCACTTCAACTGTACTGCCACCACCGCCCTCATTCCCAGCTTGAACCCTGACCTTGCACAGTAACAGACCATAATGATCATATCCTTCTTGTGTCTTGGAAGCTGGTTGACCCAGTTGTTACTTCACAAAGCAACATTTATTCATTGATTTTGCAAATCTGGGAGAATTGTACATCACAGTGGCAAGTTCAGGACTGAAAATGTTTGCAATAGAAGTTTCCACTAGTTGGATAGTCGAGGACCAGAGGCCATAACCTCAGAATTAAAGGACGTTCTTTTTGGAAGGAGGTGAGGATGAATTTCTTTAGTCAGTGGGTGGTGAATCTGTGGAATTCTTTGCCACAGAAAGCTGTGGAGGCCAAGTCCGTGGATATTTTTAAGGCAGAGATGGATAGATTCTTGATTAGTATGGGTGTCAGAGGTTATGGGGAGGAGGCAGGAGAATGGGGTTAGGAGGGAGAGATAGATCAACCATGATTGAATGGCGGAGTAGACTTGATGGGCCGAATGGCCTAATTCTGCTCCTATCACTTATGAGCTATGAATATATGGGAGCTACAGCATTATATATAGATTAAATGAGAAATCACATTAAGAGAAAAATCTAATTCTAGGGTAACCTCAATGCCATTGATATAATATAGTACCAAACAAGAAACTGTTGGGTAGCTTCTTGGAAAAAAAGATTCAAATTGAAAAAAAGCCCCAATTGAATCCTAGATTTCACTCGATCGTCAAATTCTGCCAGGGCCTCATGTGGCATTGTCAGACCGTGAGGAGGTCAAAGCAAGCTCCTCTCACAAACTACTGTGGACACCTCTGACAGGAAAGCAACACACAACCCCAAACTTTGCCATCTATCAGAGCTGTCAAGTTGTTTCCATGGTTCTGAATGTTCCTTGCATTGAGAAGCATTTATAGATATTCTTTTTTTTTTTTAATGGTTATTAAACTTAAAACGATGAAAACAAAATTCACTTAAACTCTTAATTAACAATGTTTGTAGAAAAGCTTTCAAAGAAAACAAATGTACGTTACCCTACTCTGTCTGTGCTTTTGTTGCTTGCAGCTTTAAAAATCCAAGCAAGCTCCTGTTTCATCATCGACCTAGTTGGGAAATTTGTAAGTTCAATCATTGGCACTCATGCAAGTATCCAAACTTTCCACCAGTAACAAGAGTACATGCAAGTACTTCTATACAGGTTAAACCTAACAACATCCTGCACAACCTGAAGACAAACTGATGGGTTAGCACTATATTGGCTTTGATTCATAGCATCATGGCCACGTGGGAGATTGTCTATGTCTGATTTCAGCAGGCAGCATCATTTAACCAGTCTGTGCACTCAGCTGCACAACGCAAGATTGTAGCTAGCCTGATTCAAGGAGTTCAAATTAATCTGCCTTGCATCTCTTTTGTAATTCATTTTAGTTTAGTTTAGTTTAGGGATACAGTGTGGAAACTGGCCCTTCGCCCCATCGAGTCCGGGCCGACCAGTGATCATCCCGTACACCAGCATTATCCTACACACTGGGGACAATTTACAATTTGAAGAACCTGATTAACCCATGAACCTGCACGACTTT
Organism: Rhinoraja longicauda; assembly: GCF_053455715.1. Classification (NCBI taxonomy): domain Eukaryota; kingdom Metazoa; phylum Chordata; class Chondrichthyes; order Rajiformes; family Arhynchobatidae; genus Rhinoraja; species Rhinoraja longicauda. The sequence goes on along the minus strand of NC_135957.1, from coordinate 39,177,854 downwards.
GGAATGTGGGAAGGAATCAGAGCACCCGGAGGAATCCCATACAGTCACGGGGAGAACGTACAAACTCCACACAGACAGCATCCGAGGAGAGGATTGAACCCGGGTCTCTGGCGCTTTGAGGCTCTCCCTCAAGCCTTTCTCTCCATAAAATGCTGATAAAGCAGCAGACTCAAAATAAATCCTAAATATGCGGTTTTTAATGGGGCTCTCTTAAAATCCCGCAAATGATGAGACAAACACAAATGAAACAATGTCAACTCCTATAATGAAACCTCAAAAATAATCCAAAACCGAAGTCAATGAATGAAAACCGCTCTGGGGAAATATGGTGCAGATCTCCCCGTGAGCACACAATGTTCATAACTTATGTGTAGGTGAGCTGAGCATGCAGCATATTGCCTATGAGATATCATCCTAATGCTCATTCTCATTCAAAACATTTTCATTTTACTAGTTAAATTAAATTGGCCTGAGAGAATGGCCACAATATCACACTGTGCACAAGTCATGCAGGGATCACTTAGCATTCAGCTCCACAGAATATCAGCATCTTAGCCTGCACCACTGTCAGCAATATTGTGAAAATTAAAATAGGAGGTTTACAGCCGGCAGTCAAAAGAACTATGGCGAGAGCATTAACTGTTTTCCATTAGGGATAAGCTCATATCATCTGCTGACAAGAAACCTAGGGCACTTCCAGCAACCTCATTTCATCTTTGTACATTCATTTGGCAAAGTAAAGTCTATGTGTCCTAGAAGTTCTGAGCAGGCAGTAGAGTGAAGGGTTAGTAGAATGCCACAGAGAGATTACGGGTGGAGGATGATTACGGAAGCAAATAAATAAAGGATGCGAACAGATGGTGCACAGTCTGAAGGCCATAATAAATGTCAGAAGAGAAAACAGCAATGCATACCCACGAGAACATCAATAAAATGAATCAGGCTGGAGGCAAAAAGTGCAAAATGTAGGGAGCCTAAGACACCAAGTGAATCTTCAAACTACACAGCACAGAAACAAACCCTTCAGCCCAACTTGTCCATGCTGACCAAGGTGCCTACCCAAGTTAGTTCTGTTTTCCTCATTTGGCCTATATCTCTCTAAAAAAATATTTTCCTGTATCTGTACAGAGGTTGTTAAATGTTATAATTGTACCCACCCATGTCTACCACCTCATCTACCACCTCATTTGAATGCCTATTTAATGCTTTTATTGTTGGACTGTGTTTTTGGGTTGTGTAATTTGAATGCCTATTTAATGCTTTTATTGTTGGACTGTGTTTTGGGGTTTTTGGGGTTGTGTAATTTTAATGCTTATTTAATGCTTTTATTGTTGGACTGTGGGTGACTGAATTTCGTCCAATATTGGATGACAAATAAAGCTATCTTGAATCTTGAATCTGGCAGCTTGTTCCTCATAGTCATTGTCCTCTATAATAATAAGCTGTCTCTCTCAACTTAAATCTATGCACTTAAGTTTGAGACTCTCCTGTCCTGGGAAGAAACGACTGTGACCATTTATCTTATCAATGCCCTTCATTTTATAAACTTCTGTAAGGTCGCCCCTCATCCTCCTATGCTCTGGAGAAAAAAGAACCAGCATATCTTGTCTTTCTTTACAAGTCAAAGCTTCCAAACCCGGCAGCGTTGTCGTTATTCTTTTTTGGCTCCTTTTCTTATTTAATGACATCTTTCCGATAGCAGAGCATCCAGAACTATACACAGCATTCCAAATGTGGCCTGAGCAATTTATTGATCGGCTGTAACATGATGTTCTACCTCCTGCACGCCATGCAAAACACAAAATGCTGGGGAAATCAGTGGGTCAGATAGCGTCTGGGGAAGAAATGGACAGGTAATGTTTCAGGTCTGAACCCTTCTTCAGACTGATTGGAGTGGGGAAAATAAATTTGAAGAAGAGAGGTAGAAGTAAGTCAATGCCTGGCAAGTCACAGGTGGATATCTCAGGTTGAAGAAAAGTTCCGACTCAAAACTTCACCTGTTCATTTCCTCCACTGATGCTGCTGGACCTGCCGAGATCCTTTGTGTTTTGCTCAAGTTTCCAGCATCTGTAGTTTTTTTTGTGTCTCCAGGAATCTTTATAATGACTGATGAAGGCCAGCGTGCCAAACACCTTCCTCACTATCTTGCCTACCCGTATCATCACTTTAAGCAAACTACATTCCTGTACCCGTGTGTGTCCCTGTTGTATAACACTCCCCTGGACCCTGGAGAAAAATGCAAAAGAACGGAAATCAGCATAAAAATAGCAGATCAAACAGGTCCTCCATTAGAATTTAATCTCTTCCTTCTTTTGTTCAGCCCAGCAGTGAAAGTGAAATGGTTGAAATCAGTTCATGGAGTTGGCAGCAATCTCTTATGATTGATATTCAAATGGCACTGTATAGATTTGGTCAGTAGAACGCGTTGAGCTACAGTTACACTCATAAAAGTCAAGTAACTTTTAATTGAAATCCTTCCCTCCAGTTCAGATACTGGCACTCTGAAATAAGAAGTGCCATGCAAGGATATTTGGGGATGGAAAATCCAGTGCAAAGTAACTTCTCATGGCGGCAATTGATGGTCGGGTTGGAATAGCAGTGGCAGCAGAAACATGGACTAGTAACTTACTGCAGCAATGCGCAGCTTGTGGGAAGCGCTACTACTCCCTGTGGGAATGAAGAGTTGGCGATGCTTAAGTAGGATGCACTTCAGAGAAGGAGGAAACAAGTTCAAAATGACAGCCAGTACTGGTGTACAATAAAAACACAGAGGCAGTTGCTGACTGGGACACTGCAGCAAGTCAATATTTCCAACTTCAAAATAGGAATATGTTGTTGGTATCAGAGTTAGCTCAACAGCAACATGTCACACTGCAGCAAACAGTGTGTCGTATCCCCCCCCCCCCCCCCCCACAACCCGGAGGAGCAGTAAGGCATTGTGCTCGATTTTTCAGTTTCAAAAGTATCAGCTTAAGGTGGGAACCCTCACACCCACTGGGAGATACAATTGAGCACAACTTCTTTGCATCAAACCTCTGAGATGGAGTTTTCTTTTTGAGGGAGATGGCGGATGTGGAGAAGACTCCAATTGTCGGCCCATCACTTTCTGCTTTTGAAGGGATTCCTCAATGTCTGCAATTGTCAATCTCACAGTATAAATGCGTAGGTTCGCCGAGTTTGCTGGTCAATAATTTCATGCCTTCGTTTCGTGCAGCATAAAGTGCCAGATCAGCAATTGCAATAAACAATCATCAGCAGTTCACGTAGATTAATGGCGGTGCCTGCAGGCCTGACTCCTGCAGCGTCCACTTCACAGCAAGTATCGGTGGAGTGCAGGGGGTTTTATGCCCCGTGTCTGATACTTGTTGGTCTTCCGGTGCACGGATCCGCTGCCGACTGCAACGTTCCAATTTCTACGATGGTGAGCCGTGGGACACAGGGAAGCTTGGTGCAGCAAGCTCTGGCGGGGACGGTCACAGTGCTGTGTTCTTCAGCCACTGATCACTGAGTGGGTGTGCCCTGTGCAATAACCTCTCAAAGTTTCACTGATGAAATGCTTGAGAATGAAACATCACTGACATGTTGATTATATTGTTAATATATTAAACCTATGTAATGATGCAACAAATGAAGGCAATGCCATGTCCCTATTGTATATTTTATGATTAAAGTACATTTTGTAAAAGGTAACTAATCTCACTCTTCCATAGGGAAGGTAATTAAAATGTACATTTCTCTTTGTGTTGTCTCTATTCGGCACTCAAATGGCCTATTGTGCCAAACATTCCCCGAGGTGGCTTGGGAAGAGCAGGTAGCATTTAATCTTCATGCTGCAAGACCCTTCATTTCTACAGGAACAACCTTGCACTTGCTGATGTTGCCTGCTGGCTGTGCTGCTGCAAACAAAACAATGCTTTTCACAGCCGGTCTTTTGAAACAGGGAAAACAGACAGGTTTTCTTTGACATGGATAAATATAGGTGGTGTGTGGGATGTTTAACTGAAGAGCTCTGGGTCAGGTTGAATCCAGACAAACCCAGCTGGTATTACTTCGCCAACTTTTGCTCTTCGCTGCAGTGAGTAAAAAAGAGCATACCACCCAGCTAAACCAATTCATAGGTATGACGTGGGGAAATGTGATTCAAAATGCCAACCAAAGGACTTGAAAGTTAATTATTAAATCGCAAGGACAAGCCAGGCTTTAAAATCCCTGACATACCTGAATATCAAGAATTATGCAAGGTGAACAAAGCCTTCTGATGTACAACCTAATGTATTGCTGAGAAAGCTTCCATTTATCTGCATGGTTTCTTATTTTACTCTCACAAGGCATTAGTTTCACACATCAGACATAGATCCTTGAGGTTCTGTATCATCTGTGGAATAATTCTCATCCTAATCTGTATCAATTTAAGATTGACATAATTATGAATTCTGTCAGTAAACAGTCTCTCTGAGATGTTTCATGTTTCTGGGCACTCACATTTCGGAGGACCTAACATGGTCCAATAACACTGCTGCGCTGGTCAAGAAGGTGCAGCAATGACTGTTCTACCTAAGAACACTGAAAAAGTCTGGTCTACCCCAACAGCTGCTGACGACCTTCTACCGCTGCACCATAGAGTGCATCCTAACACATGGCATCCCTGTGTGGTATAGAGCTCGGAAGACTATCGGAACACAGCTACTAGCCTTGGAGGGCATCTACAACACACAATCCTCAGAAAAGCCACCAGCATCCACAAAGACTCTTCACACCCCTACAACAGTCTGTTCGAACTTTTACCATCAGGCAGACGATACAAGGCCTTCTACGCCCGCACCTCCAGACAGGAACAGCTTCATCCCCTGGGCCATAGCTGCTATGAACCGGTCCTGCTGAGCCGGATGGTCACATTGCACAGTGAACCGACACAGATCTACTTGCACTTTATTCTGTTTTAAAACTGTTCTAATTTGTTTCATTGGGTTGTTTAAATTAATACTGATTAGCTAATTGATTTATTGCATCGTATGGGAGGTGCATTCCCAATCTCGTTGTACCCCTGTACAATGATAATAAAGATATATTGTATTATATTGTATTGTATATACTCTTGAATTCTCAGAGAATGAACTTGCATATTCTCGTAAATATAGATTTATTCTCAAATTTAGACTTATCTTGTTTTTGGTTCTAAAGCTCCTTTAATTTGGTGTACATTTCCATGCAAGTTTATAGATTAAAATTAATTTACAAAATATTAGAAATATTAAACACAATTTATTATATTCAGACAAACTCCAGGTGCTGGTAGATTTTCCAAATGTGTAACTCCATGGTGGATACTAGCAATTTGGATTCACTAATCAGAGGACACTCCAAGAATTTCCAAACATTAAGATGTCAGCAGGCAGCTGTACACAGACATGAAAACAAGTTAAAACCTTTACAGTTCTTGGTTCAGCTGGTCCAGTCTATCCTGATTTGTGTCACATGGGTTTAGTTTCAGAGAGAATAGAGATTTAGTTGAGAGCTTAGTTACTTTATGGAAACAGGCATTTCGGGCCAGCAAGTCCACGCTGCCTATTGATCATCCGTTCACATTAGTTCCATGTTATCCCTGTGGAGGCAAAAGATGTATGTCGACATTTCAGGTCAGGACTTTGCATCGGAATGTGAAGGAAGTGGATAGATTGTCTGACCCGCTGATTTCCTCCAGCACTTTGTGTTTTGCTTCTATTAACAGCACTTCGCCTTCACATATTTCCCAGAATGACTTGGAGTGTTGTTTGCAGACTTCCTTCCTAAATGTAGAAGCTATCACTTGCTTAGTGGGTCTAGACGATCCGAGTGACCCCGTATAGGACCTGTTAAATATAAACCCTTTCTCCTGACTGGAGGGAGGATGAAGTGCTTTTAGAAAGAGTAGGGGAGATGTTGGAAAGCAAAATACAGCAAACGAAGCTGAAATTAGACATGGGATTATAGAAATAATCAGCTAGTCAGGCAGGAGAGAAAATGCAGCTGAGGTTACAGGCTGGTGACTATCTGAAAAACTGAGATTTAACTTGAAATGTTAACACTAATTATCTGCCCACAAAGCTGACTGACTGACTTGCTATGTCTTTTTAGTTTACCTGTTGGAGGTATTAAGCCTGGTGACAAAGTGGAAAGAAAGGGGAAAAGCTTTTCACTGTACCTCGGTACACGTGACAAGAAAATAAACTGAACTGAAAAGAGCGGAGAAGAGAATATGGAGGGGAAGATCCTGGGAAGCGGTTTGGGTATGGTGAGGAGAGACATGTGAGATCATGTGGGGCAGTGAGATATGGATCACATGCAGGCAGGGGAGATTATCTTAATTTAGCATCCGGTCCGGCACAAACATTGCAGACTGAAGGGGCTGTTCCTGTGCTGTACTGTCAGTGTTTGGTGCTGTACTGTCAGTGTTTGGTGCTGCATGTCACTTCACAGGACAGTTATTCGTCAGCCATGAGGTTGCGGGTTGGAGTCGTACGCACAGGCCAGAAAATCTCTTGTTATAGCACTTGAATTTCATAGTTGCAATTACTGAAAGCAACCTCTTGAAACAGAATGCAGATCTCCAAAGTGCAATTTGAATTCATGGTGTCAGGACCAGCAGTTTAAGCCTTTGGCATGTGATTTCTGTAACTGCGCTCATATGGCTGTAGACACAGGATGCAAACCTCAGTCAGCTGCCTGAAAAACAAGGACTGTTGAAGCAAAGGGATCACCAGGTGGCCATTGCTTAAATCCCAGATCATCATATAGATTCTGTGGATCACATTCAGAGGTGTGTGTCTCTCTCTGTCTCTGTCTCTCTCTCTGTGTCTCTGTGTGTCTCTCTCTCTCTCTCTCTCTCTCTCTCTCTGTGTGTCTCTCTCTCTCTGTGTGTCTCTCTCTCTCTCTCTCTCTCTCTCTCTCTCTCTCTCTCTCTCTCTCTCTCTCTCTCTGTGTCTCTCTCTCTCTGTGTCTCTCTCTCTCTGTCTCTCTCTCTCTCTCTCTCTCTCTCTCTCTCTCTCTCTCTCTCTCTCTCTCTCTCTCTCACACACACACACACTAATGCTACAGCTCTTTCAAAGCATTCTTAACTATCAGTATATAAATGGTAGCTCAGATCATCACAGGAATTGGGGCTGACTGAAGGACTTGCACTTGGATTTGGCGAGTCTGAGACAGCAGGTGGCCATGGGCTTGTACAATCGGAGTGCGACCATTGTGTGCTTAGCATTTATAGAGAAAATCAGAGCTGACTCAATGGTATGCCAAGTCGACAGATGGGCAGCTTATCAGAAAACACTAAGCCCTCAGCAACGAGAGACCAAACCCCTCAGACAGCAATGCTTGCCCGTCAAACATCGTCACCTACAGAGATGTCATTTGTTCTACCTTCACCGAGGCAAGCCCCTCACCTCTGCAGGGCAGCAACCTCCAGTTGCCCTGTTTCAATGGAGCACGACAGCAATTCAGATTTCACAACTATGCGGACGAAACCACACAGGCTGCTCACAATATTCAAGTGAAAAAGGAAATTTAAAAACTTCCATTGTTCTAACTATAGCAAACACTCTTGGACTTTGCTTCTCATTGCTACAATTAACATGGTGCACAAAGGCCAATTTAGAAGAATTTTATGTGTGCACAGGCAAATGAGGTCAGAGGTTATTTCAAGGAGGTGCAAAGGACTTGGGAGTGCTGGTGCAGGATTTCCAGACACTTAATCTGCAAGTCATTTTCTGACATGGTGGTCTGCAGCACAGGGGCTCCGCAGGGAACAGTTTTGGCTCCTTTCCTGTTCACCTTGTACACTGCGAACTTCATGCACAGCTCAGCCAACTGTTATCTGCAAAAGTTCTCTGACGACTCTGCCATCGTCGGTCTCATCACAGATGACGATGACAGGGCGTACAGAGAACTGACCCAGGACTTTGTGGGCTGGTGCCAACGGAACCACCTCCAGATCAATGCGGGGAAAACCAGGGAGATGGCGGTGGACTTCCGCAGGTGCAGCCACGTCCCCCCGACACCGGTGAATATCCAGGGAATGGACATTGAGAGAGTGGACTCATAAGTACCTGGGTGTTTACCTGAACAATAAACTGGACTGGACTGATAATATTAATGTACTATAAGAAAGGCCGGAGCAGACTGTACCTGCTGAGGAGACTCCGGTCCTTTGGAGTGCAGGGGGCACTCTTGAGGACCCTCTTCGACACTGTGGTGGCATCAGCCATTTTCTATGGAGTGGTCTGCTAGAGCAGCAGCATCTCAACTGCTGACAGGAAGAGACTGGATAAACTGATCAAGAAGGCCAGCTCTGTCCTGGGATGCCCCCTCGACTCAATGCAGGCGGTGGGAGAGAAGAGGATGATGGCATCACTGCTGGACAACGACTCCCACCCCATGCAGGACACTGTCACTGCGCTGAGCAGCTCCTTTGGTGACAGACTTCTTCATCCCAAGTGTGTGAAGGAGAGATATCGAAGATAACATGCTGCCGTCAGACTGCATAATCAGCACTGCTCCCAGCAGACCAGTAAATAAAGATAATTACCGTTATTTTTTTTTAATGAATGCTTAGTTATTTTTGCTATCCACTTTGCTGCTGTAACCCTTCAAATTTCCCCGTTGTGGGACGAATAAAGGATTATTAAAAAAAAGAATCGGTAGTAAAGAAAACAAACTCAATGCTAGCTTTTATTTCAAGAGGGCTTGTATACAAAAACAGGGATGTAATGTTGAGGCTCGATAAGTCACTGGTAAGGCCGCATTTGGAATATCGTGAGCAGTTTTGGGCACCATATCTGAGGAAGGATATCACAATATTTGGCTCTGGAGGTCCAGAGGAGGTTTACAGAATGATCCCAGGAATAAGTAGGTTAACCTATGATGAGCGTTTGTCAGCATTGAGCCTGTACTCACTGGAGTTTAGAAGAATGAGGGGAGATCTCATTGAAACATTCAGAATACGATACGATAAAACTTTATTTATCCTCGGAGGGAAATTGTTCTGCCAACAGTCACAACACACAACAAGGTACACGACAAACTTGAAATTAAAAGTGAAAAAGACAAGCAACCATCGTCTGGCTGTCGTGTGCACAGCACCTTCACCGGAACAAATGAACAGAGAAACAAACGAAGACTTATCTCCTGGGCAGAGGATTCTAAACTAGAGCCCCCCCCCCCCCCCACACTGGGTCCCCCATTGTTCTTCACGGCAGTCCCCATTGCCATCCCCTCGACCCTCACTGACCGTTGATCGCGGGTCAATCGCGAAGCCCCACCGCCACTACCGAGGCCACTCAACTGCCGGGGCTCCTGTTGCTGTCGAGGCACATGCTGCCGCCGCATATGCTGCCGCCAGGGCTTCTTCGGTCCAGGCAGGCCTCACCCCCCAGCTTCACTGCAGTCCCCTGGGAGGCCTGTCAGGTCAGTGGCATGGTTGTTCCCCGGGACTCACCCACTGCGTGCGCAGCACCCCGGGACACTCCCGCCGTGCGCGTGGCTCCCCGGAACACCTGCAGTGTTAACTCTGTTAGTTTCCCCACAGATGCTGTCTGATCAAATAGTGAAAGGCTTGGATAGAGTGGATGTGGAGCGGATGTTTCCATAAGTGGGAAAGTCTAGAATTGGAGGTCACAGCCTCAGAATTAAATGATGTTCTTTTTGGAAGGAAATGAGGAGAAATTTCTTTGGTAAGAGGGTGGTGAACCTGTGGAATTATTTGCCACAGAAGGCTGTAGAGGCCAAGTCAGTGGATATTTTTAAGGCAGAGATAGATAGGTTCTTGATTAGTTTAGGTGTCAGAGGTTATGGGGAGAAGGCAGGAGAATGGGGTTAGGAGAGAGATATAGACCAGGCACGATTGAATGGCAGAGTAGACGATGGGCCGAATGGCCAAATCCTACTATTCCTTATGCCCTGGTGGGCAATGAGACCTTAAGTTCTGGAATTGCCGTCTGATCCAGACTGACTCGTTAACTCTCTCCTCTCCTTCAAGTTGCAATGCAGGAGTTCCACCGACAGTGCCCAAAATCTAACATTCTTCACCTGATCCATTAATGTCCATCTCTCTATCAATAAATGGTGATACTTGTTTATGGTCTGCTCCTCAATAAATGAAGCAGTCTATGCTTCAAGTTGCAAAAAGCTGCAAACATTTAGAAAGTGATTTTTAAATGGGAATTAGCATTTGTATCACTTTGCTGGCAGGCAAGAATCTCAATAAATCACCTGACATTCAATGACATTATCACCACTGAATTCCCCACCAACAGCTTTTTGAACAGCACTTCTGAAACATTGTTCCAATGTAATCAATGCAATGGAATTTCAGGACAAAATCCAGTGGCCACTTTATTGCAAGCTTAACGCTACTAGCTAGCCATTCATTTCAAGCCTATCAGTCTTCAAGATCCAAGAAACCTGATTACAACTGTCAAAGTGTTGATGGTCTGCCAGACTCGTTTGAGAATGGTCATACAAGGCTTTTGAATCCATGACATGCAGAAACTGGAACACAAAAGAAAGTGACCATACTATTTTTCTTAATTTTTTTCTTTAAATATCTGAGTAATATCTGCTTCGATCATTGGAACTTGTTACAGTGAAATATGTTTTCCAAGGAAAGTATATATTTTATGCTTTAATTGACATCATTTACATTAGTCATTTAATCTCACACTGTTTTTTGGTGTTCCAACCAGAAAAGAAGCATAACACAGTTGACTGGTCCGACCAGTGGGGAATAAATTGCCTGATTGAAATTTAACTGCCCACCTTTCGTAAGGAAAGGCCACAGAGACCGATAGCATTTAAACTTCATTAGTTTCAGTTCAACTTATTTGAAGGTATTTAGCAGATTAGATGACATTCTGATATTACTCATTGGAGAGCTGAATCAGCAATGATGGTCGAGTGATGAAAGAACCTGTTCAAAATGCAAAAGCATTGGATGAAGGTCACACTTGATAACCTTGAGATGGATTGTACAATTTCCCGGCCTTCAGAGTGGACCCGACATTGAAGAGAAACAGCAAATGCCGAAAGTCCGAACCAAGAATAAATGACATGCAGTTGGAACGTGTAGCACAAAAGATGAAACACAAAAGGTCAAACTTTAAGGTAAAGTTTAGTTTAGTGTCACGTGTACCGAGGTACAGTGAAAAACTTTTTGTTGCATGCTAACCAGTCAGCAGAAAGACAATACGATTACAATCGATCCATTTACAGTCTATAGATACATGATAAGGGAATCACGTTTAGTGCAAGGTAAAGCCAACAAAGTTCGATCAAGGATAGTCTGAGGGTCATCAAAGAGGTTGATAGTAGTTCAGCACTGCTCTCTGCTTGGGGTAGGATGATTCATTTGCCTGATAACATCTGGGAAGAAACTGTCCCCGAATCTGGTGGTGTGTGTTTTCACACCAATACCTTTTGCCTGATGGGAATGGGGAAAGGGCGAATGCCAGGGTGTAACTCATCCTTGATTATACTGCTGGCCTTGCCAAGGCAGTGTGAAGTATAAATGGAGTCAATAGAAGGGAGGTTGGTTTGTGTGATGGTCTGAGCTGCGTTTACAATTTGCTGCAATTTCTTGCGGTCTTGGATGGAGCTGTTCCCAAACCAAGCTGTGATGCACCCTGATAAAATGTTTTCTATGGTGCATCTGTAGAAGTTGGTGAGAGTTGTAGGGGACATGCCGAACTACCTAAAGCCTTCTAAGGAAGTAGAGGTGTGGCGTGCTTTCTTGGCCGTTGCTTCCATATGGGTGGTCCAGGAGAATGAATTTGAAGTTTGAACTTCTTTAGGCAGAGGCTTTGGTATAAGCAAGGTAATGAGTGTCAAAAAAGTTCAAGGAGGTTGCAAAAAGCAGGCGTAATTTCAAAATACTGGTGAGTAGTATCAGAGCACCCTTTTTGTTATAACATTTGTAGTTGCCAAATTGGAATCCAAAAACAGAAATTGGAAGCCATTTCCCTAAATTCAAGCCATTTGATTCCTATTTAGGAAATATGGGCCTGTCATCAATCAAATGCAAGTACATGAAAATATATCTGTGCATGATATTTGCTCAAATATGCACCTGCTTATAACACAGGTCCTTAGAGTTTTTTTTAAACTTCAGGCAGTTTGGCTCAGATTTTAATAAACAGGCAGCAAAAGTGTAAAGGGCATATACAAAATGATATCAACAAAATTGCAAAACTATAAGGGTCATGATTGATTTTTTTTTCAAAGTGCTGAGCGATTCATAATACAATACAATGCAATACAATATATCTTTATTGTCATTGTACCCAGGGGTACAATGAGATTGGGAATGCGCCTCCCATACGATGCAATAATTTAAGTAATTTCGACAACAGCAACCCAACGAAACGAAACAATTGTAACAGTTTTAGACAGGGTAAAGTGCAAGTTGATCTATGCGTTGTGGCCATCCGGCTCAGCAGGACCGGTTCATAGCAGCTATGGCCCTGGGGATGAAGCTGTTCCTGAGTCTGGAGGTGCGGGCGTAGAAGGCCTTGTATCGTCTGCCCGATGGAAGGAGTTCGAACAGACTGTTGCAGGGGTGTGAAGAGTCTTTGTGGATGCTGGTGGCTTTTCTGAGGCATCGTGTGTTGTAGATGCCCTCCAAGTCTGGTAGCTGTGTTCCGATGGCCCTCTGAGCTCTATGGACTACCCGCTGTAGAGCTTTCCTTTCTGCCTCCGTGCAGCTGAGGTACCACACAGGGATGCCATGCGTAGGATGCTCTCTATGGTGCAGCGGTAGAAGGTCGTCAGCAGCTGTTGGGGTAGACCAGACTTTTTCAGTGTTCTTAAGTAGAACAGTCTTTGTTGTGCCTTCTTGACCAGCGCAGCAGTGTTATTGGACCATGTTAGGTCCTCCGAAATGTGAGTGCCCAGAAACTTGAAGCTGGACACTCTCTCCACACTGTCCCCGTTGATAGAGATCGGGGCATATTCCCCGTTATGTGACCTACGGAAGTTGATGATCAGCTCCTTGGTCTTGGTGGTATTTAGGGACAGGTTGTTGTCCGAGCACCAGTCCGCCAGGTTCTGCACCTCCACTCTATAGTTTGTTTCATCCCCGTTGGTGATAAGCCCAATCACCGTTGTGTCGTCTGCAAACTTGACAATGGTGTTGGTGTCGAATGCAGGAACACAGTCGTGTGTGAAGAGGGAGTAGAGCATGGGGCTCAGAACACAGCCCTGTGGTGTGCCGGTACTCAGGGTGATAGTGGAGGACAGGTGCGGGCCTGTTCTCACTGCCTGCGGTCGTTCCAGCAGGAAGTCCAGGATCCAGTCACATAATGACGAGCTGAGGCCTAGCTGGTGGAGTTTGGTGATGAGCTTGGTGGGGATGACCGTGTTGAAGGCGGAGCTATAGTCTATGAATAGCATCCTCACGTACGTGCCCTGTCTCTCTAGGTGAGCCAGAGAGATGGCGTCCTCTGTGGATCTATTTGCCCTGTATGCAAATTGATGTGGGTCCAGTGAGTCAGGGATGCTGGATTTGATGTGTGAGAGGACCAGCCTCTCAAAGCACTTCATGACTATCGGCGTTAGGGCAACCGGGCGGTAGTCGTTCAGGTTGGAGATCTTTGCTTTTTTCGGCACCGGAACTATGATAGCCGACTTCAGGCACTTGGGGACCGTAGCCAGAGATAATGACAGGTTAAAGATCCTGGTGAATACCTCAGCCAGCTGTTCAGCACAGTCCTTCAGTACCCTTCCTTGAACTCCATCCGGTCCTGCAGCCTTGCGTGGGTTGACCCTTTGCAGAGCGCGTTGTACCTCCTGTGTGCTCAGTTGCAAGACCTGTCCCACCGCCTCGGCTGGGGTTCTTTCACTCAAGGTGGTTTTGCCAGTTTCAAAGCGGGCAAAGAAAGTGTTAAGCTCGTTGGTCAGTGCCATATCGCTGTGGGGGCAGGCAGGGCTGCTCTTGTAGCCAGTGATCTCCCTGACACCCTGCCACATGCTTCTGGTGTCCGTGGTGTTGAAGTGGTCTTCCACCAGTTGCCTGTGGGTGTCTTTGGCCCTTTTAATACCTTTGTTCAGGTTTGACCTGGCAACACTGTATGCTGAAGTGTCACCAGATTTAAAGACATTGTTGCGTGCCCTCAGCAGGTTCTGTACCTCCTTGTTCATCCAGGGTTTCCGGTTTGGGAACATCTTTATCTCCTTGTCCTCCGTGACATTCTCCACACAGCAGTTGATGTAGGAGAGCACAGTGGATGCGTATTTCTCCAAGTCTACCTCTGAACCGTAGGTGGCCTGTTGTGTAAATAGGTCCCAGTCGGTGCGATCAAAGCAGTCCTGGAGTTGTAGGGTGGCATCCTCGGGCCATATTTTGACCGTCTTTATTGTGGGTTTGGTCTTGCGGATGAGGGGTTTGTATGCGGGCAGTAGAAACAGTGAGAGGTGATCGGATTGTCCCAGGGGTGGGCAGGGGAAAGCTCTGTAGGCGTCCTTTACATTGGTGTACACCTTATCCAGTGTGTTTGAGCCCCTGGTAGGGCACTGCACATGCTGGTGGAATTTGTGGAGCAAGGGCCTCGTTCCTGAGGGTGATTCATGTAAATGACATTTGAGAACCCATGATGTAGTTTTTAAAACTTCAACTGATAGAACCTCATTGATTCCCCACTAAACAATATATTCCCATTCAAAAATATGTTCCATTCTGAGAAATAATTCATATTGTTTCATAATCACAATCAAATTTCCTTGTCTGACTTCCCAAGCATAAAGATGAAACTGCAAAAGGTCAAAAGATTTGTCTACTTCAGCCTTCCACCAGGAATATCTTTATTATAATATCCCCTCTATTCCTATCAATCAAATAGTAACAGTCCAGCTTGATTCATTTTCAAAAGCTTTGAAGTAATGCTATTGATATGCTGCAGCTATACATTTCTCCCCTTTTGGTGATACTGCCATCACCTAGGTCGTACCATATCACAACACATTTTCTTGTCACTGTGTAGAGTTTTCTCCGAGCAGGGCCGTCCCAACTCCAAGAAAGCCTGCACATTTGTGGGTGGGAAGAATTGGGTGGGACGGCTGCCTACAGATTGCTCAGAACCTCAGAGACTTCCCACTGCCCTGGAGCAAGGTTTTCATCCAGCCGACTTGCTGGACTTGCCACAAAAAGGAAAGAGAGGAGGATATCGTCATTGGCCCCACTCTCTTCCCCCAGCCGCCTGACCGAAAGACATAATTTAAAGTGCATTATCTTTAGGGTAAGAGGGGCAAATGTGGAGGCAAGTTTATTACACAGGAGGGTGGTGGGTGCCTGGAACACACCACCAGGAGTGCTGGCATTGAAAATACGATAGTGGCATTTAAGATGCTTTTAGATAGGCACATGGATATGGAGACCAAATTCCCTCTGGGGATGAATAAAGTTTTATTGTATAGTACCGGATATGGATGGAATGGGAGGGTATGCATCATGTGTAGGGAGATGAGGTTAGTTTATCTTGGCATTATGTTCAGCCTTAACATTGTGGGCCAGATAGCTTGTACCTGTGCTGTAGTTTTCTCTATTCTGTGTCTGAACTAAACTGCAACACATTCTCCTGTTCTGCTAACTAGCTGACATTGGAAAAGGCAACATTGTCCCGCTGGAGAAAGGGACAAATGTGTTGATGGAGAGAGTTTGGAGTTGTTGTCAGCCTTAAATCCTTTTTTGTTGAAATCCCACTTCATATGGAGTTGCAGACAGAAGTCCTCTCTTGTTGAAATAAGTGTTTACTCCAAGCTTTAAATAGTAATAGTTCTGTTAGGATATACACAACAATTTCAAAGCTATTATTTTCACCTGTCAAATAAAAATCAGCCTTCTGCATAATTTACAAAGAGAACTTAAAATCAAAGGGACAATATTATGAATAATAAAAAGGTATTTTTGAAAAACATATGTTGATTAAGCAACATATAACTTTCTCCCAGCAGGAGTAAAGCTGAGAAACTGGGTTGTCAACTGATATTGGGGCTGATTTCCTGATGATCAGCATGTTAACTGAGCTAATTGGTCCCATGGACTTTGGAAGGTGGTCTTCTTCCTTACCATCGGGCCATCCCCGAATGGATTGGCAAGTTCCTGCTGGGCCTGTCCACTGTACATTCCTACGTGCCTGATGGCCGGTAATAATTGTAAGACACAGCCCCAAAGCTCTTTAATTAAAAGTTAAAAATCAAACAATAAAAAAATGCAGATGCTAAAACACTGTTATCGAAACGGAAACTTTGGGAAACATTCAGCAGTCAGTCAGCATCTGTCGAAAGAGAAACGGGTCCTTTGTCAGACCTGAGATGCTAACTCTGTTTCTCTTTCCACAGATGCCACCTGAGCAGCTGGGCATTTAAAGTTTTTACTTCAAATACAATCCTGTGGGCAGGGACACCCCTGGTTCAAGTTGCTAAAACATGTCAGGTTAATAACAATCTATGTAATAGCTTGCTGTTTTTTGAACTTAAGAAATCACATTCCGCGCAACAGGAACTACCCAGCCCCCTCCCCTCGCTGGCACTGAGCGTGCCAAAGCCATTTGCAAGTTGTTCTTGCAAATACAGGCCTGGAAGATGCAAGCCGTAACCTCCACATTTAAAAATATTATTTAAAAACGATGGACGGAACCAGAAATGTTTGATCCAAAGTCCTGTTTGCTACCAACATTATCTTTTGACTCTTTCACTAGCATTACATTTACAGTCCCCAGTTAAAAATCTGTACTGTGACAATTAAGGCTTTAATGTTTGAAGTCAGCAGTGTTGGCATTGCTGAAAATGAGCGAGTTAAAATGGCAGTGGGTGCAAATATCTTTCAATACTCTGGGTAGGGTGAGGGTTATTTTTAGCCATCCATCTGTCTTGTTGTTCCCGAGATGGCATGGCTGAAAGCAGGGCTATAATTTCAGTTGCATATTTTTGCAATCAGTAGGATACATTTGATTTGCAGAAGCACTGGTCAATCTTGAACAGAATCTCTCATTACAGTGGATTTGAAAGACCTAACCTCAGATTAAGCCAAGATTTTTAAAAAGTACTGGGAATTAACAGGCTGCTTTAAAATCCTCAATTTAAATAGTTTTAAGATTAGGAGAATTCTGGCACTGCCCAATCTTGACATTACAATTTTTGGTGTTCTACTAAAATGAATGTAATTCTTTACTTGCTGAGTACAGCATAAAGCACATCTGTTGGTTGACCCCCCATTCTCTGCAGGCATTAATGAAAGACTGGCAATTACCATCCAAAGAGAACTGACAGAAATGCCAACTTGCAATAGTTTCTTACATGAGACACCCAGAGCCTTATTGTGCACTTTTGGAAAATCAACAGTTAATTTCTCCTGAAATGTCAGAATTATCATATCAAAGACGAGAGGTGTTGCTGACTTCTCTCCAGGAGCTTTTGTACAATCAAAATCAATTACATTTAACAAATGGAAACTGGTTAACCAGGACCACTTGTAATAATAATTGATTTTCCATTTCCTACATCTAAATTGAGTTGTATTACAGAAAACTGAGAAAATTAATTTTAGCCACCTGTGAGGTGTGCAACTGTTAATTGAAATAACCAAATGAAAAATTCCCAAATTCCCAACTTAATACAAGGCATATCAGCCTCAATTACTTCACTGCCAATCATGGACATCGGTTGGCAAACCCAAATATCACAGGCATGCTAGACTCACAACTGAATACACTTACAGCTGCCAGTCTGCAGAATGTCAATTTACTGGGAAGAAATTATAAATGCCAGCCCCCCTAATAAATACTAAAAATTGGTGCAAAAATTTGAGAAACAAACAACACAATTCTGCAACATAACTAAAATTTAACTAGTAGAATGTTCCTATGAAGCCCAAAAGTGACTGCTTTGGAATAGGTTTCTTCCACAATGCTCCAATCGTACATAATTGCTCATTGGTTATCCTTTCTTCTTTAGTTTCTATTATGACATTACCCTGAACAACAAAATTGTTTTCAGACCAAGTTCGGTACTATTCTCCAATATCCATTCTCATCCGCAGGATCTTGCCACCATTTATCAAGTTCACATCAATTTGACAAGCTTTGTACCAGATTGTTTATTCTCGGGATTCCTCTTTCACACAGCTCTATTGACTTATCTAAGAGTTAATGAGGGGGGACCTCAATGAAACATATAGAATAGTGAAAGGCTTGGATAGAGTGGATGTGGAGAGGATGTTTCCACTACTGGGAGAGTCTAGGGCTAGAGGTCATAGCCTCAGAATTAAAGGACATTCTTGTAGGAAGGAGATGAGGAGAAATTTCTTTAGTCACAGGGTGGTGAATCTGTGGAATTCTTTGCCACAGAAGGTTGTGGAGGCCAAGTCATTGGATATTTTGAAGGCAGAGATAGATAGATACTCGATTAGTGCGCATGCCAGCGGTTATGGGGAGAAGGCAGGAGAATGTGGTTAGGAGGGAGTGATAGATCAGCCATGATTGAATGGCAGAGTTGATGATCCAAGTGGCCTAATTCTATTCCTATTACTTATGACCTTATGACTCTTATCTAAGAGTCTTTGCTCCATTCTTGCAGCTTCAAAGTTGAGATCTGACATCTTTACTAGATTCATTTTCACAAAGCCGTCTTCTTTTGGAATTCTAAAAGTTCATCAAAATCATACATTATAAACCGAGGCTTCTTTGACACTGCAATATTTGATCAATTTGTTCCCATTTTGATTACCATCTCGAACTGAAAATACCTTCCCAACCTTCTGAATAAGCAGTTGTACACTCTTTGCATTAGCCATTATAACCTGTGTAATTGCATTTATTTTTATATTGAGACTTAATCAGAAAAATTGTCACGTATATTCCAATTCATTATTTGCCTCTGCTGTGGCTAGCCCATCATTCATCTAGATGTCCTTAATCTTCCTCAAGTTTAGTTTCATGTCCTCATTATTTTTGCAGGAGCCATAGAAGATGGGAAAGTGTACGGTGAAATGGTGTCTGGAAGGTACTCTGTGAAATTTAGTGGAATATGGATGCTTTAAAGATGGATGGGAATACTTTTGAAGAAATGTTACAATGAAGGATGGCAATAGATGGAGAACAGATACTGGATAGAAGGTCAGTGAGCAATCTTAAGAAGATAGAAAGAGTGAGCCACAGTCTGGGAGAAAGATTGTGGGAGACCATGATGGTTTGGAAGTGAGAATGTAAAGGTGTTAGGGCTAGTACAGTCTTAAAGTAAAGGTTGGAGGGATGTCAGGTCTGGCTGTGAAGGAAGCAGCTTGCTCAGAGGGCAGATAGAGGTTTGTTGCTGCTGGCACATATGCCGCAGGAGAAAGACAATTAACGGTGGCAATCTTTCTCCAGTTGGCTCTACTTCCATCCTAATGGTGCATTTTATTATTGTAAGCGTTCATGTGCCATTTTGGCACAGATTAGTGTTACCTTCTCAGTTCCAGCCTTTTACACTCTGACATCACCTTCACAACATGCACAACAGTGGCATTCCAAACTAGTCACACACATGGTTCTGTATTACATAACTGCACAACTATGATTAAAATCAAGTTTATTTCAAGTGTACATCTGTTTAAAAGCCGGGCGTCCAGACATCAGTGGCTTCACAGAATTTAATTACACTAGTATACTTGCACTATGCATCATAAAAATGCCAACTGATTATATGTTATTGAATCCATAGACATATATAAAAGGTAAAAGTGTCCAAGCTTTCCTTAAAATAAGAAACTCTTCAGTATCTAAAGAAAAGGGATTTTCCAATTTTTTCTTATGAAACAGTTATAATTCTGCAGTTCTCGACAAAAATACTTTGGGATTCAACAGGCATAAGGTTATTAAAGAAGACAAACAGTTTACTGCAAATGCAAACTTTAAAAGACATTTGTATTTTCTTAACTTTGCAATCTGTGCAAAAAAGGACTACATTTGGCCTAAGTGTATCCATTAGCAGAATATTTAAATATAGTCAAAAAGGTTTTGTTAGCACACCATTTTCTTTGCTCTATTTCTCTAAAGAGTGTGCTCCATCAGTAGCAGTGATGAAAAAAGGCTGATAATGTTGAAGAAATGTCTAAGCAAGGTTTACGTATGAATTCACAGCAAGCGGTTCTCTATTACACTTTGCATTTCTATTTATTAAGAGGAAGAGATTTGCCTATTGCAGACAATGTTTTTTGGAAGAATACATGCCAAGGGATAGTTTATATTGTTCAGAACCTTGCCTACTAGAAGAGATCTGAGAATGATTGCATTCTGAGGGTGGCAACAAATGTTGACAAAACACTAGTTTGTAGACACAAGGAATTGTAAATGCTGGATTACAAAAAAGGTACAAAGTGCTGGAGTAACTCAGCAGGTCAAGCAACATCTCTAGAGAACATGGATAGGTGACGAAGAATCATCACCCATTCCTTCTCTCCAGAGATGCTGCCTGTCCCGATGGATAGGCAACGTTCCTGTTAGTTGTGATAGCGTGTCCAGGATGAATCAAAGAGGAGGAGAGCAACAGAATCACAGAGGTGGAACAGTGAGGGAGGGTCTCACAGAATTTCTGGAGAGTGGAGGAGAACTTCTTCAAAGCAGGTATACTTTCAATAGATTTTCCAGCGGAGAAGTAAAACGTAGACACAAGGAACTGCAGATGCTAGTAAACAAAAAACACACAATGTGGTGGAGTAACTCAGCATTTGGAGAATGTGAATAGCAACCTTTTGGGTTAGGACCCTTCTTCAGACCCAAAGAAGTGTTGTCCTTTTCGCTCTTCAAAGGGAGTTCTGTGAGACCCTCTTTCACTGCCTCCCCATTGTGATTCTTGCTACTCTCCTGTATTTTGAGCATGTTCTGCCCTGGACTTGTTACCACAGCCAGGAGCATCAAAACAGATTTTGATTACACCTTACCATTGATTAAAAATATTGGAAACCTAATATAATTCACAATGCAGTTTCTAAACTGCGCATATTGTCCTCAGTCACAATGAGTCATTTTTTTGTACAACAATACTATTGTCCAGGGTGGCACAGTGGCGCAGCAGGTAGAACTTCTGCCTCACAGTACTAGGGGCCCAGAGTTTGATCCTGACCTTGGGTACTGTCTGTGTGGAGTTTGCATGTTCTCCCCGTGGCCACGTGGGTTTGCTCCGGTTTCCTCCCACATCCCAAAGGCATGCGAGTTTTTAGGTTAATTGGTCTTTGTAAATTGCCCTGAGTGTGTAGGGAGTGGACACGAAAATGGGATAACATGGAACTAGTGTGAATGGGTGATTGATGGTCAACATGAACTTGGGCCGAAGGGCTTTTTCCATGGAGTATCTCTAAACTAAACTCTACTATTGCATGCCATGGACCTTGGGGAGAAGAAATAAATCTGTAAAGATTCTTTGAGGCAAGAACTTTTCCATTTCTGGTCAATTGCTACCAGAGGTCAGTTCTTGGGAACCTCTAACATCCAGCAAGAGTGATATTGTTATGATTCCAAATAGATAATTACATTGAACCAGGAGAAAACTGCATACTTTTTAAGTGGCCTCCAAGTTCAACATGAAACAAAATAAAGATAAAAATACACAAACGACTTCAAAATAAAAATTAAAGTCCTAATATAAGCATCACGTTCTTCTTGAAAACCTTTGACAGATAGGTTCTGCTTCAGTAACCACTGTATAATTTATTTTTGAACATGTCTTTTGCAAGAACCGCTCTGTACTTCCAGCAATAACATTGAGGGGGCGTGGGTGAAATTCAACTAAAGCAAAAATGTAAATATGTAGTAATGGATGGGTGTGTTAAATACCCTGTAATATAATATGGATGTTTTTGTTCAAACCATGTGCTATAAAATATGTGGCCATTATCTCTGCTAGAACTTTAATCCTACCAACCTTCTTTTTGGTGCCATCTATGTTGTGCAATGGGAAAGCAGATAAGGAATGGGAAGGCAGATAAGGAATGCCCCCAAAAGTGTTCAATCTTTTATTGTCACACTTTCACAAAAAGTGCTATTAGACAATTTTAAATAAATTACTAAAAAAAAGGATCTTGAATGCATAATCGGGTCATGCTTTACAATGTTTCTAGATAATCATAGTGTGAGTTTGTTTGAGAATGCACAAATGTAAGATTACTCTTTACAAATGACCTAATTTGATGATAATCAGCATACATGTCTTTTTAAAACAATAAAAGCGAAATAAAAAAATTAAAATAAACTTAAAAAGTTAGTTTTACAGTGAATGTAGTATTCAAAGCAAAACAGTTGAGCTGGAGGCAATATTTTGCAGAGAGAATTATGTCACAGTAGGAAAGAATTGATAAATGGCTGGATAAGATGCACGAAAGAGAGAAGAAGAGGAGGTAAAGTAACTGCGCAAGAGATCTCAAAATAGTAGAATAAAAGAATGCAACTAGCAATAAGAAAGTAACCCAATACATCTGGATTGAAATAGCAATTTAAACAATCTATCCCCCTAAAAGGGCAAAATGACAGCTGACCAAGTCACACAGAAGGATTTGGAAATAAATATGAAGTCTAAAAGGTAACAGAGTAATCATAGCAGTCTATATTTTTCTTTAGGGCAATACCTAGATAAACTGACAGGAAGCCAGTAAACTCAGTAAAAGGAACAAAACTGTCTTGGTACAGAGAATATTCTGTTCTCTGCTGATACACAAGTAGTAAACTTAATGGTGCATCTAGTGGAACAGGATTGAATTCTAACTTCTGGTTACATGGAATTTGCACGATCTCCCCGTAATTGCACAGATTCCTTTGAGTACCAGGGTGTGTCCCCCTGGTGTGTAGATGAGCGGTGGAATCTGGGGTAACTCGATGGGAATGTGGGGGAGAATAAAGTGGAGTTATTGTAAATAGGTAGACATACACAAAATGCTGGAGTAATTCAGCGGGTCAGTCAGCATCTCTGGAAAAAATAGATACGTTTTGGGTCAGGACCCTCCTTCAGACTAATTGTGGGGGGGGGGGTGGGGGGGTGGGAAGGGGTGGACGGGACTGTAGTAGGGTCTCGACCCGAAACGTCACCCATTCCTCTATTCAGAGATGCTGCCTGTCCCACTGAGTTACACCAGCATTTATGTCTATCTTTGGTGTAAACCAGCATCTGCAGTTCTTTCCTACACATTAGGATCTTACAGTATGGAAAATTGTGTTTTGGTCCACTGTGTCAATGTTGGCCATCAGATAACTTTTTTATAATTTACTATTTATAATTTTCATTGCTTCAAGTCTCGTCCACTCCCCCCCCCCCCCCTCCCCCAACAAGTAGTCTGAAGTCTGAACAAGGGTCTTGACTCAAAACGTCACCCATTTCTTCTATCTCCAGATGCTGCCTGTCCTGCTGAGTTACTCCAGCATTTTGTGTCTGTAAGATTCTAAGTCCAGTGGGAAAATAATCTCAATTGGATCTTGATATAACAGTAACCCAGAACAGATAGAAAAAAAAATCAGAGAGGAATTTAGTCAAGTTGATCACAATGTTCCAAGGCATTAGGGTTCAGACTGAAAGTGATATAACCAGCTTGAGACCAGATATAAAATGATAGGTTATCATTAAATAGAGTTGATTGGAAGTATAAGAAAGAAGAGAGATAGCTACTGATAATTCCAAAGTACTTTCTCTCCAGTTTGCTGGCCATGTCGGAATGCCCTTGAATGCCCTTGAGAAACTGATGTTAAGCTATAACCATAAATAGAAACACTCAAAAGACCATTAAATGTATCTGCTTGACCCAAAAACAGACATACAATGGATTCATTGAACCACAACATTAATCACAGGTTGTAAAATAGAAATATCACTTGCACATTGGAAAATAAGAAATGGAATGGTTCTGAAGATTAAACACAAAGAAACAATTAAAATGTAACACCACAGATTAAAAAATGAATGAGAATTTTTTTTTTTTTTTTATCAGATTTATTTGCAGAGGAATAGAATCTAAAACTAGCCATGAATTTGTGTAAAAACCTATTCAGGCTCAGATATTGCGAACAATTCTAAAAATATAAAAATAGAGAGGATGGCCCCTTGAATCTGCTCACTTTTAAAGTTTGATCATGACTGATCCTTGGTCTCAGTTCTATTTTCTTCTCCGATTCCTCGGTCCCTTCACTTCCCTATAGTTCAAAATTTCAAGTTATCTGAACCTTGCATATAACTCATGACTCTTCATTCACAGCTATCCGAGTGAAGAAATTCCTTTGCAACTCAGTATGTAGCCAGTCAACTCAGAATCTTATTTGTTTTAATGGGATCAATGCTTCTGGATTTAAAAAATGTCAAAAATAATATGGAATCACTGTGTTAAGTTGCCAGAAAGTTACAAAGATTGGTGCAGAACTGAAAGGCTGCTGTCATTTGGAAAGAGTGAATGGATTCAGACGTTTCTCAAACATCAAAGGGAATACTTTAAGTTGACTTCCTAGAAGTCTTTTAAATCACAAATGAGTTGGATAGGATTGAGGTGAGACAATATTTCCACGTAGGAGAATCCAGGACAATAATTATGTGGTGACACCTAATAAATCGATTTGAAATATTTAAAAAATATAGCTGTACTCAAGAAGTGTTTCCAAAATGCGACTCACCACCAAAGAATATGGATGAACGAATAAAACTAAAATGCATTGTAAAAAAATGGTATTGAATAAAAAATGCAAAAAGGCTCAAAATGAGGTGGGCGTAATGGCAGCAGAAGTGCGAGGAAACTAAACACCAGCACGGGAAATGAGCAGTAGGAAGAAATTGGGATAAAGGGCAGTATTCTAATTAACAAACCGTGACTCATGGTTTCCCACAAGGAGTTATGTTGCCATAGCAACACAATCATATCTGCAAACAGTGCTTGTGATGGGATAGAAAAATCACCCCTCAGAAAGACAACTTGACCCAAGAATGGATAATTCAACACTGGGTACCAACTCAATATGAGCTATCAATAGATTAAAATACACTTTCCCCATTCCTTAAATGCAGACAATTGTGAGGCAGATGTCACAAAACCTTAGAGTAGAGGTGGAATAGTGGATATTAAAAAACTAAAGATAGATACAAAAAGCTGGAGTAACTCAGCGGGTCAGGCAGCATCTCTGGAGAGAAGGAATGCCTGACGTTTCGGGTCGAGATCCTTCTTCAAACTGAAAGTCATGGGAAAGGGAGCAGCAAGAGAAACTAAGGCGGTCAATGATCAGAGGCAGGATGTGAAAAGAAGAAAAATAAAACCAAAGGTAGGGATAAAATGAAAGAATTATGAGGTTTAATATTTCAACTTCAATAGAGGGTTGGATGTAGGGAGAATGTGCATCAGATAGAGGTGGAACTGCAATGGTTGCTTTCTCTTGTTTGGGAGCAAATTTCTTCATTAAATGGAGAGAGGCAGACACCAGGTAATATGGTTATAATGGTATAGTTAGGTGGGAAGGAAATATGCAGCGAGTAGTGTATACCAGGAGGACTGAGCGACTGTTGAGCAGTGCCAGGGCAGAGGGGTGGGGACATAAACAAGGAGAACCGTCTAATTTTTTAAAATATTTTTTTCTTTAATTTGTATATAAAAATGGGAGGTTGAATTACAGCAAAGATGGACTTTACAAAAATCTAAGCCACCATCTGCTCCTCAGTCCCTTGATTTCACCAGTGTTAAATGTACATGATAGAAATTTCTGTACTAATTTGGTGTTGATTTGTTATTGTTATGTGTAGTGAGATATAGTGAAAATATTTGAATGTATACTACCTGAAGAAGGGTCTCGACCCGAAACGTCACCCATTCCTTCTCTCCTGAGATGCTGCTTGACCTGCTGAGTTACTCCAGCATTTTGTGAATAAATACCTTTGATTTGTACCAGCATCTGCAGTTATTTTCTTACACTGAATGCATACCATCATTCAAATCATATTATATACAATCAAGTACAATCAAGCCATACACAAGTACAGCAGAAAGAGCATAGAAAAAAATACCAGAGTACTGAATATAGAGTTAGTGCTAAATTGCAGAGAAAGTGCAAATATAAAAGAAATGCTTGGGCTATAAAAAGATAGGTTGGTAGATCGGACTAAACTCTTAGCTAATGAGAGGACCATTCAGTAGTCTGATAACAGTGGGGAAGAAGCTGTTTCCAAGCAGAAATTTGACCATTGAAAGGAACAAAATCAATCTATATAACAAAAAAATGCTGAAACCTTTGTATTTTTTTGGTTCATGCATAAAATTACATAATAAAAGGATTACACAATTAGAGCAATTGGTTAGAAATAACTGGAAGTGCAAGTACAGAAGTATAATCATTATGCTACGAGACTAGTAATCCAAAGATCTGGACTAATGATCTGAGACATGACTTTGAATCCCACCGTGGCAAATGTGTAATTAAATTAAAAGATCTGAAATTATTCTCATTGTCATTAAAAGCCCATCTGGTTTTCTAATTCTCCCTGGCCTAGCTGGCACTATAGACCTACAAAAATGTGTTTGACTGAGCTAATCTCTGAAATGGCCTAGTAAGCTATTTAGTTACAATAATATAAAAGCAGGTGGACCACTTGGCTTTGACCTGGGCATTGAATGTGACAAAGGTAGATTTAGATTTTAGATTTATCATATCATATCATATACATACAGCCGGAAACAGGCCTTTTCGGCCCTCCAAGTCCGTGCCGCCCAGTGATCCCCGTACATTAACATTATCCTACACCCACTAGGGACAATTTTTACATTTACCCAGCCAATTAACCTACATACCTGTACGTCAGTGGTTCCCAACCTTTCAAATATAGCGACCCATTTTAGAACAAGCAATCATGAAGCGACCCCAACCCTTAAAATATCTTATATATACATTCGGTTTTTGTACAACAAACTGCCATATATTGCGATTATTGAATTATAGATTATTTATTCATAAAAAATTCCAAAGCTCCTACAAACATTAATTAATTGCAAATCAATTCAAAATTGTTCGAACACACAAATTTCCACCGTTATGTAAAATATGTTTATGAACTGACTTTAATGAGACGGCTGGTATTGCAGTTTTTTAGCTAGCAATTCTATCCTGGGCTCCGTTGTCGATATGGCACACCTCAAGTCGTCTTCCAGATTTAATTTATTTCGGTATTTGTTTTTAAGGATGAGAAGTTGGGAGAATGCTGCTTCACATAAGTAAGTTGTTGGGAAGGGCAATAAATTCCTTATCGCGATTTCTGATATTACTGGGAATTTTTGGAAACTTTTTGCCCAAAATTCTTGTAGTTGCAATTCACCAAACCATGATTTAGCTTCAAAATTGTTTTTTAAGTCGATGAACTCTTCTTCTGCTGCTTCAGGGATATTAGATACATTGGCATTGAATGGGTTGATTGTAAGGGAGAAAGATTTGCAACATTCATCAGGAAAATAACTTCTTAATCGAACAGTAAGAATTTCCAAATGCTCTTGTATCAAGCTATATAAGTCATCGATGTTAATTTCATTTGCCGCTTCTTCAACAAATTGGACAAGTGTTGGGAACATGTATAATTTCTTATGGTTAATTTTGGTGATCCAGAGTTCCAATTTCATTTTGAAAGACGATATGTTTTCAGACAAAGATATTATCGTACTTTCCTTACCCTGTAATCCTGTATTAACACTATTAAATATCTCAAAAATGTCGACCAGGTATGCCAATTTGCACAACGTAAATTCATCCGTCAACAATGATTCATATTCGCTTGCATTTTGAGAATCGAGAAATATTTGAAGCTCTCCTCTTAATTCAAAAAATCTCTTCAACGCCTTTCCTTTCGAGAGCCATCTTACCTCTGTGTGAAACAATAGTGCTTCATGCGTTGATCCCAAATCCTCACATAAAACTTTGAAGAGCCGTGTTGCAAGTGGCCTTGATTTAACGACATTTACTGCTTTAATCACTCGGTTAAGCACTTCTTTCAATGGTTCAGGTAACGTCTTGGTAGCTAATACTTGTCGATGAATCATGCAGTGAGTCCCAATTACTTCTGGAGTCACTTTTTTAACCAACGATTGGAAGCCAGACTTACAGCCGAGCATTGCAGGTGCCCCGTCAGTACAAACTCCGCATAATTTCTTCCATTCAATTGAATGTTCATTAAAGAAATCATCAATTAAATCAAAAATATCAGCAGCAGTAGTTGAAGTTTGCAGAGGCTTACAACACAAGAATTCTTCTTTAATTTTTTCATTTTTATAATAACGAACATACACAAGAAGTTGTGCAAAGTTTGTCACATCAGTAGTTTCATCAAGCTGTATGCTGAACAGCCCAGTTGGAGTTTCTTTTAATTCTTGAATAATTTGGCATAAAATATCCTCGGACATATCTGTTATCCTTCGTTTTACCGTATTGTTTGACACGGATAGAAGCGATAATTTATTTACCGCTTCAGGACCGATCATGAGACGTACAATATCTTTGGTGCATGGAAAAATAAGATTCTCAGCTATTGTGTGTGGCTTTTTAGCACGTGCTATTCTTAATGCAACCGTGTATGAAGCTTCAATGGCGGCTACATTTTTGTTTTGAAATAATCCACTGCTATCAAGCCGGCGGCTTTTGACACCAACAACTTTTGCTTTAAAAAAGTCAATACTTTTATCTTTCAAATCAGGGTGCTTAGTTTCGAGATGTCTTTGAAGTTTAGCTGGTTTCATAGACTCATGAGCAAGAACTTCCAAACATACTACACACTGTGGTCTTTCCACACCTGCATTAACTATGTCAGTGAATCCCCATTTCAAGAAATCATCACTGTACTTTCTCTTTCTTACACTCATTTTTAAAGGGTTAAGAATCACTCGAACAAAACTAACTACGTGTCACTGCAAGCGCGCGTACAACACTAGGTAAGTGGGAGGAGCGACAGCGGTGGCGCGACCAAGACAAAACAGAAACCAAACATGTTCAATACTGGCTTGAGTGACAACACGTTGTGTTGAGTGACTTAGGGAACTGTTACATTTAGTTTCATAGTATGAATTTATATAACTATCTTAATATGCATTTCACCGTGTTTTATATAATATTCATATCAGCTCAAAATCATTTAACGACCCCATGGCATTGGTGTCGCGACCCCGTTTGGGGTCGCGACCCACAGGTTGGGAACCACTGCTGTACGTCTTTGGAGTGTGGGAGGAAACCGAAGATCTCGGAGTAAACCCACGCAGGTCACGGGGAGAACGTACAAACTCCTTACAGTGCAGCACCCATAGTCAGGATCGAACCTGAGTCTCCGGCGCTGCATTCGCTGTAAAGCAGCAACTCTACCGCTGTGCTACGGCCCTTCGGCCCACCGAGTCCGCGCCGCCCAGCGATCCCCGCACATTAACATTATCCTACACAGACTAGGGACAATTTTTTTAACATATTACCCAGTCAATTAACCTACATACCTGTACGTCTTTGGAGTGTGGGAGGAAACCGAAGATCTCGGAGAAAACCCACGCAGGTCACGGGGAGAACGTACAAACTCCATACAGACGGCGCCCGTCGTCAGGATCGAACCTGAGTCTCCGGCGCTGCATTCGCTGTAAGGCAGCAACTCTACTGCTGCGCCACCGTGCCGCTAATACATGACCCAGGTAAACATGACCCAATACATGCTGAACGTCTTCCTCGTGACCACATGGTACCTTGTGCCAAAATTGAGAGACCTGTCTCAGACGAGCCAGATAATAGTTCAGACAAAAGAAGGGTCTCAACCTGAAATGTCACCCATTCCTTCTCTCCAGAGATGCTACCTGCCCCGCTGAGTTACTCCAGCATTTTGTGTCAATGAATGGTTCAATACTGGAGTTCCTACTTGGAATGGTGGTGGGAATGTTATAGGTTTAGGTTTTTATTGTCACATGTACCGAGATACAGTGAAAAACATTGCTTTGCATGCAAGCATTTATTTCAGAGGACTACAATACCAAAACAGAGATGTAATGCTGAGGCTTTATAAGGTGCTGGTCAGACTGCATTTGGAGTATTGTGAGCAATTGTGGGCCCCATATTTTTTTTAGATTTAGATTTAGAGATACAGCGCGGAAACAGGCCCTTCGGCCCACCGAGTCCCCGCCGCCCAGCGATCCCCGCACACTAACACTATCCTACACACACTAGGAACAATTTTTTACATTTACCCAGTCAATTAACCTACATACCTGTACGTCTTTGGAGTGTGGGAGGAAACCGAAGATCTCGAAGAAAACCCACGCAATTCACGGGGAGAACGTACAAACTCCGTAGTCAGGATCGAACCTGAGTGTCCGGCGCTGCATTCGCTGTAAGGCAGCAACTCTACCGCTGCGCCACCGTGCAACGGTAGAGCATGGCCAGCACGGCTGGCACTGGAGAGGGTCCACAGGAGGTTTATGAGAATGATCCCAGGAATGAATGGGTTAACATATGATGAGCATTTGAAGGCACTGGGCCTCTACATGCTGGAGGTTAGAAGGACGAGGGGGGGAGCTCATTGAAACTTACCGAATAGTGAAAGGCTTGGTTAGGGTAGATGTGGAGAGGATGTTTCCACTAGTCTAGGACCAGAGGTCATTGCCTCAGCATTAAAGGATGTTTCTTTAAGGAGATTAGGATGAATGTCTTTAGACAGAGGGTGATGCATCTGTAAAATTCATTGCCCCAGAAGGCTGTGGAGGCTGTCAATGGAGATTTTTAAGGTAGAGATAGATTAGTACAAGTGTCAGGGTTTAAGGGGAGAAGGCAGGAGAATGGGGCTAAGAGGGCAAGATAGATCAGTCATAATTGAATGGCGGAGTAAACTTGATGGGGTGAATGGCCTAATTCTGCTTCAATCACTTCTGAACATGAACTATTCAAACAGATCAGATATACTGAACATAGATGCAATCAGTTCAAGCTCAAGTACAATAGGTAGAGCAAAGGGGAAGATACAGAGTGGAGAATGCTTACATAGGTGAATGCATCTGCAATCGTCTCCAGCCAGAAGTGCTGGATGAAGGCCTTCTCCTGAGTGAAAGTCGGTATTTACCAATTCAGTTCAGTTCACATGAATTGTTGAGCACTAAACTGTTTCAGGTCAGCTACAACACTAGTATCTAATGTAAGTGCAGAATTGCCTGGACATATCCTGTCTAGAGAAAGCAGGACAAATCCAATTTGGCCATCATCCTAGTTGAAATCATCAGCAAATGTTGATACCAGTTCAACCAAGAGGCATGTGCTAATAAACTGCAAATAAGAGCTACGTTGGTGTTCTGCCTCGACCACCCAGATCTTGGTCTTACTCCAGCCTTAGTTCAATTATGAAGCAGTTGCATTCCAGAAGTGAAGTAACAGCCTTTATTGTCAAGGCAGCGTTTGCCCGAGCCTGCCATTCATAAGTAAATATTAAAGTCTATGGCAATCAAGGAGAAACTTCACTGCCATGATCCATATTGCACGAGCAAGATGGTTATGGTAAAGGCAGAGCAGTAGATCCCAAACTCATTTACATTAAGATAAAACATAACACATAATTGGAAAATGCATTTATTCAAAACTTATACAGGAATAGATGAAGAAATTAAAAGTGTCATTAGTAAATTTGCAGTTGACACAAAGGTGGGTGGGCTGCGATGAGGATGCTATGAGGATGCTATGAGGATGCAGGGTGACTTGGACAGGTTGGGTGAGTCGGCAGATGCATGGCAGATGCAGTATGTGGATAAATGTGAGATTATCCACTTTGGTGCCATGAACAGGAAGGCAGATTATTATCTGAATGATGTCAGGTTAGGAAAAGGGGAAGTACAACGAGACCTGGATATCCTTGTATATCAGTCACTGAAAGTAAGCATGCAGGTACAGCAGGCTGTGAAGAAAGCTTAATGGCATGTTGGCCTTCATAATTGAGTATAGGAGCAAAGAGGTCCTTCTGCAGTTGTACAGGGCCCTGGTGAGACCACACCTGGAGTATTGTGTGCAGTTTTGGTCTCCTAATTTGAGGAAGGACATTCTTGCTATTGAGGGAGTGCATCGTAGGTTAACCAGGTTAATTCCCGCGATGGCTGGACTGACATATGATGAAAGAATTGAGCGACTGGGCTTGTATTCACTGGATTTTAGAAGGATGAGAGGGAATCCTATAGAAACATATAAGATTATTAAGGGAGTGGACATGGTAGATGCAGGAAACACGTTCCCAATGTTGGGGGAGTCCAGAATCAGGGGCCACAGTTTAAGAATAAGGGGTGGGCCATTTAGAACTGAGATGAGGAAAAACGTTTTCACCCAAAGAGTTGTGAATCTGTGGAATTATCTGCCGCAGAAGGCAGTGGAGGCCAATTCACTGGATGCATTCAAGAGAGAGTGAGATAGAGCTCTTGGGGCTATCAAGGGATATGGGGAGAAGGCAGGAATGGGGTACGTTGTGGATGGCATTGAATGGCACTGCTGGCTCGAAGGGCCAATGGCCTACTCCTCCACCTATTGTCTGTTTATCTATGTATGAAGAAGTCATGATGCAGCTCTATAGGATTTTGATTAGGCCATATTTGGATAATATTCCGGACCACCATATCAAGTGGGGAATGTTGGCAGGAAGTACAGTATTGAACCATTGACTTGCTTGTCTCAGAATTTTGGAAAGATGTGGAGACTTGAGAGGGTACAGAGGAGGTTTACCAGAAAGCTGCCTGTAGTGGAGAGTTTCAGCGAAAGGGTTGGATGGACTTGGTTTGATTTCACTGGAACGTCAGAGGTGGAAGGGAGACTTCATGGAAGTATATAAAGTTATGAGGCATAGATAGTGTAGGAGCCATTTACGCTTAAATTAGTTACTGTCATTATATTATGGCCATGTTTAATATTTCTAGTTTTTGTCTTTTTTACATGCTTGTGGGTGTGATTTGATACGTAATGGGGAGTGTCTACATCTGAGGAGGCTAGCGTAGCCACAGAGATTGGGGGTCAGTTTAGTCTCGGAAGATGGAGAGAATACTGTTTTTTACCACATGGTAACGACTGTGTTGTTTGAAGAAGAAATAGTTGATAAGAACGAAAAGTTATGAATTACTCTTTTGATTTGTGCTACTTTAATAAAGACCAATTAATCAAGAAACAGCATCTAGAAGATCCGTTTTTGCTATCTCAGAGTGCGGTGTGTGCGTAAGCTATATCTCCACCACATCCCCGAGCAGTAATGGCTATCGAAGTTGGACTTTGAGAAGGTATAGAAACTGCCATTATATCGATGTAAAAAACTGGTCTACAAGTGGAACTGAAAAAGAAGCTGAATCTCTGTCAGAGATTAGAGCTTAAATCCTGGAACAAAGAATCTGCCGGTCGCAGGCCAATTGACATGGTCTACACCTGGATCAGTGGAAGATTGAAGACTTCATTGACTAGGTACCGTGAGTAGTCACGATTGTTTAGTCATAATTTTAAGCTAAGAAGTTTAAAAACTTAAAAGCCTGTGGGAAATACTGCAGAAGTACAAGAAGCTTGTTTATGCTACATGAAGATAAGCAAACTAAACTCGGAGAGTACGACCTTGAAAATAACGATGTTGTGAACTTCTACAAGATAAGGTGTACTCAGCTAGCTATTGTTTACCATAGATACTGACAAGAAGACCTTCACAGCCTTGAAAATAATTATGTGTTCTGAAGAAATACCCATTCTATTTTGAATTCTTCTGGTATTTATGGAACATAGCGATAAGCACCAATTCATCATGGATCTTCCATCAGGTAAGTATGAAGAAGAACTGCCACAGGAGGGAGATGCGGAGCAAGAATCAAGAAGATATGAGAAGAGAAGCATCAAGCTCAGCCAGAAGGGAGAAGCAGCCTACCTGGAAAGATGCCAGAAGGATAGAAACAAGTTGTGGAAGCAAGTCATCAAGTCAATTGAATACCAGAAGGGACTAATGGAATCAGATGAGAATGCGAGGAGAGTACAATCTAATCTGGATCAATTACTCGACCTTTGCCATGGGGTTGGAGAAAAACCAACACTGTGTTTACAACTACCAAAGGAGCAACGTGAAAGGCACATCAAGTGGTTTGAAGAAAGGGTGCAATTTTTCGATGGTTTCATGGCAGACGTGAAGAAGTGGTTGTCTGAAATCGTAGCCTAAACATTGCGCTCTACAGTAAAAGGTGCGACACCACAAGGTGCTGAAGTGGGAGAAGAAATTACACCTCAGGATAGTGTCTCGAACGTTTCAACACGAAGATCAAGACACAAAGCCAGTTCAACTACAAGGGTCTCTGCTCAAATGGAAGCCGAAGCTGAGATGGCTGCTCTCTCGCTAGAAGCTGCCGCCTTGGAGAAATAATATGAGATTGAGGAACAAGAAGAACAGCTGAAAAGGGAGGTTAAGGAACGAGAAGAACAGCTGAAGAGAGGCTGAGAAACAAGCAGAACAGCTGAAGAGAGAGGCTGAGGAACAAGCAGAACAGCTGAAGAGGGAGGCTGAGGAACAAAATAGGCGGTTGAGGAAGGAGAAGGAACGGTTGGAAATAGCCACGAAGCTGGCAGTTGCCGGAGCAAGGAGGAACATACTGGCAGGCCAAAGATCAAAATGCAACAAGAGTATCTCAGAAGAAGAGTTCCTTAGTCCAAGAAGGAGCTAGTAAGCTGGAAACAGCAGCTAACATCAACCCACAGCCAGAGCCAGTTTAGTCTCGTGACGCAGAACTGGCACGGAGTAAGTGGATGGGTGACAAAACTTCACCAAAGCAACCGGGTGCTAGACCAAAGAAACCAACCTTTGGGATGTCTGTTGAGGCTCGAAATAAGCCAACCCAATACTCTTCTCAGAGGCCTGTTCATCAGCCACCTGCGCCCAGCCAGAGACAAACAACTGGTCATGGGACTCGTGACAAAATTTACCCAGATCGATCTGCACCAACCCAGGGATCTCAAAGTGAATTCTATGAATTGGTGAGGAATCAAACGAGAATCAGCGAGCTCCAAGCTCAACAAAATCTCTCTTCCACCTGACCCCCAATGGAAATTCCTAAATATGATGGTGATCCTTTGCAATATGAAACTTTCATAATAGCATTTGAAGAAGTGGAAATGAAAACTATTAGCCACAGAGATCACTTATGATTGCTGGAGTTATACACAAGTCGATATTTGAACCAGGTTGTTAAAAGCTGTCGACATTTACCTGCGGATGAGGGCTATCGAACGGCAAGAGAGTTGCTTAAAGAGCATTTTGGTAACAAACAGAAGATTGCTAATGCATACATGAGGAAGGCCTTTGCTTGGTCAGTTATCAAGGCGGAAGATGCGAACGCTTTGCATGAGTTTGCAATATTTCTTAGGGGTTTTTGTAACTCGATGAGAAATAGCAACCATATGGAAGAAATTTATGTCTTTAGTGATATGAAGGCTATCATTCTAAAACTGCCCTAAAGCTTAGAGAAAAGTGGAGGGAGCAGGCCTGATACAGGAGGTTGACGAAAGAGAGGCCATGCTTCCTGACCTGGTGAATTTCATGGAAAGAAAGTACGGTTCATGTCAAATCTACGCCATGGGAATATTCAGGATCCTAAACCAATTGCAACTGTCAAAGGCTCTACCTTTTACTAAAACAAAAGGAAGATCAGGACCTAAGGAAAGCAGTTTTGCTACCTCTGTAATGCCTGTAGAAATGAAAGGCGGAATGAAAAGAGATGCATCTACCATTAGCCACAAGGGGTTTGTTTGTCATGTAATGAAGTTGGTCACACCATAAGGTGGTGTCAAAAATTCAAGAAGAAGGAATATAAAGAAAAAATGGACTTCTTGAAGGGGAAAGGAATCTGTTATGGATGTTTGAAGAAAGGACACATGGTTAAAGACTGCAGGAATTGAATAGCATAATATGTGCAAACAAGATCATCCTGAATTACTTCACACTGAACAGAAGAATACGGACGAGACGTCGGAGCAAATAGAACAAAAGGAGAAGCCAGCTACGAGTGATGTTGTTGCCTCACCTCGGATAAATGTTCACATTGGGGCCGGGGTAGAAACCTGTATTTTCTCCATCTTACCAGTACAGGTAAGAAGCAACAAGGGGAATACAGTGTTGCAAACATACACATTTTTGGACAGTGGAAGTTCAGCTACCTTTTGCACAGAAAGCTTGATGAGAAGGCTGGACATCACAGGAGAAAAGATTAAGCTTCTCTTGAATAATGAATGAATGAATGAATGAATGAATGAATGAATGCCTTTATTTGTCGTTGAAAGCACTGCATACAACAACATTATTATTGCCACTCCATTGGTGCATAATATACTAACATAAAAGCACAGGACACAATTTAAAAACAATGTTATTTAACTAGGGCTTAAGATAAATAAATAATCAATATTGCAATATATCAATAAACAATGGTGATAGTAAGGTAAAATGCGAGATAGGTCGCAGCATGGAAGAGGGTAGCATGTGTGATACTCAATAGCTTTTCATATTGCGTGTGCAGATTGCTTTGGGGAAGAAACTGTCTCTTAGTCTGGAGGTGCGTGTTTTGGCTGACCTGTAACGCCTGCCAGAGGGCAACACTTCAAACAGGTGGTGTGGAGTCTTTAATGATGTTTATGGCTCTGCTGAGGTGGCGTGAGATGGCAATATCCTCCATAGAGGGCAGTGGGCAGCCGGTGATTCTCTCTGCTGTTTTTACCACTCTTTGGAGCATTTTCTTATTTGCAGCAGAGCAGTTGGCATACCACACTGACATGCAATATGTCAGTAGACTCTTAATAGTCGCCCGATAGAAGGCCACCAGCAGCCCCTTCCTGGTGTTGTGCCTCCTGAGCACTCTCTGGAAGTGGAGTCTCTGTTGTGCTCTCTTGACAGCTGCAGTGGTGTTGGCCGACCAGGAGAGGTCCTCAGATATGAGGACTCCTAGGAATTTAAAGGTCTGCACCCTTTCCACCCACGCCCCATTTATGCAGAGCGGGGCCTGGTCCTGTTCAGTGTCACGTTATTTACCGAACACCACTCTGACAGTCGCTGTATCTCATCCATGTATGCTGACTCGTCCCACCCTAAGATAAGCCCGACGACAGTTGTGTCGTCAGCAAATTTAATAATCGTGTTGGACGGGTGGGCGGGTGTACAGTCACAGGTGTATAAGGAGTAAAGGAGTGGACTCAGCACACAGCCTTGAGGTGTGCCAGTGCTTAGTGTGATGGAGGAGGAGATGTAGGGGCTGGTTTTAACTCTCTGTGGGCGGTTTGTGAGAAAGTCTTTGATCCATGTACAGATGGAGGGTGAGAGGCCTAGGCCAATCAGTTTGTTGATTAAAATGTCCGGAATGATTGTATTGAATGCTGAGCGATAATCAATGAATAACATCCTCACATAGCTTTCCTGATGTTCCAAGTGGGTCAGTGCGGTGTAAGTTGCTATGGCTACGGTGTCCTCAGTTGATCTGTTATCTCTGTAGGCAAACTGATATGGGTCGAAGGAGGAAGGTAGACTGGTTCTAATGTGATGCAAGACTAGTTTCTCGAAGCACTTCATAATCACTGGTGTAAGTGCAATCGGTCTATTATCCTTCAGGTCCTCAGGGACTATTTTTTGGGAATAGGAATGATAGTGGCTGACTTTAAGCAGGGTGGTATAATAGCTTGTGTCAGAGAGATGGTAAAAATCTTTGTGAAGACTCCAGCGAGTTGGTCAGCACATGCCTGGAGTACTTTACTCGGTACTCCATCAGGTCCAGCAGCCTTACTTGGATTTACCGACCTCAGCACACACCTCACATCCTGTTCCTGTAGTGTGAGTGTGTGGGTGTTAGAGGCGGGTGGTGGCAGCAAGTCAGCAGTAGGCCTATTAGCCTCAAACCAGGCGAATAAACGGTTAAGCTCCTCCGCGTCGGCATTTACAGTGCTGTTGGTACTGCCTTTATAGTTGGTTATGTGCTGTAACCCATGCCACACTCTTCGTGGGTCGTTGCGTGACAGGTGGTCCTCGATCCTCCTCTTGTAGGTCACCTTGGCCTCCTTTATGCCTCTCTTCAGGTCAGCTCTCGCGGTGCTGTACTGGGCTCGGTCACCTGACCTGAAGGCGGTGTTGCGGTTTTTAAGAAGTGTTTGGACGTCCCTCGTCATCCAGTGTTTCTGATTGGGAAACACCCGGATGCGTTTATTGACTGTAATGTTGTCAATGCAACTTTTACTGTAAAAAGCACAGTTTCTGTGTATTCCTCCAAGTCCCCTTGACCGAATAAATCCCATTCTGTGTGATCAAAGCAATCCTGTAGCTGGAATAGGGCCCCCTCGGGCCAAGTTGTGATGGTTTTGGTACTTGGTTTTGTTGTTCTTCCGAGGGGGGTGTATGCAGGAAACAGGAGCAGTGAAAGGTGGTCTGAGTGGCCAAGGTGAGGGAGAGTTACAGTTCTGTAAGCATGTTTAACGCTTGAGTAAACATGGTCTAAAGCGTTTTTCCCCCTTGTTGCACATTTCACACATGCTGGTAAAAGTTGGGGAGTACTGTTCTAAAACACGCTTGATTAAAATCCCCTGCTATGATATGTGCACCGTCAGAGTGGGCTCGCTGCTGTTTGCTTACAATGGCTAGTAAGTGGCCGAGAGCAATGCTAATATTAGCTTCGGAAGGAATGTAGCCAGCAGTGACTATCACTACTATCACTTCAGCTCTGGGGGTAAATAGAAAGGTCTACATAAAACTGAGAGAGTTTCAAGATCAGGACAACAATCCTGCTGTTGGCACACCAGTCATTGTGTAGATAGACACAGAGCCCCCCTCCTCTGCTCTTACTCGACTCCTTGCCTGTCCAGCCTGTCGCTAGTGCAGCCTGCTAGTTGCACTGTGGCATCAGGGATTAACGGGTGTAACTAGCTTTCGGTTATAATCATCACACAGCAGGTCCGGATGACGGAGTTAGAAGTGATCAACAGCTCCAATTCATCCATTTTATGCGTGAAAGATTGGGCGTTTGTGAGGAAGATAATCGGAAGCTTCCTTAGCCTAGCCAGTAATCCTCGCTTCTGCTTCCTCTCTCTTCACCATCTACATCGCCTGCCGGTCCAACTCATAAACCATGGAGACCCCTGTAGTCTAGCGATGTCCTCCTCTATGTTGTAAACCCTCTCAAAGTTACTTGTGATGGCTAAATTGTAGCTTAAATTGTAAGCCGATGTTGATTAAGTCTTGTTGACTATACACATAGTCTGCTTCACACAGATTTAAAAACGCAGACATAAACAAACAGATACACCAGACTGGAGAGCATAGAGCCGCTGCACTTGCGTGCGCCGCCATCTTACTGTGCGTGTACCATGAATGATCAGAAATGCTGCAATAGTCTTCATATCATGTATGAAAATATCTAGTCTGGAGGAAGACAATTTTATACAAATATCTGATGTGCTTACACATGAGACTATACCCGTTTCTCATCCGAATATACCTAAGGAAGAAGACTTGAAAAAATGGCCTTACTTGAAGGATGTCACGATACCTTCTGGACTGACAGTGCTTAAGCACATCAACAATGAAAACAAACACTTCCTAACATTTGTAGCAAACAGGATCTCTTTTGTAAGGGATGCTACTAATGTATCACAGTGGAAATATGTTAATATCATATCATATCATATATATACAGCCGGAAACAGGCCTTTTCAGCCCTCCGTCCGTGCCGCCCAGCGATCCCCGTACATTAACACTATCCTACACCCACTAGGGACAATTTTACATTTACCCAGCCAATTAACCTACATACCTGTATGTCTTTGGAGTGTGGGAGGAAACCGAAGATCTCGGAGAAAACCCACGCAGGTCACAGGGAGAACGTACAAACTCCTTACAGTGCAGCACCCGTAGTCAGGATCGAACCTGAGTCTCCGGCGCTGCATTCGTTGTAAAGCAGCAACTCTACCACTGCGCTACCGTACCGTTAATACCAAGGAAAATCCTGCAGATGAAGTCTCTAGAGGATTAACAGCAGACTGTTTCTTAAGCAGTAAGAGATGATCAATGGGCCAAAGTTTCGCTGTAAACCAGACTGAGAATGGCCAAAGCTTAACCTGGTATCACAAAATGCTGGAGTAAATCAGCTGGTCAGGCAGCATCTAGGAGAGTGGGAATGGGTGATGTTTCGGGTCGAGACCCTTCTTCAGTCTGAAGAAGGGTCTCGACCCGAAACATCACCCATTCCCTCTCTCCTAGATGCTGCCTGACCTGCTGAGTTACTCCAGCATTTTGTGATACCTTCGATTTGTACCAGCATCTGCAGTTATTTTCCTACAAAGCTTAACCTGGAATCTGAAATCTCTGCTAATGATCCGGAGATCAAGCAAGACATCTCAGTGAACGCCATTATCAAGGATCCATTGGATTCAGCAAACTATTTAATTACCCATTTCTCAGCATGGAATAAGTTGAAGACTGTGGTAGCTTGGTTTCTTAAAGTAAAGACAATGCTTTTGCAGTGGACTCGTAAGAGTAACAGGCTGCTATGAGTAACTTTGAAATGGATCCTGGCATGCTGAAAGAAAAGGTTAACAAAGAGATGCAAGTCTTTAAGGCATCATAGCGAGGATGGTGTTTATGTCCGGATGATCTTTTTAAGGCAGAAAATGCAGTTATCTCTTTCTGTCAAAAGCAAGGATACAAGGAAGAGCTATCAACATTAGAAGCTGGTGAGCATGGTGTTAAAAGAAGTAGTCAATTATACAGGCTTGATCCGATACTGGATAAAGGACTTCTGAGAGTAGGTTGTTGCCTAAATAAACTAGTGATGCCTGAAGAGGCTAAGCATCCTCTTATTCTCTCGAAGTACTTTCATATTTCAACATTGCTGTTAAGACATATTCATGAACAGATTGGACCTGGAGGAAGAAATTATATGCTGTCGGAACTTCGTAAAAAATATTGGAGACTGTACCAGAAGCATAAGGTTTTGTGCGTACTGTACCACTTCAGACTAAGGACAACATCTTGGTAAGACCGATAACCAAGATATGTCTGCTTCTAGAAGGTGAAGGAAAAGACTGAAGAATCGCTAAAGAAGTCTGAATGCCAACATATAATGCATATTACTTTTGTTTTTGATATATGGTAAGCTTTTATAGCTCCTTTTAATATCTATTGATAATTGCTTCGTTATATACATAGAACAATTAGGGGCCGGTGTGTTGGAGCCATTTACGCTTAAATTTGTTACTGCCATGTTTAATATTTCTAGTTTTTGTCTTATTTGCATGCTTGTGGGTGTGATTTGATACGTAATGGGGAGTGTCTACATCTGAGGCTAGCGTAGCCACAGAGATTGGGTGGTCAGTTTAGTCTTAGAGGATGGAGAGAATACAGTTTTTTACCACACAGTAACGACCACACGGTAATGACCACACGGTAACGACTGTGTTGTTTGAAGAAGAAACAATTGATAAGAACGAAAAGTTATGAATTACTCTTTTGATTTGTGCTACTTTAATAAAGACAAAATTAATCAAGAAACAGCATCTGGAAGATTTGTTTTTGCTATCTCAGAGTGCAGTGTGTGCGTAAGCTATATCTCCACCACATCCCCGAGCAGTAATGGCTATCGAAGTTGGACTTTGAGAAGGTTTAGAAACTTCCATTATATCTAAGATAGACAGTCAGAACCTTCTCCCCCCCCCCCCCCCCCCCCCCCCCCAGAGTAGAAATGTCCAACTCTAGAGGACATCGCTATAAGGTAAGAGGCAGACATTTTAATGGAGATGCATGGAGCAAGCATTTTGTTTGCACAGAGAGTATTGGAATGCTTTGCCAGGGGGCAGTGGTAGAGGCAGATATGACTGTAGTGTTTCAGAGGCTTTTAGATAGGCATATTTTGAAATGCAGGGAATAGAGGGATATGGATCATGTACAGGCAGATGAGATCAGTTTAACTTGACATCATGTTTGGGGCATTGTGGGCCAAAGGGACCATTCCTGTGC
The DNA here is from genome assembly GCF_053455715.1 of Rhinoraja longicauda. Classification (NCBI taxonomy): domain Eukaryota; kingdom Metazoa; phylum Chordata; class Chondrichthyes; order Rajiformes; family Arhynchobatidae; genus Rhinoraja; species Rhinoraja longicauda. The sequence goes on along the minus strand of NC_135957.1, from coordinate 39,135,881 downwards.
TGTTTTCTCAAGAGAGCACCTGTAATCTTGTGAGTATTAATTTCAGAGAGTGTAGCTCTGAAAACTGTAGGCACAATTTTGAACATGCCCAGTTGGGAGAGGTCATGTCTCATTCAACATGACATGTTTTGGAATCAAGCAGAGATCAGCCCAAAGGGTGTAATTTGGGTAATCTCTTTATAGCGCAGCTGAGATAATCAGGAGAGGCAACAGTTTTGAAATGGACTTTGTCATGAGCTTGTTTTCACTAAATAGACATTAGAAGATTGAAAATGCAAGGAAGGTTACTCTTCTTGCATAAAGGGGGTCGAACTGGATGGTTCAGGTATATTGAAAACCCTTGATCACAAATTAGGATTTCATGAATTTATGTGAAGGTAGGCAGCCAGCTAAAACAATTAATGTTAAAGTGATTCATGTTTTGATAAAGATTTGGTTAATTTGATGACTGCATTGGTTAAGTACTTTTAAATAAAATTGTATGTTTGACGAAATGATGATCATCAGCATCTTTAAATGTGAAAATATAATGTTGAAAACTGGAGAGTGAAGTACAATGTCAGATGTAAAAGGGAATATATATTTTTTTTAAATCACATTCTTGGTAGGGACTATCTGCAACTGGATATACATGTTGCCTATAATGCTTGGTACCAAAATTAACTCTGTCAACTCAAACGGGCACATTTAGAGTAAATAAAAGGTTAATCATTTGACATGAGACATTGTACTTCATTGTACTTCATTCTGCTAAATGGAGTATTCCATTGAGATCGGCGGAACCAAATGCTTGGAAGAGCCTACGACAGCATGAGGTGGTGGCCTTCTCTCACACACATGCAGCCCTAGCAACCAAGGATAGGTTCCTACTGCATGACAATCTGTTTATCTTTGCAATATTAAACAGGAAAAAAAATTGTTAAATATTTCATCAGATGAAATGAAGTGGACAGAGAACAATAATTGGCACAATGTTTTAACTTCAAATGCATTTTGAGAATCAACAAACCACATTGGTTTTAAAGATAAAGCCTAATCCTGCTTAGGGAAAAAAAGACCTAACAGATCAAAATAACATTGTTCTACATTAATGAAAGAAGCAAGCCTTTTATTTAACAGCAGTCTAAACAATTTCTGATGATGCATGTTTATCACTTAAATAGTGGGATTTCACTCTGTAAATGCTTTTGTGTAATGAGATCAAAGTAAACCAATTAAGATTTTATATAAAACTTCTATTAAATTAAGATCATTCCACTGAAGATGATAACAGAATAATGCAGGTGTAGAATGAAAGATAATCAGATTCTTGCAATGTTAACTTGTCTGATCTCCGCTTTTGTGCCCCTTAACCTACTGATCATTTTCTGTTTTTGTTTCATTTAAAACCGCATCGGGTTATATGCATTGAACAGGTAATGGCATCAACGGGGGATTATTGTCTCAATAGGAAATTGCAAATGCTTTGCAGTTCATTCATCCGATGTTCACACACCGTTTTCGTTGATATTTTGCACTAAGCTAAAACACACAGTGAATCACAATGCATTGTGTAGAAAGGAATATAGATAAAAGCACAGTTTGATGAGAGTACACACTGGGGCCAGATTCTGAAGGTCTGCATCGAGAATGGTGATTCGCCAGAATTCTCTCCGAACAGTCTGCTGTTTACATTTACCCAATTTTTTATTTCCATTTCTCTTGCCAGAGACTGTCTTTCTGTTGACCATCTAATCCTTGTTTAATTAAAATTGTAAATGTCTACAAATTTGGAGAGGTTTCATTCAGAGTGTCTTCACTCTCTGTATACAAAATGGATGCATATGCTTGAAATTGGTCTGGTTTGCTTTGGCACTTCTAATTCCGCTAGCTGCTATTTTCGTCAATAGACAATAGACAATAGGTGTAGGAGGAGGCCATTCGGCCCTTCGAGCCAGCACCGCCATTCTCAATCAGTATCCCGTTCCTGCCTTCTCCCCATAACCCCCTGACTCCGCTATCCTTAAAAGCTCTATCTAGCTTTCTCTTGAATGCATTCAGAGAATTGGCCTCCACTGTCTTCTGAGGCAGAGAATTCCACAGATTCACAACTCTCTGACTGAAAAAGTTTTTCCTCATCTCAGTTCTAAATGGCCTACCCCTTATTCTTAAACTGTGGCCCCTTGGTCTGGACTCCCCCAACATTGGGAACATGTTTCCTGCCTTTTGTGCAGCTACATTTAGATCAATTCTGTCCAAGCACAGAAGATGGCCACTTAGACCAACACATGACCTTCATTCCATCGACCTTCAGCAAATCCTTTTTACATATCTTTTGGTAGACACAAAATGCTGGAGTAACTCTGTGGGACAGGCAGCATCTCTGGAGAGAAGGAATGGGTGACATTTCGGGGCGAGACCCTAATTCAGACCCTTTTTCCGCTCTCCCTTTACATATCCTGTTCCTTTCTCCCTCATTTGTTTATTCTACCTCCCTTTAATTACATCTACGCTAGTAAACTCAGTCACCCCATATGATAACTCATTCTTCCTAACTCCCCACTGAACAATAGAGTTGTGCAGCAGATAAACAGGCCCATTGCTCCACCATGACCACGCCAACCTTTATGTCCATCTACACTAATTGCATTTGCCTACATCAGGACGGTATCCTTCTCTGCCTTACAAAATTAACTGTTATTGGTACTGCTACAATTACTTCATTTTTTACATATCATACCTCTAGTATTGGCATCCCTGACATGAAAACATTTTCTCCACAATTGATCCTATCAAATGCGTTTATTATCTTAAAGACCTCCACCACATCACCTTTCCTCTGTGCTAGTGAAAATAACATTAAAATAAAAGTAAAATAATACCTATAATCCTATTTCTTTCAAGACCAGAGGCGGAGCAGCACAACAGTGCGAAAGTTTAAAACGGGGCCTTTCAGACAGGAGGAGACAGGACAGGAGGCAGAGCAACATGAACGTTTAACTTGGAGCCAATGGAGTGGCTCATTGAGAGGGACAGCAGCCAATAAGAAGTGAAGGTATAGCAGAGCCGCCATGATGGGAGTTTGAGTTTAGCTTATTGTCACATGTACCGAGGTACAGTGAAAAGCTTTTGTTGCGTGCTAACCAATCAACGGAAAGACAATACAGGATTACAATTGAGCCATCGATGGTGTACAGATACATGTTAAAGGGAATAATGTGAATAATGCTTAGTGCGAGATAAAGTCCAGTAAAGTCAAATCAAAGATAATCCGAGGGTCTCCAATGAGGTAGATAATAGCTCAGGACCCTTGTTTTAGTTGGTGATAGGATGTGGATTGAGGATAACTGTGCAGGAAGCTTTGCTTAAGAGGTTATGGGGAGAAAGCAGGAGAATGGGGTTAGAATGGAGAGATAGATCAGCCATGATTGAATGGCGGAGTAGACTTGATGGGCCAAATGGCATAATTCTACTATTCCTTTTGACCTTATGAGTAAAATAAGGTGCGATTTAATACTTTTACAAGTTCCTCTCATTGTAGTGCAGTGAAAAGGGTAGCGATATGCTCCTCCTGCAGGGTGTGGAAAGCCAGGGAAACTTCCCGAGTCCCCTGAAGAGACTGGGTGCTGTATCTATCAGCAGCTCCTGATTGACCGTGTGAGGGAACTGGAGCTGTGGCTGGGTGACTTCAGGATTGTCCAGGTGTATGGGAGTGTCACAGACAGGAATGATAGTGCGGTGGTCACACCTAAGGTATGGGTAGAAAGTAGATTGGTGACCACCAGAAATGTGAATAGGCAGAGGCATCCACTGTGGCCATTTTTGCTCCAGAACAAATGTACCCTTTTGGATACTGTTGGGGGGAGGTGACCATTTGGGGTGAGCAGCAGCAGTAGTCAGGTCTGTGGAACCAAGCCTGCCTTTGATTCACAGCAGGCAAGGGTGAAGGCAGTGATAGGAGACTCATTAGTTAGGGCAACCAACAGGAGATTCTGTGGCAGCAACTGGGACTCCAGGGTGGTCTGTTGCCTTCTTGGTGCCAAGCTCCAGGAGATTTTGGGTGGTTGCAGAACATCCTCAAAGGAGAGGATGGACAGCCAGAAGTCGTGCACAAATGACACACGTAGGACATGAGATGAGATCTAGCAAGGAGGAAGGATAAGGATAGAAAGATAAGGGATCCTTGAATGGCCAAAGAGATTGTAAATTTGGTCAAAAAGGAAAGGAAGCATATGTAAAGTTTAGAAAGATGGCATTAGACAAGGTCTTTGAGGAATATAAACCAAGCAGGAAGAACTCAACCAGGCAATTCAAAGGGACGTAAAAGGTTATGGAATGCCTTTGGCAAGTTGCATTAAAAGGCCTTTCAAAAGTTATTAAAAACCATGAGGGTAACAAAAGAGAAGGTAGGATTACAAGGGCATTGACAAAAACCTTTGTATACCTTCTAACCACAGGCAAGGTTTGGGAAAGCTGGAGAATAACCAATGTTGTTCCTTTATTTAAGAAAGGGAAATGGAGGTGATCCAGGAAATTATAGGTTGGAGCCTCACATCAGCAATTGGGAAAATATTAGAGAGGATTCTTCAAGATAGCATTTACTTGCATTTGGAAGAGAATGGGCTAATTAGGGACAGTCAGCATTGCTTTGTCTGAGGCAGGTCATGTCTAATGAACTTGACTGAGGTTTTAAGGAGGTGATGAAGGTTTACACTGTCTGGATCAGAGGGTATTAGTTATAAGGAAAAGTTGGACAAACTTGGACTGTTTTGTCTGGAACAGAGATTGAACTGAGATGTATAGATGTATATAAAATTATGAGAGAGGATAAACAGTTAGAAACTTCTGTACCAGACTGGAAATATCAACCACTAGAGGGCATAGGTTTAAGGTGTGAGATGCAAATTTTAAAGCAGATGGACAAGGCAAGAGTGTGATAAATGCCTGGAATGCATTGCTGTGGGGTGGTGGAGGCAGATACAAAAGTGGGATTTAAGAGGATTTTAGATAGGCACTTGGATCTCCAGGGCATGGAGGGATTTTGATCATGTGCAGGCAGAGGAGATCACTTTAACATGGCATTTTGTTTGGTATGGACATTGTGGGCCAAAGTTGGTGCTCCTGGGCTATTTCTGTTATATGTTCTAGTAATTTCTGTATCTTTAATCCCAAATCCCTTGGCTCCTCTACTTAAATTGACTGCCTGCTTCATCTTTTAAACAAAAAAACAACATATTTTTATTTGTATTGCAATGTTTCCATTTTTCCACAATCATACAGATGATCTTGGCTGGAACTGATTCTGCCACAAGCACATTTAAGCAGGATAATTTGCATAAGAAAACGTCCATATGAACCAAAGCTGGAGGTTGTCCATATTGTGTTTGTTTCTATGTGAGATATTTGCAGCAATCAATTTGTGATGGTGAGGCCTGCTGCTCAAGTGAAGAATAATCTTATTTAACCCATCTTTTTGTCGAAACACATTATTCCTTGGCAGCATCCTACTTATGGGAATTACTTATTTCAATGCAGAGACTTCCACGCAGGGACATAGGGAAGGATCAGCCTTAATATCCCTGCCCAACTATCACAACACTCTTATCCTATGCAGAAAAATCCTGGGCTCCAAAACACAAGGGTACACATTGATGCCGATATTGAGATTCACACAGTGTGGCTGTCATTGGACTATAGGGGTGACAAAGTAATGATCTTTGTTAGCAGATGGCGGTGCTCAGCTGTGCGAGGGTTTAATGTTTTAAAAATTACACAATTAAACATAATGACAATCCATAACAAATTGGTTCATATGGAAATTAACATGGAGATATTTAGCTTTCAGCATTTAATACTCTAAGTTTTGTTGCTTTTTGATTTGTAAATTAACTTTAGCCTCAAACTAAATTGCAAGCATTAGATAATTACATTTGCAGCAAAGACAGTCCAATAAAGGCATATGTGTCTGTGATAAACATCGACTTATAATGACATTTTGGCAATTATAATTTTAAGGTTTTCCAAATTGATTTGAATACCTCCAAAAAAATGTTGTTAACAAAAAATCTTTTGTAATCTGCAGAATAAAACAGATGCCAGGTAAACCGATCCACAATTGATGAGAGATAAAACAAATGGTAATGTGATCTCCTATTCTGTATTCATAGTGTCGAATCCAGATAAATTGAACCAGCGCATACAATAAATATCCATCTGCTTTGCAGCTCCGTCCGTTAGGAAATTAATTCAGGTGAACTCGTTTCTTTTCATTCAGGTTTCATTTTACATTTACAAAAAAAGTTTTTTTCTTGAGATGAAATGATGAAATAATATTCCCAAATCCTGTAAAGCCTTGTCATTTGGGCATTAAAGATCTCACAGCTTTATTTAATGAGGGGAAGAAAAGAGATATTCTAGACTTCAACCCAACATTTACTTCTTAACCAGTGTAACTGGTGGTCTGCATCCCAGGGTAGTCAAGGAGGTGGTTCTAAAAATTGTGGACGCAGTGGTGATCATTTTCCAATGTTCTGTAGATTCTGGATCAGTTCCCGTGGATTGGAGGGTAGCTAATGTTATCCCACTTTTCAAGAAAGGAGGGAGATAGAAAGAAGGGAATTATAGACCAGTTGGCCTGACATCAGTGGTGGGGAGGATGCTGGAGTCGATTATCAAAGATGTAAGAGCGGCGCATTTGGATAGCAGTAACAGGATCGGTCCAAGTCAGCATAGATTTACGAAGGGGAAATCATACTTGACAAATTTTCTGGAATTTTTTGAGGATGTAACAAGTGAAATGGACAAGGGAGAACCAGTGGATGCAGTGTATCTGGACTTTCAGAAAGCCTTTGATAAGGTCCCACACAGGAGATTAGTCGGCAAAATTAGAGCACATGATATTGGGGGTAGGGTTTGAATGAATGAATGAATGAATACGTTTTTTGGCCAAGTATGCATATAAAAGGAATGTGCCTTGGTGCTCCGCTCATAAATGACAACACAAACATACAGTTAACAATTAAGAATAAAGCATAAACACATCAAAACAATAATGATACACCATTACGGTCTAAACATGTGGGTGAAAATAAACCAGAGTAAAAAAGAGACTACAGACTTTGGAAATTTCTACTACTTCAGGTAGATCAAAGTATCACCTACAATCTTCATTGCAAAACTAATTCTAACTACCTATCTGGGCACTGCCCAGATAGAGCATCTGAAATTTTAGTATTCTACTTAGACTCCAATTTAAAGTTTCAATTCTATATTCACTCACAACAAACTCCCTACCACTCCAATTTGTCCATATTCATCTCACATGTACCTGAAATCATCATTGATTTATTTGTAATTACCTCCAGACCCAAGTAATAATCTTTATGCTCGCCTCCTGTTTTCCAACGCCGATCCATTCAGCACATTTAATATACTTCTGTCTATGTCCTCAATTGCATCAAGATCCATTTCCCTTCCATGCTGTGCTTTCAAACCCTCTCCTGCTCAATCAGCACTAGCTTACATTTAAAAACCTCCTCATCCATGCATTCAATGTAGCTTTCTCCAATCTTCAAACCTCGAACATTCCTGCATTTTTGCAACACTGGTCACCCGTGATCCTCCCTCTTCCTCAGCCTTCATATGAGCAGGACTGCACTCAGATGCTAAGCCCTATGTTTGGAATTCCCTTCCTAAACATTTTCACCTCCTGTATCTCCTTAAAGGTGCCTGTAAGTTACCCCATTGTTCAAGCATCAAGCCACCTGTTGAAATAACTTTCATATTTTACTTGGGCAGCTTACAACCCAGCAGTATGAATATTGATTTCTCTAACTTCAAGTAACCCTTGCTTTCCCTCTTTGTTCTCCCTCACCCTAATTCTCTGACTAGTTTCATTGTCCTTCTGATTAATTCTATTGTTTGTGTGCCTCCTTGTCACCTTCCCCTCAGCTAACAATGTACCATTCTACATTTCCCTATCATCGTCTGCTCTGATCTGTCGTTTTCACATCTTACCCTTCCATATCCGACTCCCTCTCCGACTCTCAGTCTGAAGAAAGGTCTCGACCCGTGACGTCACCCATTCCTTCTCTCCAGAGATGCTGCCTGTCCCGCTGAGTTACTCCAGCTTTTTGTGTCTACTGTTTGCTTGCTGGCTTTTTGCCCTGATGATGTTTCAAACAGGTTCCTTGAGTCAATCTTGAAAAGTACATGGAAATGCAAGCCATAGATCTTGTTGTACTGCCCACATAATTATTCCTCCCATGCAAGTCAAGCAGTTTATGCAAAGGTAAATTTATTTGGTATTGGCTTATTATTGTCACGAATACTGAGATACATGAAAAAAAACTTTGTTTTGCATACTATCCAGGTAAATCATACCTTACAATCAAACCAGACACGAGAAAAACAGGTAGTGCAAGAAGTGCAGAGTAGAGTATTACAGCTACAGAGAAGGAAACAAAACAGATAAAAATGTGCAAAGGCGACAATGAGATAGCTTGGGAATTTGGGACTACATCCTTAGCTTACAAGACGTCTGTTGACTCTATGAAACTTAAATTGCTGCAGACGACAGCTTTCCGTGCAACATACATCAATTCTCCATCGTTTGTTTCACAGAACTATTAACTTCACAATCCCTTCTCGACAACTGGGCGGCATGGTGGCGCAGCGGTAGAGTTGCTGCCTTACAGCGAATGCAGCGCCGGAGACTCAGGTTCGATCCTGACTACGGGCGCCGTCTGTACGGAGTTTGTACGTTCTCCCTGTGACCTGCGTGGGTTTTCTCCGAGATCTTCGGTTTCCTCCCACACTCCAAAGACGTACAGGTATGTAGGTTAATTGACTGGGTAAATGTAAAAAATGTTCCTAGTGTGTGTAGGATAGTGTTAATGTGTGGGGATCGCTGGGCGGCGCGGACTCGGTGGGCCGAAGGGCCTGTTTCCGCGCTGTATCTCTAAATCTAAATCTAAAACTGGACAACGAGAAGCTCTGCTTTCCCATAACAGATGAAAGCACCTCAAGTAGCCCAGCAGGTTAAATCAGCATTCCTGGGTTGAGGAAGCATTCATTGATCTGCTGCAGAAATGCTTTGACAAATATTTTGCTCAGTTTCAGGTTAGGAAGTTGAAATACCCAATCAACCTCATTGCAGTCCATGCACTTGCAGTCCATGCACATTTTTCATCTCCACTTTCTCTGTAGCTGTAATACTGCATTCTTTATTTTGTTTCCTTTCTCTTTTTGCACTACCAGTTGTTCTGATGTATTGCTTGATTGTACACATGTATCATACAATTTGTCTGAATATGACAAAATAAATGCTTTTGGATGAAGGTTTTGTTAGGACAGAATGTTGACCACTTAATTTACAAGCTAAAACTGAAATTTTCTTCACCATGCATAAGCTCAATGTTGCAGGAGAATTGCTCATAAAGATTATTTAGAAATTTTCACTCCATCTTTCAACGCTGCAGATCGCAATGGGTTTTTTTCTCCATTTTATCCTCAGAAAACTTTCCCCGAACACTTCCTATAGAAATCCTTAAGAGACACCATCCCATATCATGTTCTAAATGCTCAAATTGGAGAAGTAGCTGGAGCGTGTGAAGGAAACCAGAGGACCCTGAGAGCACGAGTTGACATCCAGGCTCACACAAACAGGAATGATAGATACAGGGATGATAGATACAAGGTCTTCAGGAACCATCATGGTGCTCCATTACAAGGAGATCTGTTTAGCTAGGGTGGGGCTGGATGACAAAGATTTTACTTCCATTGGTCACAACCTCTTTTATGTGGCATCTGTGCCTCACCTGAAGCTCTCCGAAAATACATCTGTGAACATAGAGATAATGAATCACAGGTCTTATGTCCAAGCAGATACTTTCAATGTTTTCAGGAATGTCAAACATTGAAGGTTTTGTTTGGGCAAGGGCCCCCTGAACAAGTTTCTTGATGGTTTAATCCATGTTATGTTGCATGCACTGCCAGTCCTGTGCTGATTCATATCCTGAATATTGGCCAATGTCAATTTCTATCCCATTTCACCAGATCTGCTTTAAGCACTGGAGGATGAATATAAACTACAGGGTGACATAACGGTTGGATACAAGGCAAGTGAAGTGAAATTTAATGCAGTGAGAAGTGACTTGTATTTTTAGGACAAATGACAAGGGGCATTTTAAACAACATGGTATAATATTGAAGGGGGTGAAACTTGCAACTGAACGGGCAAATAAATAAATCTTTGAACATGCCTCCATGAGTTGAGAAGACTGGTAAAATTCATATAGGATTCTTGTGTTTATAACCATAGACATGGAGTATTAGCATCATGATAATGCAAACGTTTTCAATGTTTCGTCTTCATGTTTTAGGAAGATTGACAAGATGGATTATTAGAATGGAACAAGTGAAGTCAGACTTCCTGGAATCATAAAATAATGCTGCAGCAGAGAAGCCATTTGGCTGTGCAGGTTTTTTGATGGAGTATTATTCATCCATTCTTTACCCACACTCCTTCAGTTACTGTCCTTTTATTTATACATTGTCAATATTGAGTGTGATTCAGTCACACTAAAATTGTATAATGCGGATCACAACTCCATATCCTTGTGTCACCTATATTGAAGGTTTTGTCTGTGTAAGGGGCCCGTGAGCAAATTTATTGAGGTTAGATGCACTGCCAGTCCTACCCTGATATATAGGTTGAATATTGGCCCACATGCATTAATGAAGCAATGTTGGAAACCCATTTGGTTTCAGTGTTCATGGTGGACAGTAAAAAGCAATAATAACAAAAGTGACCAACATCTAAATTATCAGCATGCCATGGGATGAGCACGAGCTCTATCAAAGTAAAATGTTAGAAAAAGACATCTGCTAAGATTAATTATTTTCCCCTCTCTAGCACCCTCCCCAACATATTTGATCTACCCCACCTCAGCAACCATGATCTATTATGGACTTTGTTTTAGTTGCACTGTGGTCTTCAGTTTTGCACTATAAAGGTCTATAAACTATATACTATAAACTATAAACCTAGTATTATTGATTAATTTACTGTATTATTGATTGTATATTTATTGTGCTATTGTGTTAATGGATCTTTCAAGCTACAGTAAGCAACAACAAAAATGGTTCCGTTGCTGGTACATATGACAATTAAACGTTCTTGTCTATTCCCAAGATCGATGAAATCCACAAAAGAGCAAAAACCACATAGTCAGAATATCTAACTTTATTCTCAAAGCTGCTGGAAATGCTAAATTGTCAGGAAGCTCTTGTTTCAAACCATTAAAAGAACACTTCAGCAATGTCTTGAGGGCAGTTGGTTTTGAATAGACAAACAAACAGAACTACTCTAAAATGTGCTGCATTTCAAGGAACAGTTTATTTATGGAACATTAGAAGATCAGGGTTGACACAAAATGGTGGAGTAACTCAGCGGGATAGGCAGCATCTCTGGAGAGAAGGAATGGGTGATGTTTCAGATAGAATCCCTTCTTCTGAAGAAGGGTCTCAAGCTGAAACGTCACCCATTCCTTCCCTCCAGAAATACTGCCTGTCCTGCTGAGGTACTCCAGCACTTTCTATCTACCTCCGATTTAAACCAGCATCTGCTGTTTCCTACATAAAAACATCAGCACTTGGCCATGCAGATCCTCATTTGTTCTTCCATTCAACAGGATTATAGATGATCTCCCACCTAAAATGCCATGTTCATGGCCTGTCCAATATCCCATGATTTCTTTCATGTCAAGAAATCAATTGATATTTGCTTGCAATGAATTCAGTGATCAATGTCCACAGTTCCCTGGGATAAAGAATTCTCAAGATTTATCATCCTTTGACTGAATAACAAAAATGTCCTCATCTCATCCTAATCTTTCCTCATATGACAGTCCCGCCATCCCAGGGATTAACCTCGTGAACATACGCTGCTGTGCCTCAATAGCAAGGATGTCCTTCTTCAAATTAGGACACCAAAACACCACACAATACTCCAGATGCGGTCTCACCAGGGCCCTATACAATTGCAGAAGGACCTCTTTACTCCTATACTCAAATCCTCTTGTTGTGAAGGCCAACATGCCATTAGCTTTCTGCACTGCCTGCTGTGCCTGCTAGATTACTTTCAGTGACTAGTGTACAAGAACACCCAGGTCTCGTTGCACTTCCCCATTACCTAATCTGACACCATTGAGATAATAATCTGCCTCCTTGTTTTGCCGCCAAAGTGGATAACCTCACATTTATCTACATTATACTGCATCTGCCATGCTCAACTCACTCAACCTGCCCAAGTCACTCTGCAACCTCCTAACATCCTCTTCGCAGTTCACACTGCCACCCAGCTTTGTGTCATCTGCAAATTTGCTAGTGTTACTTCTAATTCCGTCATCCAAATCATTAATATATATTGTAAATATTTGCAGCCCCAGCTCCGAGCCTTGCGGCACTCCACTCGCCACTGCCTGCCATTCTGTAAAGGACCCGTTTATTCCTACTCTTTGCTTCCTGTCTGCCAACCAATTCTCTATTCATGTCAATACCCTACCCCCAATAACATGTGCTCTAATTTTGCTCACCAAACTCCTGTGTGGGATCTTATCAAAGGCTTTTCTGAAAGTCTAGATACACTACATCCACTGGCTCTCCTATGTCCATTTTACTTGTCACATCCTCAAAAAATTCCAGAAGATTAATCAAGCAGGATATCCCCTTCATAAATCCATGCTGAGTTGGACCGATCCTTTTGCTGCTTTCCAAATGCGCAGTTGTTACCTCTTTAATAATTGACTCCAGCATTTTCCCCACCACTGATGTCAGGCTAACTGGTCTATAATGCCCCGTTTTCTCTCTTGCTCCCTTCATGAAAAGTAGGATAACATTAGCTATCCTCCAATCCACAGGAACTGATCCTGAATCTATAGAACATTGAAAAATGATCACCAATACGTCCACGCTTTCTAAAGCCACCTGCTTGAGTATCCTGGGATGCAGACCATTAGGCCCAGGAGATTTATCAGCCTTGTCCCATCAGTCTACCCAATTCTGTGTCTCCCTAGATCCTCTGTCCTCTAGTACATCTGCAAGATTGTTTGTGTCTTCCCTAGTGAAGACAGATCCAAAGTACCTGTTCAACTCTTCTGCCATTTCCTTGTTACCCAAAATAATTTCACCCGTTTCTGCCTTCAAGAGACCAACATTTGTTTTTTCTAATCTTTTTCTCTTAAAATACCGAAAGAAGCCTTCACTATCCTTCTTTATATTCTTGGCCAGCTTACCCTCGTACTTCATATTTTCAGCATGTATTGTCCTGTTTGTTACCCTGTTGTCCTTTGAAAGTTTCCCAATCCTCTGGCTTCCCGCTTCTCTTTGCTATGTTATACATCTTTTCTTTTAGTTTTATTCCATCCCTAACTGCCCTCATCAGCCACAGTAGCCTCTTACTTCCCTTCGAATTTTTCTTCCTCTTTAGAATGAAATGATCCTGCATCTTCTGGATTATGCCCAGAAATTGCTGCCATAGCTGTTCCACCATCATTCCTGCTTGGATCCCTTTCCATATGACCTTGGCCAACTCCTCTTTCATGCCTTCATAGTCCCCTTTGTTCAACTGCAACACTGGCACTTCTGATTTAATCTTCTACCTCGTAAATTGCAGATTAAAACCAATCATATTATGGTCACTACCTCCAAGCGGTTCCTTTACCTTGAGTTCCCTTATTAAATGTGGTTCATTGGACAACACTAAATCCAGAATTGCCTTCTTTCTGGTAGGCTCCAATACAAGCTGCTCTAAGAATCCATCTCGGAGGCACTCTACAAACTCCCTTTCTTGGGGTCCAGAACCAACCTGATTTTCCCAGTCTACCTGCATATTGAAATCCCCCATAACCACAGTGGCATTACCTTTGTTACATGCCAGTTTTAACTCCTGCTGCAACTTACACCCTATATCCGGGCTACTGTTTGGGGGCCTGTAGATAACTCCCATTAGTGTCTTCTTACATTTACAATTCCTCAATTCTATCCACAGTGACTCTACATCATCAGTCCCTGTGTCACCCCTCGCAAGGGACTGAATTTCATCCCTCACCATTTACTAGTTTTTCTGGTTATAAATTAAATCTTAGTAAGAGTGAGCTTTTACCGTTAAACAATCAAATTTCAAATTATGGACAGTTTTCATTTAGATTGACTACTGACTGTTTTACTTATTTAGGTATTAAGATTACCAAGAAACACCTATTTATAGCCAATTTTACGCCCTTAATTGACCATGTCAGACAACAGTTTACTAAATGGTCACCAATGTCCTTATCCCTAATCGGCCAAATTAGTGCTATTAAAATGATTATTTTACCTACATTTTTATATTTATTTCAGATGATACCTATTTTTATTCCTAAATCTTTTTTTTGATATTATTGATTCAAAATTTTCTTCATATATATGGCAGAATAAAAATCCCAGACTAAGTAAAGAATACTTACAGAAATTTTAAAAAGATGGTGGTTTGGCATTGCCGAACCTTAGATTTTATTATTGGGCAGTTAATGCTCGTTAGTTAACGTTTTGGACAAAAAAATTAGAGGATACCCAATGTCCAGGATGGATAAATCTTGAATGTGAATCTATGCAGGAGTTATCATTGGCTTCTATCCTAGGGGCCTCGTTACCTTTTACAATTACGAGATTGAATAAATATACGATTAACCCAATAATAAAACACACATTGTGAACATGGTTTCAAGTTTGCACGTTTTTTTGGATTGAATAATTTTATCTTATCGAGTCCTATCATATCTAATTTTTTCTTTCAACCTTCCAGTACTGATCAAGCCTTTCTGCTTTGGAAGAGGAAGGGATTAGTATCTTTTTGCGATTTGTTTTTAGACGGTTGTTTTAAGTCTTTTGAACAACTGTCCAATAAATATAATTTGCCTAATTCACATTTTTTTGAAGGCTACTTTACCCTCATTTCCATTATCACATCAAACCAAAATTACAGGAAAAAATTTACACTTGAACCCTTATCAGAAAGGTTTAATATCGACGATCTCCGAGTTGATTTTGAAATTATAAATTATAAATAGATAAAATTAAGAATGATTGGGAAAGAGAACTTCAAATTTCTTTACCTATAGAGAAATTGGAGAGGATTCTTCCCATAGGAGTCAATACCTCTTCAATGTGTACAAGACACACTCTGATACAATTTAAGGTGGTTCACAGAGCACATATGTCAAAAGATAAGTTAGCGCGTTTTTATGGTCATATAAATCCTACTTGTGATAGATGTAATTCTGAAGTGGCTCCGCTGACTCATACGTTTTGATCTTGCCCACTTTTGGAAAAATATTGGAAAGACATTTTTGATACTATTTCTGTAGTTTTAGGTATTGATTTACAACCTCATCCTATCACTGCAATTTTTGGGCTACCAATGTTAGATTCTATCCATCTGTCCCTTTCAGCCCGTCGGATGATTGCTTTTACTACATTAATTGCCAGAAGATCTATTTTATTTAAATGGAAAGACGCTAATCCTCCTATCACACTCCATTGGTATTCTGAAACGATATTATGCTTACATTTAGAAAAAATTAGGAGTGATATTGTTGAACCCTCGGTTAAATTTGATTGGACTTGGGGAAGCTTGATTCAATATTTTCACACGATAAAAGTTGTTTCCTCTCCAGCCATTATAATATTTTTTTACCTTTATATGGTGGAACGGATTTGACGACAAACAGGGGTCTAAACTGTTGAAGTTTTTTTTGTTTTTGTTTGTTTGCTTATTTTAGTTTAGGGGGTTAATTTCTTTTTCTTTTTATATATTTTTTATATACAAGTTCTCTTTTAACCTTTTATATCTATAATTACATAGAGACTGGGAGGTCTATACCCTATATGTATTTTGAAACTAGATTTATATTTAGGTTACATTTGTTGTTAATGTAATCCTGATCCCTATGTATCAATATCACTGTTATGCTTATCATTTTTTGAAATTTAATAAAAAGATTTGAAAAGAAAGAAAGTCCCTGTGTCACCCCTCGCAAGGGACTGAATTTCATTCCTCACCAACAGAGCTACCCCACCTCCTTTGCCCACCTGCCTGTAATTTCTTTCAGACATATAACACTGAGTATTCAGTTCCCAGACCCGATCCTCCTGCAGCCATGTCTCTATAATCCCCACAATGTCATATCTACCAATTTCTAACTGAGCTTCAAGCTCATCCACTTTACTTCTTATACTTTGTGCATTCATATGTAATACTTTTAATCCATTAGTCACCTCACCTTTCACATCGATTCCTATTACACACGGCCATACTCTCCTATCCCTTCATGAGCTTTCTGTCCCGTTAATTCTGGGGTTGTTCTTAACTTTTCCTATACTCTCATTCCCTTCAACTCCATCCTTGTCTATCCCAGTTGTCACCCCCCCTCCCCTCCCACACACTATTTAGTTTAAACGCACCCATGTAGTAGTGGCAAACTTGCCTGTCAGAATGCTGGTTCCCCGCCTGTTGAGTCAAGTCAAGTCAAGTTTATTTGTTACATACACATACATGATGTGCAGTGAAATGAAAGTGGCAATGCCTGCGGATTGTGCAAAAAAAGAATTACAGTTACAGCATTTAAATTAAAGTTAATACAGAAAAGACAAAATTTAGCCCCTGGAGTTATAATAGTTAACAGTTCTGATGGCCTGTGGGAAGAAACTCCGTCTCATCCTCTCCGTTTTCACAGCGTGACAGCGGAGGCGTTTGCCTGATCGTAGCATCTGGAACAGTCCGTTGCTGGGGTGGCAGGGGTCCCTCATAATCTTGTTTGCTCTCAATCTGCACCTCCTGATGTATAGGTCCTGCAGGGGGGCGAGTGTAGTTCCCATGGTGCGTTCTGCCGAACGCACTACTCTCTGCAGGGCCTTCCTGTCCTGGGCAGAGCTGTTCCCAAACCAGACTGTGATGTTGCCGGACAGGATGCTCTCTATAGCCCCAGAGTAGAAGTATTGAAGGATCCTCAGAGACACTCTGAATTTTCTCAGCTGTCTAAGGTGGTAAAGGCGCTGCTTTGCCTTACCCACCAGTGCGGCAATGTGTGTTGTCCATGTCAGATCCTCTTTGATGTGGACTCCCAGGTATTTAAAGCTGAGGTGAAACCCGTCTCTTTTGTACAATTCACCCTTACCCCAAAACAGATCCCAGTAGTCCAAGAATCTAAATCCCTGCCCCCTGCACCAGCTCCTCAGCCACATATTCAGATCCCTTATCTCCCTGTTCCTGCCCTCACCAGCATGAGGAACTGGAAGCAAACCGGAGATAACCACCCTGGAGGTCCTGCTTTTCAGCCTTCTTCCGAGCTCTCTAAAGTGCCGAATCTCTTTCCTCTTCTTCCTGACATTATTTGTGCCAACATGCACAACCACTTCCGGCTGCTCACCTTCACCCTTGAGGATGCCCTGCAATTGGTCCATGACGTCCTGGATCCTGGCACCAGGGAAGCAACACACCATCCTTGAATCCTGCTTGTTGCCACAGAAACCCTCGTCTGTACCTCTCACGATGGAGGTGTACCTCTCAAGATGTATACAAAATGTATACCATCTGAAGAAGGGTCTCGACCCAAAACATCATGTTTCCTTCTCTCCAGAGATGCTGCCTGTCCCGCTGAGTTACTCCAGCATTTCGTGTCTACCTTGTGCATAAGACCTGCCAGGATTTAGTGTCATTTTCTGGGTAAGATCTGAGACTACTTAATCCCTTCTCACATGACTGACAAGGCATTTCAAAATAAATCTGATGAAACTCCCTCCATGACAAGTATACCTTTGCTTGAGATAACAGACAAATTCCACATTATTTACCTGCACATTAGTGCTCAGTGAGAAATGTACAAGGACCGTCAAGTCTGTGAATTTTAACATTCCCAATCCCCCACCATTCAAAACAATAATTAGCAGCTGTTTTTCCTACTGCCATTTTTTTCTTATTGGGCAAGAACATGATAGATGGAGTGCATTTACACAACTTGACTGTTTCTTTAAAGCTTATCCTTATCATAGCTCACTCTCCAGCCTAGTTTGACATGTAATATTTGGTCCCATCAGACAAATTATTGACATTAATGTTGAAACTGTAGGGCCCCCAAACACAGATTCTTCAAAAGACCTCTCAGCTACAAGGGCACTTCATTCAGAGAAGATTGACCCAGTGGGTCAGATGTTGTCTCGTCAACTGAGATTGAGACTGCAGTCAGAGTTGGGTGTCATGATCAGTCACTAGACATCATGCTCATCGGGTCACTGTGGATTGAACAGTTGGGCGTTCACAAGGTTCAGCTCAAGACATTGCGTGTTGGAAAGAGAGAGAGCTTTGTGGTATCAGACATTAGTTTAGTATTTTAGT
The DNA here is from genome assembly GCF_053455715.1 of Rhinoraja longicauda. Classification (NCBI taxonomy): domain Eukaryota; kingdom Metazoa; phylum Chordata; class Chondrichthyes; order Rajiformes; family Arhynchobatidae; genus Rhinoraja; species Rhinoraja longicauda. Next base: position 39,117,469 of record NC_135957.1, on the reverse strand, counting down.
TTAGAGATACAGTGTGGAAACAGGCTCTTTGGCCCACTGAGTCTGTGCCGTCCAGCGATTCCTGCAATCCCAACCTCAAATAAAAGGTATATCACTATATTGTAAGGATTTTAAAAAAATGTTCATTAGATACTTGTGTGGTACTCTTGCACAACTGATGGTGGTTCATTCACTGGCCCATTGCAAACTGAAGTTAAATCATTAAGTCGTACAGCATAGAAATAGGCTCTGTGCCAACCATCAAGCATCCATTTATACAAGTTTCATTTTATTCTCCCCACATTCCCAACAACTCCCCCCAAAATTCTAACACTCACCACATACTTAGGGCAATTTAATGTAACCAATAACCAACCAACTTGCACATCTTTGGGATGTGGGGGGGGGGGGAAAGCACCTGAAGGAAAAGATAAACTACTGGAAAAACTCAGCAGAAAAGGGTTGGTTGACATTTCAGGTCAAAACCCTGCATCACGATAGGAGGAAACCAATGCAGCCATGGAGAGAATGGGCAAACTCCACACAGAAAAACTGAAGGTCAGGATTGAACCTGGATTGTTGGAGCTCTAAGATAGCAGTTTTATTACTGTGCCACTGTGCTATTCACCGAGTCCTCAGGTAGACAGCAAAGGGCATACACAGTACTAGTTCCTCAATCAATCATTTGAAAACTGTGGTTACTGATGCACTTAAAACAAATTCTCCTCGTTCATCCTTTCAAAAGTGTTCAAAAATCTTCTTAAATCATACAGCACCCCAGTTTCTTCACACGGCTTATGATCCTTTGCCCCGACACCAGTACAAACACTCTCTTTCACGGGGAAGAGTTAAAATATCTGGAAATCACAAAATGGAATGTAGTTTCAAATAAATTGTTCAGAGAAGATTGCATGAATACTTGTGGGGAAATGTGAGTTAAGAATAATAAAATATAAATCTTTAAAGAACTAATTGGATAGCAATAGCAAAGGCCAGTCGAGCCAAATGACCTCCTCCTGTGCTGCTTCACTGTATGATGCTATGATTGCCTCTTCAAGCAGCTTTTCAAGTAAATGAAACTATCTTCCCTGTAGCGACCGTATGTTAAGTGTAGTGAGCTTGCACTGTAGTCAATCAAATGTTTCTAATGAAATTTAATGCACTTATCGGGACAATGGGAAACAGGAGTCGGCGTTAAAATCTAAATGTTTAAAGTGTACAACAATGTATATCCCTTTGGATTAAGTAAAGTAACATTTTGTTCCTCTTTTATTTTGAAGAAATGATTTAATCCAACAAGTTCCATTCTTCCGAGATGACACGCAGCTAGTGCCAAAATAAGTTTTGCTGCCAAAAACTATGCAATGCTGATTCTGGTTATTGCGCGATTTTTGGAAGAATATACATTTTCCATGATTAGCTGCCGTCGATGAGGGGGGAAGAGTATTTAGTTGCAAACCTATCTTGCCAAAATTCTAGCGTGCACATGGACCAAAGCACAATAGAACATAGAAAAATACAGCACAGGAACAGGCCCTTGAGCCCACAATCTCCATGCCACACAAATTACCAAAATAAACTAATCTCATTTGCCTGTATATGATCCACATACACTCCATTCCCTGTATATCCATGTACTTATCCAAAAGCCTCTTAAACACCACCATTGTATCTATCTCCAGCACCATCCTGGCAGCGCATTCCAGGCACCCACCAGTTTCTGTGTGAAAAAGACTGGTTAAACATTGCCCCTTTTCCTTCAGGCTATGCCCTCTAATCTTTGATGTTTCCACCCTGGGAAAAGAGGTTCTGACTGTCTATGAAGGGAAAAGTTGTTTAACTTTGAGGACTCTGATGAAAATAGGTTCCTGCTGCACTGCCTGGTCAGTGACCTGTTCAGGCTGGTCCCCTTTAACTACGATGATCTCGACCTCAAACGTGTTGGGAACATGCAGTTTAACATGAGAGTGCCACATTATTTACGTGCCACATGTGATGGGTAACCAATCTTGTTGCATTGCCATTGCACATCCATCACATCCAAGAAGGAAAACTGTGAACGTTGAGATCCATATTGCTCTGCTTGATGAGGCCTCAGATGGAGTAAGCGTTACTGATTTTGTTTTTTGTATATTGGAAATCTTGGATGGAATGGAGGGGAAGTTTAAAAGAATGCAACCGGTAAAATGGGATTTCCAGGAATGTTATTATGATACTGTAGCAGAGGTGGCCATTTGGCCCATTGTATTGCTGCAGGCTCTTTGATGGAGTCTCGTCATTCGAGCTTTAATTGCTCCCTTTTTTAAGTTATCCAAACAACTTTAAACTGTTCTAAGAATACAAGGAATGGGCCCTCAAGCTTATTCCACCATTTAGTAAGATCATAATCGATTCTGTGTTGGCCTCTACAACACTTTATCACTTGCCCAATATTCTGTGACTCCCTTGCAGTGTAAGTGCCTGTTCATTTCAGTTTGGAATAAATTTAACGATTACCTCCACAGTTTTCTGGGATAGAGATTTCCATTGATTCTTGAACCAAAGAGAACTCCACTTCAAGTCCATCTGAGATTTGGAGTGCCCCGATTTTGAAGCCACACCCCTAAATCTAGATAAATTTACGAGCCACTCAGCATCCATCTTGATAGTCCCTCTCAGAATCTCTGTTGCTTTGGTCAGATCATCTCTTGTTCTTCTACACTGAAGAGAGAGCAAGCACAACCTCCTGCACAATTATTCATATATCACCTCTTTTATCCCAGGAATCAACCTAATACATAGAACAGTGCAGCAAAGGAACAGATCTGTCAGCCCACATTGCTTGTGCAGAACACGATACCAAGTTAAACTGATCTCATCTGGCTCTACATGATCCAAATCTCTCTTCTCCCTGCACTTCCATGTGCCTATCTCTTAAACACCACTATCATATCATATACTGTCTCAGCATCTCTTCAATACAAGCACATACATCTTTAAATATTAAGATCAAAATTTTATGTAGTACTCCCACTGCCCTGTAAAACTACTTTTTATTTTTTTAATACTCCAAAGTTTTTTGTAATGAAGACGAACACCACATTAACCTCCCCAATTACTTGCAGTATTTGCATATTTCATGTACAACAGATCCCTTTGTATTACAATGCTTTGAAGTCTCATTTTCATGAAATAATTATTTGTTTTTTATGGAGATACAAGAAACTGCAGATGCTGGAATCTTGAGTAAAAATGTTCATACACCTTATTGAATGCCTTCTAGAAATAGAAACACTCATTCTGTTTTATCCATTCTTCTGATTACATCCGCAAAGAATTTTGTCAAATACATTTTCCCTTTCATTAAAATATGCCGACTTTGATTGTTTGATGGTCGCTTAATTGTCCTTTTTTTACCTTCTTCATAATAGATTCCAGCCTTTCACAATGACAAGATGGAAGGCTAAATAGCCTATTGTTTCTTGTCAATATTGATCCAACTTCCAGCAACCAAAACTGCACATTTTCACATCTTAGGCATTTTATTACACCGTGGACAGAAGCATTGCACTTTGCAGAAAGCTGCCCATGCTGCTCCCAGACTGGGCACTGCTTAGGTTCACATAAGAAATATATATATCTTCAACAATTTCTCCTTGTTTGATCACCTTTCTTTGATCATCCATTAATGTATCAATGAATTGTGCCCTTTCTTTTTACACACAAAATAAGTTGTATCAATTAACCTGCATCATGAGACCCATGCAGCCCTGACAGATATTGTTATTTTTATTGCAGTAGTAAAAATGTACAATCTGGTACACTCTGGGTCATGGATGCCTTTATAGCAGGCACCTCAAGGCACATAAGGGAACTGCCTATGCTATTTCTGCAAAATCCTTTAAAATTACTGGAAGGATAACTGAACCAAGGTGGCCTAATCTCCAACATATCCTCAGTGAGGTTCTGGTTGCACACTATTATTCCCACTGGGCAGGACACACTGTTCATCTGCCCAATACGTGATTCTAATCCAAGCTCTGTTGCAGGCAGAGATTCCCAGGTGGCAAATAAATACATTTACAGATGCACTCAAATCTTCCTCAAAAGAAAACTTGCAGCATTGCCACTGACTCTTGGGAAATCCCTGGTCCAAATATTTTTTTAAAAATGATGGGGCAATTGAGACGGGAAAAAGATGAAAAACAACTGTAGATGCTGGAAATCTAAAATATTAACATGCATCAGAAAATCACAGATGCCCTGGCTAAGCAGCAGAAGGAATAAATCACCTCACAAACTACCCACATGTGCAGCTGCTACGTACCTCCTAGCCTATGTGTGGAATAGTCAGCAAATCCCACATTGGCCTTGTTAGTAGCCACAGAATTCAGAACACATTGCAAACAAGTCACAGTCGATCCGATCCCAAGAGACTTTAAAATATAAATGCTTGATGTCAGACATCCTACACATCTATAATGCAGCTTGTTAATTTCAAGCAATTGGCCAATCCTCCCATCCTCACCACAGAATGTTAATATTGGGCCCCCATTTTAATGAATTGCTCTCACTATTGTGTTCACAGCCCTTACTTTGGTACTCATGGCTATCTCAATCAGCTCACCTGTTACGAGTCAGCCAGCAAGAACTTGAGGTGGGTGGAACCAGCCCACCATGGACATGAGAAATCTCCATCATGTTGTGGAACTAAAATTGGACTTGTATAAAGCGATCTGATTAAACTAAGGGATATGGATCAAATGCAGGCAAACAGAACTACCTTGAAAGGGCATCTTGGTCAGCATGAACGAGGTGGGTTGAAGGACCTATTTCCGTGGTGTACGAATCTATGGCTCTGAACTGGTTTTAAATGATGTCCAAAACTTTGAATGTTTCTGTCCTTCTCTGATCTTCAAAAACTATCAAAAGCTATAACAATATCACAAATATACTCAAAAAACAGGCAATTTTTTAATTAGGACTTTTCCCAGCTGTCATCAGGCAACCGAATCATCCTATCAACAACTAGAGAGCAGTCCTGAGCTACTATCTACCTGGAGACACTTGGACTATCTTTGCTCAGACTTTACTGGACTTTATCTTGCACTAAACATTATTCCCTTTATCATGTATCTGTACACTGTAGTTGGCTTGATTGTAATCGTGTATCGTCTTTCCGCTGACTGGTTAGCATGCAACAAAAGCTTTTTACTGTACACATGACAATAAACTAAACTGGTGGGGTCTCACCATTGTCCCCCTTCATTAAAATCAATGGGTAAACTGTGCACGAGGTCCGATATGGCAGACTTTCATTGAGAGGCCCATTTGCTGCTCCCACATTGCATTCCATAAGGAGTTCCATATCACAGTGAGCCAACAAACAATGGCAAACTGCTGATGGCAACTTTGGGTCTACCTTCTCTCATCAGAATGCCTGATGACGATGACAGTCATTAGGGCCAAGCGGTTATATGGAGAACTGTCATATGGAGCATTGCAAAGTAAAATCCAAGCCAATATTTAATTTGTATTTATTTATCTCTGAGGAGGACTTAGATGGCTTTTATTCCTCCTTTGACGTAGCTTTAACTGAATTGCTCATACAATAGTGTTCCGATGGAATTCCTCCCCCAGTTTCCTCATGCTTGGTTTCAACCAACTCAGATCAGTTCATGTATAACAGGATATATTTCTGTCTCCATCTCATTTGACTTGAGAAATACTGGTTTTCAACTCTCAATTTCACGCTACATTGATAATATCACCATCAATCCAAAGCAAAATTGCAAATGTAACAAGCATATCAGAGTGCAGTGAATCATATTGATATCGTAGATCTGTTAACCGGGACTGAAATCGTGGAGTTTTCGACATGGAGTAAAATGCAACATCAGTGGGAAAGGAATAACTTTGCCCTCATTCTGCATTCACAGCAGCAAGAGTTGACTAGCAGCACAAAATGCGATGGATTTTAGCAGAAGGAGACAACACCAAATTCTGAATCTTACTATCCCCACTTCAACTTTGTACAAGTACTATCCAAACACAAAGCATCTGCAGTTTGAAGCATTAATTCTTGATTCTCCCTCCACAGATGCTGTCTGACCTGTTGAACCTTTCCAATATTTTGTTTTTATCTTGGATTTCCAGTATCTGCAGATCGATTTTCATGTACAGCTCTTATTTTGCATCCTGATTTTTTGACATATGTTGTCACATTTTATGCAAATAAAAGACAATTCCATGTTCCTAGTTATAAATAGTTAAATTTTAATTCTGGATTGGTCATTTATAGATTCAGGGTAAATACCATTTAGTACCAAGCTGCAGTCCTAACAATGCGCATGCTGAGATTATGAATGTTCATAACAGATCATCACTGTCAGTGAAAATTATGATCTGTGTGGTATATACTTGGTTGATTGGCACAGTGTCAAGGCAAGCGACAAGGTTGGTCTTATTATAGCTCAAAAATCAAAATGGAATTTGATGCGGATTTGTCACCTCTGGGTTAATTTAGACAATGTTTCTCGTTACATAAAGCTAGCTTTTACAAAAAAAAATTACACAATTCTTTCTTTTTTCTTTAAATAAAACGTATTTTTCATTTTCTTAAACATTTCTACAGGCTATATATTCTTTGCAGTCAAGAAGAAATCCAAGGCAAAAGTATGTCAAAAAACGCTGCAAAAGTTTCCACACATAAGGCCTGCAAATGTAATCAATAATATGAATTAAAGTACAGCAGTAATAAAAATTACTTTCAAATTTGGTTTAATAGATCACAAACTTTTCCATACACTAATTAAATCATAACTTAAATAAAAAAGTAAATCATAAACAGAGTTCACAATTTTGATTTCTGTTTCTAAACAAGTTCCTGAAGATTTTTTTCAGGGTTTATTTCCCAATGATTAAAATCAGGCTAATAATGAACATGCTTATTTTCTGTCATCTTCTTCTTACCTGCTCAGTTAAACAACCAAGATATGTTCAACAAGACTTTCTGGATAACTGGAGAACTACAACCCTTGTGTAGGAAGGAACTGCAGATGCTAGTTTAAACTGAAGAAAGATACAAAATGCTGGAGTAACTCAATGGGACATGCAGCATCTCTGGAGAGAAGGAATGGGTGATGTTTTGAGTTGAGACCCTTCTTCAGACAAACCTTCTTCTACAAGCCTTGTTCCTCTCTGCACTTTCAACTGAACAATGTCACATGATCCACAAGGTTGTCATGTGATCTCACTGATTGTGATAGGTTGCAAATGGCCCTCATTTTGATCAATCAGCAAGCATAGTTTTTGGACTGCATCATTTTATTCATTTTAATTTACTGAGTGAGGAATTGTGATACAGGACAATTTCTTACATAACATTATACTTTTTTTTAAAATCCAATAAAGCAATTCCACCCCAAATGCCAAATATGATGCACATGCAGTAAGCACTTATCGCACTAATTTTCCCAGTTGAAATGTAGATTAATGTATTTATGCAAATATATTTCTGTAACATGTATCTTAAAAAAGAAATGGATGGTTTAAAGCTTGGTTTTCAATTTAAACAACAGTACCCGAGGTCTATTTTTGACATACATCATTATTTGTTTATCTTTTGAAGCAATGAAATTATTTGATTTTGTCATGTTTGATGAGACCCAAGTACAAAAGATGAAGAACAAGTGCTATCAGTACAAGGCACATGTCTTTAATAAGAAAACAAAAACAAAATCAAAAACTTTTCATTTGTGAAATTCAGTCAAAAATGAAAATGCAGAACATCTGTAATAGGCAAAAACAAACCTAGAACATGGAACAGTACAGCACAGGAAAACAGGCCCTTTGTTCCACAATGTCCGTGCTGAACGTAATGCCAGGTTAAACTAATCTCCTCTGCCTGTACATGTTCTACATCCCTTCATACTCTACATACCTAAGAGCATCTTAAATGCCACTATCTATTTGACTCTATCATCACCCACCTCGCAGCACATTTCAAGCAACCACCATTCTTTGTGTAAAAACTTACTCCACACAGTAGCGCAGTGGTAGAGTTGCTGACTTACAGCGCCAGAGACCCAGGTCCGATCCTGACTACAGGTGCTAGCTATGAAGTTTTGTACATTCTACCCGTGATTCTGTGGGTTTTCCCCGAGTGCTCCAGTTTCCTCCCACACTCCACAGACCTACAGATTTGTAGGTTAATTGACTTCTGTAAATTATAACATATCCCTAGTGTGTAGGTTAGCGCTAGTATGTGGGGTGATCGCTGGTCGGTGCAGACTCGGTGGTCCGAAGAGCCTATCTCTAAAATATCTCTTTTAAACTTTGCTCCTCGCACCTTAAAACAATGCTCTCCAGTCTTAGATATATCCACTCTGGGAAAAGGGTTCTAACTATTTACCCTATCTATGTCTCTCATAATTTTATATGGTTCTATCAGGAATTGTGGGAGGCAGAGCAGGTGTTCTCCACTGATCTGAATAAAAGTGCTTTAATAATTTAAGAATATTTTCAGGTAGCGATTTGCTACCAAAGTACTTCCAACTCTTTCTAATTTATGAATTAGGTAAACTTAAAAGCAATCTTATTTTTAACATATTTTTTAAACATTCTCTGACGGTGTTATTAATGCTTAGAAATATTTATGTGTTTTTAATGGTTTTAACTTTTAATTTCTTTTCAGGTTTTAAACATCCCAGATACTTGTGATGCTCTTAAAGATTAAATCTGCAGCATGCCTGAGTATGCCTCAGCTGAACAAAATGCAGGCAATGATGTCTTAGAGTCATAGAGTTATAGAGTTATACAGCGTGGAAATAGGAAACGTGCCCACACTGGCCAACATGACCCATCTACCCTCGTCTCACCTGGCTGAGTTTGGCCCTTATCCCTCTAAACCTGTCCTATCCAGGTTGTGGGAACCTATCCAGGTTACTCAGGAAGTGTCTTGATATCAACAACCCCATGGTCATCCAGGAAAGCAATTTTCTACTAAAAGGCATCACATGACAATAGTACCAGGTACTAGGATTAAATAATAATAAAATGCAATTTCCAGATTTCTTATGAAATAAAAGCTGAAAAAGTCTAAATAAAATGATCAGATCAAGCAGCATCTGCAGAGGGACCTTACATCAGAAATGAAGAACTAAATGTGCTATAGTTTTAAATTAGTTTTTAGAACGGTGACGTCTCTGGCTTGTCTATCTTCCAATTGCCCTAGAAAATAGAATAATTAGGCACCATTTCAAATCTGTGGAATTCTTGGACTAAAATGGTGAAATGGAACAAAACATCTCTGAAATTAAAATTACAATTGATGGATATCACCAAGCGAGAACTTTATTTTGTTCTGTGTAATATACAGACGTACATTTTCCTGAATAATAAAAGGGCATGTTACAATTCCAAGGAAACAGCAGATTTATAAACCGTGATCCGAGAGAAAACAAAAGGTCTCAACTTTTGTGACAGGATAACAACAAAGAAACATTTAAAGATAGCAAGACCTGATAGCAAATCAAGAAATGATCATGCAACTGATTAATCACCAACACCAGCGGTCAATAGGGATAAAAAATGGGAAGCATGAAAAATGGGATTGTGACAGTAAATAGCTGTTGAATCTGCAGTCGGAAGACGAGTGCAAGTCAATGCAAGAAAGTATGTTCAACACAAACTGACCATCTGAAGAAATACAGCATGAACAGAATGTTTACGTGATTTGATTTAAGTGGGCGAAATGGATAAAAGACACCAGTTCTAACCAATCTTGCAAATAATGAGACAGTTGCAGATTTATTTAAACAGGGATGTGTTTGAAAATTAACAAATGCTTTTATAAAATCAGAACTAGATTTTACATAGCAACAGATGTCTTACAATCCTGTAACTTTGATGAAAAAATATATCTTCTGGTACATTCTCTCTAAGAGCTGATATACTTTAGCATTGCGTTTACATAGAACTTAGAATATAGAACAACACAACATAGGAGCAAGGCCTTTGACTCAGAATGCCTCTGCCAAACTTGATGCCAAATTAATCTAGTCCCTTCTGTTTGAACATGATCAATATCCTTCCATTTTCTGCAGATTCATGCACCTGTCTAATGGCCTCTTGAATGCCACGAACAAAACCTGCTTCCAAAACCACCCCTGGCAGCACGACCCAAGCATCTACCACTTTCTTCCAGAAAAACTTATTCCCATACAGCTTATTTCAAATGTTCCCTCTTACCTTAAAGTCATGGTCTCTAATCTTAGACATTTCTGCCCTGGGAAGAAGGTTATTTCTGTCTATATCTATAACTCATCATTTTATAAAATTTCATCAGGTCTTCTTAGTGAATACTAATGCAAAGCACACATTAAGTGTCTTGCCTACATCCTCTGATACCAACGCAACTTCATCCCTGAGTGCTCCTACTCTCTCCCTAGTTAACCTTTAGTTTTTATTATATGTGCATAATGCTTTGGCATTCTCTTTAATATGATTTGCCAATTACATTTTATGGCCTCTTCTGGATGTCCTAATCACCTGCTCAAGTTCTTTCTTGCTTTCTTTATGTTCCTCAAAGCTCCCGTCTGATTTAATCTTTTTTAAAGTTACATGTGCTTTCTTTTCCTTTTTGACCAAATTTATAACCTTTCTCATCATTCGAAATTCCCTTATCTTGCCATCTTTGTACCTCCTCCTTACTGAAATATGCCAGCCCTGATCAGCTGGCCTTTAATCAACTTCCACAGGTCAGATGTGGCGATCATCAGTATCAGCGGCTCCCAATTTACACTCCCCAGTTCCTGCGGAATAATGTTGCAATTTGTCCTTTGTCTGAACCCCACCCACCCACCCACCCCACTTGCCAAGGTCCAAACTTAACTTTATTTATCCCCATCACACAAGTATTTTGTTGCACAGCTCAGCAACAACAATGTGTTTGATAATGCTCCATTACTCTACCTTGGTATTACCACATTGAAGACATTACAACTACCAAAAGTCCTGAAGGATGTTTACTTTAGCCCGCATGTCTACTTCTATTTTCTATCATAATCATCTTGGTGTAAAAAGGACCCGCAAATGCTTGTACGTACCGAAGATAGAAACAAAGTATTGAGTAACTCAGCTTTTTAAAAATTGAGGACCAGCTTGCCTGATCCGTTGAGTTACTCCAACACTTTGTGTTTATCTTAAAACATATGGAACTGTGATCACTGTTCCCATAACACTGTGCCAATGAAATGCCAGTCACCTGGCCTCGCTCATTGCCCAATACAAAATCCAATATGGTCTCCCCTCTAGATGATCTCTACTTACTGTTTCAAGAAAGCCTATTTGATATACCTAACAAATGGCACCCCATCCAAGCCCTCTTACATTAAGAATATCTCAGTAAATATTGGGGAAGCTTGTCACCCAATATGACAACCATGTTGTTTTTACATCTTTCCATACTCTGTCTGCATATCTGTTTCAATGAATATAATATTTACTGTCATCAGGTGACGTTAACAATGAAAAAAAATTGGACGACTTTGAACACTTACAATGATTTCTTTACTTGCATTCTTACAATTGAAATTTCAAGCAGTCTTCATGCCAATAATAACAACAGCAATGTAAGTGAGACTTTGATCTATTAAAAAGCTGCCATGGAAAAGATGATACGCTGCTGACAATCTCCACCAAAAAGAGATAAAATCATGTAATATAATATCCTGGTCTTCAGCAACATTGACTGCATGGATAATTCAAGATTCAAGATTCAAGATAGCTTTATTTGTCATCCAAAAAAGTTTTTTGGACGAAATTCAGTCACCCACAGTCCAACAATAAAAGCACTAAAATAGGCAGATTACACAATAAAGCATTAAAATAGGCAAATTACACAACCCCAAAAACACACAAAAAAAGAAACATCCATCACAGTGAGTCTCCTCCAGTCCTCTCCTCACTGTGATGGAAGGCCACAATGTCTTTTCCCTTCCCATGCCGTCTTCTCCCAAGGTCAGGCTGTTGTGGTTCCAGGCCGCGCCGGACGGTCCGCAGCGGGCCGACCCAAGCCCCGCGATCCGGGGCGGGCGAACACGCTGCCGCTGTTGCTGCACGTCGGGGCGGTCGTGGCTCCCGACATTGAAGCCCCCACCCAGCAGAGAAAAATCCCGCGGCCTATTTTAGGCCGCGCCGGACGGTGAAATGTCTGCGACCCAAGCCCCGCGATCCGGGGCGGGCGAACACGCTGCCGCTGCCGGAGCTCCCGATGTCGGCATCCACGCGGCCCGAGCCTAAGGTGAGTCGCAGCCGCTCCCGCAACCTCCGAAGACGGCCGGTTCCACTGATGGTAAGTCCGATCCGCGGGTTCTGCGAACCAGAGCCCTGGAAGCCGCCAGCTCCAGGAGTTGGGCCGATGGTAGGCCGCAACAGCAACGGAGACAACACCAGAAAACAAAGGTCGGGTCTCTGTTCGGAAGGGACACATATTTACAATTTTACAGTTCCCCCCCTCCCCCCCACATACACACATAGTACACAAACACAAAAACACAACATCACATCGACAATTAAGACACAAAAACACAACAAAACACAAAGACAAATGGACCGCAGGTAAGCCGCAGCTGCTATGGCAGCGCCACCATTTTATATGTCTAGTAAATGTCTAGTAAATGTCTAGTAAATACCCTGATTGAGTTTGAATTATTAGTTGATTTAATCTGCAGTATGTAAAACCGAATGCATTGAATGTATATGCATGCCCTCCATTTTCAGCAGTAGAGCAACACAGTAGAATCACAATAGTTCAATTGACAGAGATTAGTTATACTGTAGAAACCTACATCATTTCTAGACTACTGGGTTAAGGTTGGCCCACCTGATCTGGTCTCATACATACAACTTTTAACCCTTTGAAATCTTATAATTTTGAGATTATAATGAAGTAACATACAAATATAATCATACAAAATGTTAACCACAGATAAGAAATTACATTACATCCAAATATGCACTTTTTTGTATTTGTCCCAAAAGTTCAAAGTGCTATCCCTTGATATATATTGAGCCATAGAATTTTGCATGTCAGTCACATGTGAAGATATAAATCCATCTTTAATCACCTACTTTTGAAGAGGTCAGTAGTCAATACAAGCCTGACCTCTTGTGTATTCCCTGTTGCCACTACAATTACTTTACATAACTTCCTGTAGGTTCAATTTAAATTATTCTGAATTCAGTCAATGACTGGTCACAGGTCTCGCATACAAAGAGTAAATCAACACAGTCAATTGAGGCCTATTAACAATGCAAGATGAAGACCATGAATTCATTTTTGGCAAGTCTACTTGCTGGAAGATGCTCAGTGGCAATAAACACTCAATTGCACCGTTGATTGACTGTTTTAAGGAACAATTTAAGTTCTGAGTTATGTTGATAAATTTGTGCAAAACAGGGACAGAAAGTCCCCAAGCTAAATCAATTCAACGTTCAGTGTTCTCTGCCTTTGTTATCATCCATCCCATCGCACCAGTGGTTAAAATACTGTGATCATTTTACTATTTTATTTGATTATGCCCATGTGGTGCTTGATTCCTAACCTTTATTATCCACTTACTCTAGTTCTGTTCACACCAATTTACACCTCTGATTTTGTGAACGTTGTGATCGTTGGTCTCCATACTGACTCAGGGTTATTAATATTTTGTCCATGTTCTCACTCCCTAACTGCTCCCATTGACCATATAACCTTGTTTACAGATCCCCATGGTCACCATAGCTCTACCCGATCATCACATCCACTCTCCCCCACCCCAACCTTCTTTTGCCTCCTTTTCAGTTCTGATGAATGATCTCAGACTTGAAACATTAACTGTTTCTCTTCCCATAGATTCAGCCAGACCTGCTGGGATATTTTCTGTTTTTATTAATCAGGCACCACATGGGCATAATCAAATAAAATAGTAAAATGATCACAATTTTATAAATTGGCCAGAACATTATATCATATCATATCATATATATACAGCCGGAAACAGGCCTTTTCGGCCCTCCAAGTCCGTGCCGCCCAGTGATCCCCATACATTAACACTATCCTACACCCACTAGGGACAATTTTTACATTTACCCGGCCAATTAACCTACATACCTGTACGTCTTTGGAGTGTGGGAGGAAACCGAAGATCTCGGAGAAAACCCACGCAGGTCACGGGGAGAACGTACAAACTCCTTACAGTGCAGCACCCATAGTCAGGATCGAACCTGAGTCTCCGGCGCTGCATTCGCTGTAAAGCAGCAACTCTACCGCTGCGCTACCGTGCCGCCAGAAGGATTTTCTAGCTACTTTTTTTTGATTTGTCTTATATAATTTTGCAAATATTTTCTAGTTATTTATAAGGCTCATCATAGTGCAGACTTGCAGCTTCTGTGAGTTAATCCATCACAGTCACCTACAAAGCTGCCTCATGACAATGGTATCTAAAATCATGGCTTTCATTTTCATGTGTGTGTGCTGGTGAAACCCAGTTCTGTCTCATCACAATCTGCTTGAATCCTCCAGTGTCAATATACTTTCAGATATCCAGTACGACATTCAGCATGGACAGATGGAAACTTTCTCCAACTAAATATTGGAAAAGCCAAAGCTACCTTCAGTCTCCATTCTGTTTCTCTATCTCTATCTCTATCTCTATCTCTATCTCTATCTCTATCTCTATCTCTATCTCTATCTCTATCTCTATCTCTATCTCTATCTCTATCTCTATCTCTATCTCTATCTCTATCTCTATCTCTATCTCTATCTCTATCTCTATCTCTATCTCTATCTCTATCTCTATCTCTATCTCTATCTCTATCTCTATCTCTATCTCTATCTCTATCTCTATCTCTATCTCTGTCTCTGTCTCTATCTCTATCTCTATCTCTATCTCTATCTCTATCTCTATCTCTATCTCTATCTCTCTATCTCTCTATCTCTCTATCTATCTCTCTATCTATATCTCTTTCTTATATAACAGGCTGAAACTGAATTAACAACAGTACATAGAAAACATAGAAAATAGGTGCAGGAGGATGGCATTTGGCCCTTCGAGCCAGCACCGCCATTCATTGTGATCATGGCTGATCATCTACACTCAGTAACCTGTGCCTGCCTTCTCCCCATATCCCTTGATTCCACTAGCCCCTAGAGCTCTATCTAACTCTCTTTTAAATTAATCCAGTGAATTGGCCTCCACTGCCTTCAACAATTCCACAAATTCACAACTCTCTGAGTGAAGACTTTCCTACAACTCAAGATTCTGTATTTCATCCACAGGTTCCTGCTAGGGGTTACGTGCAAACTACTTCAGTGCTCAACAGTAAGCAAGTGGCTTGTCATTGACAGCAAACTGGAGGTCACCTTTACTCCCACAATTAAATAGGTTCAATGCTCACTCACATTCCTCAGCTATTAAGATGGCTAGAGGCCCTGAAGCAGCCGAGGGCTTGACTGGATCAGGCACTGCTCCAAGAGACTGAGCGAGCAGACCAGACGTGGCCTGCAGCGGCACAGAGTGGTGGAGGAACCTACAACTTTGCTTGGCCGGGCAACTCCATTAGGATAATGGGCCTTTATGGCCAGCTGCACTTAAAGCAACTTGGACTTTGAAAAGGGTACCAAAACCTGGTGACTCTTGTATATCATCTCAGTTGACTATTTCTATACACTCTGTATTTAATCTAGGATTGTGCTTATGTATAGTAATACTTTTCTGAACTGTATGCAAAATTATATTTCTCTGTAACTCGGTACATGTGGCAATAACCATTTCAATAAAGTCATAAAGATCATTGAAGTCATTCAAGTAAGGACATCTTGTACACCTTCATAAAGGAAAAAAAAAATCATGAGATTAGTAGATATTGGGAAAACAGCAAAAGTAAAATACTTGTGTTATTGCTGGGATAGTAAGATTAACTTGACATTTCAACAAAATAGTAGTGACACAAGAAATTAATTGAGACATTCTGAACCTCCGCATGCCAGTATTTGGTCTGACAGGAATACGAAAGGTGGCAGCTGAATGGAAGTTGATGCTGAAGGTTGCTGATATATTATACAAATCTGATACTGAATCTTCTGTCCTCCTGGAATACGTTCCTAAGGCATTTAGTAATTAAATTTAAATCTCAGAAAAAAGAAAAAGTCAGTCTGCCCTGCAAAAGTAATGAACTTCATTCCCCCATCATTAACTCTCTGCCTCTTCCTGGCAATACTCTGAAATAGATGTACACTTTGGTGCCACCCTTATCCCCGAGATGAGCTATGAACCATTTCTCCAAGGATGTCGTCTTTGAAGGTAGACACAAAATGCTGGAGTAACTCATCGGGGCAGGCAGCATCTCTGGAGAGAAGAAATGGTGATGTTTCGGGTCGAGACCCTTCATCAGCCTTTCACCTCCACGCCACTGCTCCTCTCTGCCCCTGCTTCAGAGCATGTTGTGCTGGAAGTCTGATCCATGCCTTTGCTACCCCTACACTTGACTATTTTATCCCAGTCCTGGTCAGTCTCTGTCAATCTGGCCTCCTTCATTCTGCCCTGCATAAACTTGCATTCGCTCTGTACCCTGGCCCCTATTCACATTGTCCCATTCATCTAATTTGCTTTTGCTTATGAATTACATTGACTCACAGTTAAGCATGCTTCAGTTTTAAAATTTATTTCCCAGTTTTCAATTCTATCCCTGGCCTCTGCCTTCCCTTTCTCTGCACTCCCTCCAATCCTTAAGCTAGGTTGTCTGTGCTCCCCCAATTCTGGCCTCTGGTCATCCCCTGATTTAATCATTCACCATTGTGCAGAGAATTGAGAGCAGTCTCAGCGTCCAAGCCTATTGAAATCCTCTCTTAAACCTCACCATCTCCTTTCTTCTTTAAAAACAACTTCTCTATCAAACATCTTGTTTTCACACAACTATTTTCTTACATGGTTCAGCAACAAAAATGTGTTTGATAATGCTCCATTACTCTACCTTGGTATTACAACATTGAAGACATTACTACTACTAAAAGTCCTGAAGGATATTTACTTTAGGTAGTATGTCCACTTTTCTTTTCCGTCATTAAAAGACAAGCAAAACAAAATACAACCACCATGTGCTAGACCAGAAATGCATAAATATCTGTTTAGTTTTTAGTTTATTATTGTCACGTGTACCAAGGTACAGTGAAAAGTTTTTGTTTGCATGCTGTTCAGTCAAAGAAAAGACTATACATGATTAGAATCAAGTCATCCACAGTGCACAGATAAAGGATAAAGGGTATAACATTTAATGCAAGATAAAGTCTGATAAAGTCTGATTAAAGATAGTTCAAAGATCTCCAATGAAGCAGATGGGATCAGATTAAGACCACACTTAAGCTGATGAGAGGACCGTTCAGTTGCCTGATAACACCTTTGGTTAAACCCCTCAGAGTGTCAATGATGAAACTGGTGGCCCATGGTGTGGCAGGTAATGCAGCTGTCCCACTGCTCCACTAACCCATTCCTTCTCTCCTAGATGCTGCCTGACCTACTGAGTTACTCCAGCATTTTGTGATAACTCCACTAACCCGTCTATTTTTCCGATTTCTGACGCTGCTTAAAATTTGCATGTTTTCCAGTTACCAAATGTGTTTTTTCTGGATGCTCCAATTCCCCCCTCCCCTCCCCCCCCTCCCCTCCCCTCCCAAAGACATGCTATTTGTTTGGTTAGTTGGCCACTGTAAACTACTGCCTGTGGTTGATGGGTGGTAAGAGAATATGTGGGTGGGGGCGTTAATGGTCATATGCGAGAGAGGCTGTTGCAGGAAGGGTTTGCTCCGACACCCAGGCCTCCTTCTAAGTCATAAAGAAATATGAAACCAATTTATTTTTTACTTGAGAATTGCATTGCTCCTGTAATTAAATTCCCACGAACATTATGGCAGCATATTGATTTGAAGCTTTCGGTTTTTGAAAGTGCTGTTTCATCTTTATAAGACACACAAGTAAAATCATTATAAACATCAAGCTGAACTGAAATAAAAGTAACTTGCTCTCCTCTTTGATAAAAATGTGGGAAACACACAGCGTCAGGCAGCAATGGGGAGGGGAGAGAGAAACAGAGTTAATGTTTTAGGACCTAGTTATTTCTTCGTTCTGAGGTCAACAATCTGACGTATCCATGGCTGAGCACTTGAAGAAACACAATCTACTTTGTTGAATGGGATGTGAAATTAGACAAGACAGTTGGCTCCGGGAAGACTGTGGGAAGCTAGAAAAACGGGCGGCACAGGGGCGCAGCGGTAGAGTTGCTGCCTTAAAGCGAATGCAGCGCTGGTGACCCGGGTTCAATCCCAACCACGGGTGCTGTCTGTACGGAGTTTGTACATTCTCCCCATGACCTGCATAGGTTTTCTCTGAGATCTTTGGTTTTCTCTGAGATCCACCCCCCCTCCTCATCTGTAATTACAGGACTTAGCTGCGGGACTTAGCTGCGCACGGTACGGCCGCGGGGCCTTCCCGTAATTTCGTTCGGTACCTCGGTAACGAATGACAAATAAAGCTCTGTTTTCTGTATTCTGTATTCTATCACTTGCCAGGCTTTGCTTGCCCCCCTACTCTTCCAACTTTCTCTCCCCACTCCACTGTAATCAGTCTGAAGAAGAGTCCCAACCTGAAACGTCACCTATCCATGTTATCCAGGGATGCTGCCTGACCTGCTGTGTTACTCCAGCACTTTGTGTCTTTAAAAAAAAACAAGATGTTTTTAAACTTGACTGCAGCCATAACTTGGTGGAGAACTTAATGCAACAGCCAACAGGATTTCAAGTTTAAGACAAAAATTGTCATGTACTTAGGAATAACAATATATTGTTTTAACAGTAACTGTGAGCTATGGAATATGTGGTTAATCCCAGGAATGTTTCGTTTAGAGGTGGGTGGATGGTGTTTAACAATGGTGCAGATTATCAGTAGGAGGGGATACTTTCCACAACTTCTTGGCTCACGAGAAGGGCTGTGAAACCAGTAAAACTTTCCCCACAGGTGTATTTGGCTTCCTTAACCTGTTGTATTTGCTGGAAATCCTTGGCACCCACAGTAACATCTGTAAAATAATTTCCTGAGGGCTTGGAATCCTGGGTGTAACCAATGTAACATTTGTAAAATAATTTCCATTTGCACTAATTGCATATTCTTGGGAAAGACACTTTCCTGGAAGTTTCCCCAACCTCTGGACATCTCACCCTTCAGTAAAAGGCAAATTTATGGCGTCTAAGTCCATTTCCCGAAAAGGTTTGGAATTTTTCTCCATTTGACCACCAACAAATCTCCCACTACCATTAATTCCATCTGCATCGACGCTACTTTCTTACTCATGTTATCATTTCTTACCGTACCCCAGGCCTCCCATTCCCTAGCTAACTCAGTGAAAAAAAGGGTGCCTGATGGTACGGGAACACAGAATCAAGAAAGATAGTGAAATCTGATGGAATGACGCCAAACTAATACAGACCTGAAGCATCCTGAATAATTATTTTGCACATGATTTGGATAAGTATCTAAGAAAATGAGATAATTTGGCAAGCTTATAATGATAGGAAAGAGATCAAAAAATGGGGTTAGATTAGGATCTGCCATCTATAGTAAATAAAGAAATGATAAATAGGAGATGAAGGCATACTTGAGCAGTGATTGAATCCTTTGTAGGGCACATGTTAGGCTAAGAACCTCCTGGATTGCACACTCCAAGAGATGGCCACCTGACGGATAAAAATAAATCAGCTTACTAGCTGGATGGCCATCTGGCTGGATCATAAGAGGCAGACACTGTTGAGCTCTAAATCAGCTGTGGCACTGTGTGTTGGTATTAAATACTGGACAGGATGATGACACCTCAGTGGGTACCATACAATGCAAGTCTACGGGCTAAAGAACTACAATGATGTTGTGAGGGATGGCCACAGTAAATGCAATAGTCCTAAGGGACTCAGTAACTGTGGGTGGCACGGTAGAGCAGCGGTAGAGTTGCTGCCTTACTGCGTTAGAGACCCGGGTTCCATCCTGATTACAGGTGCTGACTGTACAGAGTTTGTATGCTCTCCCTCTGACCTCACAGGTGGTTTCTGGGTGCTCCGGTTCCCTCCCACATTCCAAAGATGTGCAGGTTTGTAGGTCAATTGGCTTCTGTAAATTGACCCTTGCGCGTCGGATAGAACTAGTGTATGGATGATCACTGGTTGGTGTGAATGCGGTGCACCGAAGGGTCTGTTTCCATACTGTATCTCCAAGCTAAATCCAAAACTAATTATGTAAGTAGAGATCGAAGGTATTTATTCACAAGATGCTGGAGTAACTCAGCAGGTCAGGCAGCATCTCAGGAGATTAGTTACTCCACTAGTTACTGAGTTACTCCAGCATCTTGTGAATAAATACCTTCAATTTGTACCAGCATCTGCAGTTATTTTCTTACACTATGTAAGTAGAGAGGTGCGCCTGCAGTCATGGACTTGAATCACATGTCATGCGTGTTTTGAGGCAAAGAAAAATCCCAGGCCATAAACCATTTTGAGGAATGGCTATAAATGATAGCCCATGTAGGAAACAATGACATTGAGAGTAGTATGGGTTGGTGTTCCATAGTCATGGAATACAAGGCAGAGAATAAAAAGTAAGCCCCAATATGTAATAATCTCTACACCTATGCCACCAGTGCAGGATGTGTATGATATGGCAGGTTAAAGTGTGCCTGAAAAATTGGTTCTCCCAATATTTATCTGGGGGAAATTACACCTAATCCCTGAGGAGAACAATCAGGCAAAGAAACCCAAAAAAAGAGGAAATGCCAGAAATACTCAGCAGGCCAGGCTTCATCTGTGCAACGAGAAAAGGAACAACATTCCAGCAGTTTTGTTTCAGACTTTTAGCATCTGCAGTTTATTGCCTTAATCTGAAAGATTTACTGATAGAGTAGTAGAGCATTAGATTGCCAAAGCAGGCAATGGTCATAGATACACATTAACAATGAGATTTAAGACGTTAAATTACTTCAGTATTCTAGATATGAACTTAATCATAGTACTATTAATAATAACTAGACCAAGTGAGCCTAAACGACTCCTGCATTGGTGCAGCACCCTCTCTCCCCCACTCCCCACTCCCCCTCCCCTCTCCCCCCTACTCCCCCCACCTCTCTCCCCTCCCTTCTCCCCTCTCAGCCCCCCTCCCCCCTCCCCTCCCCTCCCCCTCCCTCCTCCCCCCACCTGCTCCCTCCCCCTCCCTCTCCCCTCCATCCTCCCCTCCTTCCCCCTCCCCTCCCCTCCCTCCTCCCCCACCTGCTCCCTCCCCCTCCCTCTCCCCTCCCTCCCTCTCCCTCCCTCTCCCCCCTCCTTCCACTCTCTCCCCCTCCCACTCCCCCCTTCCCCCTCCCCCTAGGGTTGCCATTCCTGCATTGGTGCAGCACCCTCTCCTCCCGCACTCCCTCCTCCCCCACTCCCCCTCCCCTCTCCCCCCACTCCACCCTTCCCTCTCCCCCCTCCTCCGCCCTTCCTCCACCTCCTCCCCCTTCCTCCCCTCCCCTCCTCCCCCCTCCCCCACCCTCCCTCCCCCTCCCTCCTTCCCCCTCCTCCACCCCTCCCTCTCCATCCCCTCACCCCTCTCCCCCTCCCTCCCCCCTCCCCCTCCTTGCCAAGGTGACCCTTGGCTCACCTCAGGCTCGTGGTTACCCGGTCATGTCCAGGCCCAGGCTCCGGCTGCTTCCCCTGGCACCAGGCCTGGCTCTCCCACTCACAAGAGACAGGCGGCCGAGCCCTGCTCAACGGGCCCCAACTGCGCAGGCGTGGTCGCGTTTGTTCTGCGCGCGCGCGGATGCGGCGGCCATCTTGCGTAAGTACCAGATCAACGGAGCCCCAACTGCGCATGCGCGGTTTTTTAAACTTTAAAATGTGAATAACTTTAATAATATAACCGATTTCAATGAAACTTCTTCCATAGAACCACAGGACGATGGTAAGTAAGGTGGGCCTAAGATTGTCGCGCTATCATATACCATTTGGCCGTATTTCAGTAACATGCAAACAAACGAGAGTTTTAGTATATAGATGTTCATGGAATATATCCAGTAAAACATTAATAATGTCACAGTGATTGCTTTACACATTGATATCCATATGTAGGAGGCTTAAATGGAAGTTCTTTGGGCTGATAAAGCATGATGTAAACTAAATGATCATTTAGTTTAATAAAAGAAGACCAAAGGTGGTGATGAACGAGTGCTGGAGAGGTTCTGGTAAGCCAGCAGTAATCAATAAAGGAAAGGTTAGTACTGTGAAGGAAGGAAGTAATTTTGAAAGTGATCACATTATATAGGGATTAGATAATGAGGTCTGGAATAATGAAATGAGCAAACTGAAGTGGAATATAAAAGGCGAAAATCACATACAATTGCAGACCAAGGCCAAGTAAAGAAAAATGTATTCAATGAATGTTGACCAGTTTATCCTTGAAAATATTTAATGCATTTATCCTTCACAAGAAATATTACTACTGTAAATCCAAACTGAAATGCAAACGTTTGGAGATTCACCAGGATGCTGCCAGGGATGAAGGGCCTCGGCTATGAGGAGAGACTGAGCAGACTGGGGTTGTTTTCCCTGGAGCAGAGAATGCTGGGAGGGGACATGATTGAGGTGTACAGGATCATGAGGTGCATAGATAAGGTAGATGGCGGGGAACTTCTTCCACTGGTGGAAGGTTCAACAACGAGGGGACATAGATACAGGGTAAGGGGAGGGAGGTTTCGGGGGGATGTGAGAAAGAACTTTTTCACCCAGAGGGTGGTTGGAGTCTGGAACTCACTGCCTGGGGTGGTGGTGGAGGCGGGAACACTCACAACGTTTAAGAGGCATTTGGATGGGCACTTGAAATGCTACAACATTCAGGGCTACGGTCCAAATGCGGGAAAATGGGATTAAAATTAGACTGTGTTTGGTAACGGGCGGCACGGACACGATGGGTCGAAGGGCCTCTTTCTGTGCTGTAGGACTCTATGACTATGACTCTATGACAAGAATACTTGTGATGGAATCAATCTGTAATATTTTTAATGAAATTTCTTCCAGTCTAATTTAACAAGGACATAAGCCTGTTTACTTGAATGGGGTGTGCAGTAAGGAACTGTAGATGCTAGTTTAAACTGAAGATCGCAACAAAATGCTGGAGTACCTCAGCGGGACAGGGAGCATCTCTGGAGAGAAGGAAGGGGTGACGTTTTAGGTCAAGACCCTTCTTCAGACAAGCCTACTTCTACAAGCCTTATTCCTTGTTTGACTCGAAACGTCACCCATTCCTTCTTTCCAGAGATGCTGCCTGTCCCACTGAGTTACTCCAGCATTTTGTGTCTATCTCACTTGAATGGTGCAGTGCCCAAGTGATAATAGACACTAACATCCCAATGCATTGTTGAGGGGTTGCTGCACTGTCCAATTACTTGTCTGCCCTCTCAGGCCGAAGTGAAATACTTTACTTTAAAATGAACCAGCAGTAACACATTCCAGTGGGAAAAAAAAACGAATTAATTTGGAATCAGGCAAGAAAACACAGATTATTGACCAGTTTTAGCATTTGAAAATGTATTATTAAAATCCATTTAGTTTGTTTAATTATAAGGTTATTTTAGTCAAATATATCTTACTTAAAAAAAGCCAACTGGAAGATTATCTAAATCATTATATTGATCAGTAAAAATGTACTTTGCTATTAACCTATACAATCTCTTCTCATGTATGTGCTTCAATATGCTCGAAGATGGGAACAAAATAAAATGGCTGGTGCACTGATATCATATTCATCGACTCTATAGTGCACAAATGCACAATGTACCCTGTGTGCCAGTTGTGAAATGAAGCTCATGCCCTTCAAACAATAGGGTGGAAGTAAATTTGTGCATGAGGACAATTTCCACGTAGGTGATCCTTGCCAAACTCTCCAGATGCTGCTGAGAGAAGGCTTTTTAGTTGGCATAAATGCTGCAAGGCTCTGTGTATTTAATGGGTGGATTTCATTATCTTCTTTGCAGTTGTGGACAATAACCAAGAACAATTGGGGGGGGGGGGGGGGCAGGGGTGTTCAACATAGCGTATAAATAAGCTTGTATTGTTTAACATCACATCTGCACCTAGAAAGTCATATTTGACTGCTTTGGGATTTGAAAGCGAATCAAATGCAAATTCTATATTTATGTGCAGTCTTACTGGGGGGAGAGGGTTTTGTGGCCGGGTTGGTTTTCCTACCCTGCACCTGCCCCTGTTAAGAGGCAGTGCTAAATTGCAATGAGAGCAGGATAAAAAATATCAACAGTGGCTCTTGTTCACTCTCATCAAGTCTCTCCCTCTCCATTTATCCCTCATTCTCTCTTCCTCCGCTGTTGAACACTCTTCCCTCTGAATCCCCCTCACAAACCTTTCTTCTATTGTTCCCCTCCTTCTCTTCACTGGCTCCCCACCCCCAATCCCTCTCTCCTGCTGCACTCTCCCTCATGCCGCCCAGCTCTGTCTCCCTCCTGTGCTGTTTCCCGTCTGTGATTCCCAGCCTCATGATCTCCTACCCCGAACCACCGCGCTTGTTATTCCTCCTGCACTGTTCTTACTTTATCTCCTTCCTACTCTCCCTATCTAGTCCTGTCTCAAGCTCCTCCTCTCTTAACCTCTCCTACCCCACTCACTGAACTGTTCAAAATTGTTCTGAAGGGTAGATATTTTCCTTGCGTGAGATGTCTAGAAACAAGGTCACCCCAGCAAAAGGAGTCTTCCACTCAAGATAACGGTGAGAATAAATTTGCTGAACCAGACGGCGGTGAATCTGTGGTGTTCTCTACCTAACTGAGGAGCTCCGTCTCTCAGAGAGAATCAAATTATTCATAGACTTTTAAATATAAAGATAAAAAAGAGACGTATTTCCTCAGGATAGAGACGAGGCCAATCAGAAGAGGATCGGCAAACCTGGGCACCCACCTACACTCATACTGTGGCCCCTCCTCCCCGGAGCTATTGCACTCTTGACCAGAATGATAAACGGAAATGTGCTCCAAAATGAAACCGAGGTGCCGCTGACCCTGTCCTCCCAAGAGACTTAACAGACTCGCTAACAAATTGCAGGTTCATACTATTAAAACCTGGATCCCTCTTTATGGACCATATCGCCTGTCTCATGCACTTGCAAGGACGAGTGTTCTAGCATCAGACTGTGCCACAATTGCAAACCAAGCATGCTTTTGGCACGTGTCTATAATGCAGATAGAACTATGTGCTAACCTCCTGTCCCCGTCCCCCCCCCCATCCGGACCAAACTCAGATCCTGGGGGGACAGGGCTTTCTCCATCGCTGCTCCCACACTCTGGAACTCACTACCTCAAACTGTCAGAGACTCCTCCTCACTCACCACATTCATAACATCACTGAAGTCTCACCTGTTCAGCACTGCCTTCAACCACTGACCGTCACCTCACCTTCTTTTTCCTTTTCTGTTCGTTTACTTATTTATCTATTTATTTTATTTTCTATGTTTTAGTAAACCCTGTAAAGCGTCTTTGAGTGTTTAGAAAAGCGCTATATAAATGTAATGCATTATTATTATTATTATGTGTATGAATGTTTCATTATGCATATTGCACGCTATAAAGTGTTGATTACAAATCATGATTCATTTGTGTCCTGTAGCTCACAAAAAAAACATGTACCGCTTGAATTAATTTCTTCTTGATGTTTCGTGAAAGTGCAGTTCTGCAAAAGAATATTGGCAATATTTTAAGCAAAACCTATGGTACGATTAATTCAATGTGATCTCAGTCAGAAATCTTCAACATGTGGACAATTACAATTGATGTGGGCAGATGGTGTGAGACCGCTTTTCATCTTAAAAAAAATTAAGTATAATGAGGTAAACTGTTATATTTAACAAACATGTGATCTTTTTCTGTAATGATTTTCATAACTGTTAAACAGCCCTGACTGCAAATTATTCCATTCAATGTGTATTAGATTGCAAATGTGTTCCTGCTTATATAACGTGCATGATTGAAGTTCTTCACACTAATTGTGCTGAAATGCCCCACAGGCCTCCCATTTTGTTCTTTCTTCCTCACCCCCTTTCTCCGAAGCTTTAAACTCACTTTAACCTTCATTATTCCCAGTTCCAATGACTTTTAACATTACATCTGTTCCTCTCTCCCCAGATGTTGCCTGGCTTCCTGAGTATTTCCAACATTTTCTGGTTTTATTTCAAATTCCCAGAATCAGCATTATTTCACTTTGGGGATGTAAGGAATTTGGAATAATCTGAACTTATATTTGGGCTTTCCTGGATGAAAGCCATTGACATTTTTTAGCGATCTGAACAAAGGTAACAGTAACATCACATTTTGCCATTCATTCTGCATAGACACATTGTTTTATGCAAGGTTATAAAAATCGCAAGTTAGTTTTCAAACCATACTAAAACCTAAAAGGTATCTTTGCTTCTGTAATATGTTTTTTTCCGTCTTGTAAATAATTAAAAAGGCATTTTATTTTCTACAAAATACTAGCTGTTTTCAGTGATATTACCAGAGCCAACCACAAGTTTGCAACCATGGCTCATAATTTTAACTTGAATTTTAACTCAATACACTGCAGTCTACTTCTTGCATGTTCATAAAAAAACATTCTGAATACTAATACTTTCTGGTGATACGTTGCTGTAGGTTTTGTGAATTGACAATATACTTATTAGATTAGTGAAGCATATACCGAACCACAGAGGTTGGTGGGTATACGGGAATGCATATACCCACCACCAAAACTATAACAACATTTAAAAGGCATTTGGACCGGTACATGATTAGGAAAGGTTTAGAGGGTATGTCATTGGGGATGACGCCAGGTTTGGCAATAGCTGAGCCGCCAGGATAAGAGGCAGTGCTGGAGGTCTCATGCTTATCCTGGTGACTCAATCTTTTCCTCTGTGTGTGGGTGCAGGGAAGAAGAAGCACTGGCATTGTCTGTGGGGAGGAAGAAGCACTGGCATCTCAGACTTGCCCCAGCCACTCAGTCTTAGCCTGAGTAGAGACACTGGATGTCTAGGGCTTCTTCCCAGCACCCAAGTCATGACCACACAGTGGCGTTGGTGGTCTTGGGCTTTTCCAGGTGGCTCAGGCCTCCTCGGCCACAGCTAGCAGGGGGACACAGCCAGCAGGGGGACACCGCTAGCGAGGGCAGGTGGCCTTCTTTCCACCCGCCTTGTCGGGATTTTATAAGGAATTGGTTGACAAGGTTCAGATGGGCCATTCTGATGACAGTTAATTGGACCCAGCTATTACCAATGATGCTGAGGGTTGGCCTCTCCTGGCCTGTCAGCCGAGTGATGGGGATTACAATGGCATCTCAGGGGGAAGGCGTTGCCACATGGGATATGGGCCAAACATGGGCAGGTGGGACTAGTGTAGATGGGGCACATAGGTTGGCATGGGCAAGCTGGGCCAAGTTCTGTGTGGTATAACTCTAGGACTCCAGGAGGAAATAATACCTTTTTTCTTCCCATTTACATCCAATTTTCCAATAATTAGTTGACAACGTCTCTCTAAATGCTACCATGCTACTCTGTTTGGCACTGAATCTGTGAAGTACTTAAACCGCCACAAATGAAAACGTTTGCAAGATGTAAATATTGGGGGTAACTCTGATTGTTTTATATCACTCCTGACTTTTCTCTTCAATGAAGTTTTACCTTATCCCACAGACCAGAGCATTTCAATTCGTGCAGGTGATAAATGAAATGTCATTTCACTGCCAGAATGCTTAATTCATGAATGGGAATTTTTCTCATCCTGCTCACACAATAAAACCATTCTGATTGAGGACCTCAGAAGAAAGATTTTCAGATCATTTAAATGTCTTTTTTTTTTTGCAATATCCCAAACAACACGGAGGATGGTTATAAGTCTAAACAAATGTGTGAGAACCAACATTCTGTGCCATCACCAATCTGTTGCAGTTACGTTATTCTATGGAGATCTTTTTTTAGGAAATGTTTAAATGGCCTCACTAAGATGCACATCTTCACTCAGTGCAAAAGGATGTTGGATTCTGGTATTATTGGAGAAAAGGGATTTACTTCCTTGTTGCCTTCATGTAGATGCTGCTCACAGTCTGGGGAAGATTCTTTCAGAGGTGGTTTGCCTGTCTGCACTTTATTACTATCAGTTAGAATAATTATTTTCCTCTGCTTTGCCAAAGAGCTGAATAAGACTCTTGTAAACACAAGGAGAACTTTGAATAATTTATTAACTGAGAGTGAACAGGATTGTGTTTAATACTATAAATGCAGTTTAAATTTGATATAACATATTTATATTCCTTTAATTGTTTAAGAAAACCTACCTCTAATTTTTGGTGCACTTTTCTATTACACTAATGTAAAGCATACCAAATTCCATGTGATCAGTCTGAAGAAAGGTCTCAACCCAAAACGTCACCCATTCCTTCGCTCCAGAGATGCTGCCTGTCCCGCTGAATTACTCCAACATTTTGTGCCTACATTCCACATGAATTGCATTGTCTTGAGTTTTAATGGTTTTGTGGGCAGTAAGTTACGATGCTATGTCTTATATAAATTGTTGTGTTTTCAACTGGGATAAACATGAAGCCAATCAGTGCCCTATTTACATTTAGTGAGGATTAAAGTCTTCAATGCAAAAATATCACCAGTTTAATCTCCTGCAGAAAGCACATACCCAGCAGATTTTCTACTGCTCAAAGGAAAGTGAAATATTAAACAGAAATCTCTATTCATGTCGTTGTTTTTTTTCTGTCATGAGCAATAGAAGGCTTTCCTACATGTTATTATGGTGCTATGATCACATTAAGAAAGCCACACACCTAGATTTCCACACCTAGATTTCAGCTTTTCAATATGTCTGTCAGAAACATTTCATCCAAAACTGATCAGAAACCTTTAAAATGACACCCTCCCCCCAGCTTAGTTCTGATCTCAAAGGAGAAGGCATGGTGATCTCAGGCTTCTCCCTGCAGTTCACCTATGCATTGAGAAGAGGCACTGGCGGTCTCAGGCGTATCCTGGAGGCTCAGCTTTGGGCTTAAAGAGGAAGTGCTGGCAGTTCCAGTCTTATCCTGGCAGCTCAGTCTTTGCCTTTGTGTATGGGTCCAGTCCCTCGTTATCTGTGGTCAGGTTAGAGGCTCTGGTGGTCTCAAGCTTGCCTGGGCCAACCAGTCTAGGCTTCAGTAGAGGCCTTGGCAATTTGGGGCTTCTTTGCAAAAGCTCAGTCTTGACCACGCAATGGCACTGGTTGTCTCCAGATTGTTCCAGTGGCTCAGTCTTCCTCGAACCTGCACCCCTCTCTTGCTGCAATCCATGGGGGGTTTATATGGAGTAGGTTGATGAAGTTCAGGTGGGCCATTCTGATGTCAGCTTATTGGACCCAGCTGTTACCAATGATGCTGGGGAATGGCCTCCCCTGGCCCGTCAGCCAGTGATGGGGATTAGAACAGCATCCACGGGAGGGGTGATGTCATCGCAGTAAGTGGCTCTGCTCAGTTAAAGTGCTCTCTCCCGGGCACCACGCTGGATCACACTGAGAAGAGGGAGAATAATATGATGATGGGGTGAATGGTGGGTAATGGGAGGAATGATTAAATATTACACCAGTCTTCTGATGGTATATCAATTGTGGCACATGTTGATGCCACTGCCACAGATTGCAGCACCTTGCATTGAAGTGCGCAATGCAGAGACATTGTTTTATATTTTTTAAATGCTCATGGCAAATGCAATCAGTTCGCACCTTTCATTCTACCATCAATCCGATTCATTACTGTATGTCAATCCCACTCACCTTTACCCTTTAAACAATGCACGCATGAAACATTTGAGAGGCTGGTATTCGGGACACATCCCTTCTGTGGCAGCAGGATTGTTTTTTTTTTCCCTAAGGATTCTTCATGGAGGCTACACTGAGCCTTAGTCCACTGTGGAGATATATGGTGATCTTTCTCAGTGCTGTCTGCATACAAAAGCAACACATAGGTCTTAGTGAAGGTAAAATCAGTGCCCCAGAGGGACTCTTTACATGACGTATATTTGACTTCCGCTGTAATTTTCTTCATGTTTAATTGTAGGTGAACAATGATCACAACTAGTGGCTGCAATTTCTGTTGCTATGTCAGGATAATATATCGCTCATATTGATAACGTCATAATGGACCCAGAGTACAATGAGGCAATGACATCCATACTGGAGTGCATCATAGCAGAAAATGCCTGATCCACTTTCCTGAAGGTACTTACCCTTTAAAACATGCATAAAATGCATTGGCGTATAAAACAGGAAAAAAATAGTTCAACGTCAAAGCTTGCAAAGTGTGCAATTATGGCTCATTTTATTGAAGAGCTCTATGTTTTTTCTCTTTCACTCCGTATTTTATAGGAATAATTACAATGGAATTATTTTATATCTAAATTATAATCATGATGCAAATGAGTTTCAAAGGGAAGAGAAAGGAAGCGAGTGTATTGCATGGCTACTGTAGTTTGCAGTAAAATTACTCTAATGAGCTCCCAGGCGATATAACTATGCCTGTGATAGTGGGGAAAAAAGCACAGGCAAGGAAAACATCAATCTCAATTAAAGATAAAAGTTACACCTTCTGGAATATAACTTGTCAAGCTATCTTCTCTCTTGCTGCAGACTTTCAACTGAACAGTTATTATTTTAAATGAGTATATTTGACTTCCGCTGTAATTTTCTTCATGTTTAATTGTAGGTGAACAATGATCACAACTAGTGGCTGCAATTTCTGTTGCTATGTCAGGATAATATATCGCTCATATTGATAACGTCATAATGGACCCAGAGTACAATGAGGCAATGACATCCATACTGGAGTGCATCATAGCAGAAAATGCCTGATCCACTTTCCTGAAGGTACTTACCCTTTAAAACATGCATAAAATGCATTGGCGTATAAAACAGGAAAAAAATAGTTCAACGTCAAAGCTTGCAAAGTGTGCAATTATGGCTCATTTTATTGAAGAGCTCTATGTTTTTTCTCTTTCACTCCGTATTTTATAGGAATAATTACAATGGAATTATTTTATATCTAAATTATAATCATGATGCAAATGAGTTTCAAAGGGAAGAGAAAGGAAGCGAGTGTATTGCATGGCTACTGTAGTTTGCAGTAAAATTACTCTAATGAGCTCCCAGGCGATATAACTATGCCTGTGATAGTGGGGAAAAAAGCACAGGCAAGGAAAACATCAATCTCAATTAAAGATAAAAGTTACACCTTCTGGAATATAACTTGTCAAGCTATCTTCTCTCTTGCTGCAGACTTTCAACTGAACAGTTATTATTTTAAATGAGTATTGAATAAGGGAAGTCCAATAAAGTAACTCTGAGGCACCAAATGGCAAAGCTATGCAGTTTACAATGTAGGAACAATGCAAGGCACGTCAAGTTGAGTTTATTTTTCATGTGCACAAGTACAGTGAGGTACCTTTTTCCAAGGGTGAAAATTTCAAAGACAATGGGACATAGCTTTAAGTTGAGAGAGCCAAAGACTAAAGGAGATGTGTGGGGCAAGGGTTTTCCACAGAGAGTGGTGGGTGCCTGGAACGCGCTGCCAGGTAGATACAATTATAGTTTTTAGGCTTTTGCATCGGCACAGTTATGCAGGGAATCAAGGGATTATGGGTCACGTGCAGGCGGAGGAGTTCGGGTCTGGGTTCTTGTTGAGTTTAGAGTTGCTATGCGCCATAACCAACCTCTCAAATCACTTCACCACCGCAGATGCTAGTGCCCCCATTTGGTAGTCATTGAGGCATGTCACCTTACTCTTCCTGTACGCCTTAATGCCCCTTTAGTAATGCCCCTTTAATCCAAGTGCTAATCTCAGACCTCAGTAATGAGAGGTTGAAGATGTCTGCAAAAACTCCATCCAGTTGGTCTGCACCGGAAGTAAATGAGGACAAGGTATCAAAACCAGGAAGTTGCATAAATGATGAACTGAATGCCTTGTCTTACTTTTTGTTTCTTATTGTTAATTTACATTAATTGAAAATTGTGCAAATCAGCAAATTCATTGACATTGCACCAAAACACCTTAAAGCACAAAGGCAGGAACAAAAACAGAGAATGCCTGAAGGCCTCGGTAGGTTAGGCAACATCACCAGTTATCTTTTGGATCAAGAATTCCACAAAAGAACTGGAAAAATGAGAAGACCTATGTGTTATAACTTGCAGAAAGGAAGAGGTGAAGAAAGCTGAAGAGATATCTGTGATATCATGTGGAGCACAATCTTTTCAGGGGAGCAATTGCTTTAACAATTAGCAATTGAAATGATATGCAAACAAATTGAAATATGACAGAGTAAAGCAAAACCACAGCCCCCTTTGTGGGGAAAAAATGTTTACCTGAAATATTTAATTTAGCTCGGTATTAGTTTGTTCCAACTGCTAGATTTAAATAATTGCTACCTTGATAATTTTGGCCTGCATCACATCACAGACAGATTGGACAGTTGCAAATGATTATTTGCTATTTAATGAAGAAGGAGAGAGAAAACAGGGAACCACATGTTGGTTACCTTAACATTAATATCTGAAATCTATTACAAAGGCATTATAGCACGACAGCCAGAAAATATATATATTAGCTCAGATAAAATCAATGTGAATTTATGAAAAATGAATTATGTTTGTTCTACTGCTTTGATGACATAGCTGGTTAATTAGATAAGTGGGGGGGAAGGGGAAAGGGCGAATCAGTGAATATATTACGTTTGGGTTTTGCCAGAGCTTTCACAAGTTTCAGAAAAAGAGGTTAGTATGCAAAATAAATTGTGGAATTGTGGATACATACTGGCCTGGATTAAAAATCAGTTATCAGATAGAAAATTAAGAATAAGAATAAATGGATCTTTTTCAGAATGGCTGATGGTGACCTCAGGATCAGTATGTGGGCGATATACAATGTATATCAATGACTTGGAACAGTATAATATAACTCAGTGTGAAGTTGTACATTTTGGTTGGGAATCAGTTAAATGGCGATGGGAAATGTTAATTTGCAAAGAGATTTGCAAAGAGATTTGCTTAAGGATAGCAGAGTCAGGGGGTATGGGGCGAAGGCAGGAACAGGGTACTGATTGAGAATGATCAGCCATGATCACATTGAATGGCGGTGCTGGCTCGAAGGGCCGAATGGCCTCCTCCTGCACCAATTTTCTATTGTCTATTGTCTATCTGGGAACCCTTGTACATTGAAAGCAAACATGCCGGTGCAGCAGCAGCTAAGAAGGCAACTGACACATTGGCCAGTGTTACAAGATGTTTAGCCTACAGGTGTTTGGATGTCTTACTACAATTATGCAGGGCATTAGTGATATCACACCTGGAATATAGCATACATTTGTAGACTCCTAACCTGAGGAAATGCACTGAAGGTTCACCAAACTAATTTTTGGGGTTGTCGCGTACCTTTAGTTTAGAGATACTGCCTGGAAACAGGCCCTTCGGACCACTGCGCCTGCACCAACCAAAGATCACCCATACACTAGTTCTATTCTACACACTTGGTTTAATGTACAGAAGCCAATTAACCTACAAACCCACATATCTTTAGGACGGGGGAAGATACCGGAGCATCTGGATAAATCCACACGGTCACAAGGAGAACGCAGAAGCTCTGTACAGACAGCATCCATTGTCAGGATCGAACCTGGGTCTCTGGCACTGTAAGGCAGCAACTCTACCACTGTGCCAATGTGCTGCCCAAGGAACGATTAGATTTACTGGAGATTGGAAGAATGGGACCTCACTGAGATATACAAATCTCCGATTGGGTTTGAAAGAAGGATATTTTCCCTGGCTGTGGAGTCACGGGATCACAATTTCAAAATATGGGGTAAGACATTTGTTCTAAGATGAGGTGAAATTTCTTCCCTCAGAGAATGGTGAACCATAAGAGTTGTCTGCCATTCAATGCAGGTGGAGGTCAAGTTGCTGAATATAATTTAAGAAATATGTTGTTCCCATTTCCTACTCATATTCCTTGATCTCTGGAAATGCAAACACAAAAGAGATCAAGGAATATGAGGAGGAAATGGGAACAAAATATTGGGATATAGGATTAGCTATAGCCATGTGCAATGTTGGAGCAGTCTCAAAGGGCTGAATGACCTACTCCTGCTTCTAGTTTTTAAAGTTTCAGTTCCCTCTGTTCAGTCTGACTATAATTCTTTGAAACCTCAAATGCATTAGAGGTTCTCATTTTTCCACTTTTGAAGTAGAAATGTTCCCCAAAACATCACCCATAATACTGCCTTATTTGCTGGGCAGTTTTAGTGTTTTACGTTGAGGTAACAGATATCCATGAGTTACATTTCTCTTGCATATCGAACACGAAGAATAGAGTCGCGAAGGATAGCAACAGGTGTTCTTTAAGGAAGACAATTAGTCTGACAGACAGACACAAATTGGTATGGGTTCTCATTGTCCAAATGGTAACAAAAATCAGTGCAGATCTAATTATCTTGAGTTCTCATCCTCCTTCATACCTTAAATTTTCCTGTACTAGTTCTAAAGAACCTCCCAATATCACTAGAATCTGGATATCACAAGCGCTGTTCCACTTTTGGTATAAAGAGCAGATGCAGGGCACGAAGTGAGTCTCTCAGGCCTCTGAGCCTGGACTAGCTCCTTGGAACAAGCTGGTCAGTTTAAGCCCATCCCTGTCCCATATTCAAGGTTCAAGGTTTCAAGGTCAATTTATTGTCACATGTACCAATTAAGGTACAGTGAAATTTGAGTTACCATACAGCCATACTAAGTGAAAAGCAGTAAGACACACAGCCACATACAATAAAAGTTAAGATAAACATTCACCACAGTGGCTCCCCACATTCCTCACTGTGATGGAAGTCCAATCTTCTCCCTCTTCATTCCAATTAAGACCAATACTGCAACAAACCAGCACTGTGAAACAGAATCTATAAAACTCACTGCCTGCTGCATCAGGGAAATGACCTCAAGCAACATAACAGTAAACCTATGAATATAACGAGCTAGACATCCAAACATTCCAGCCGTGTGCAATATTAGCCTCAGGCATTGAGGTTGTTGGACATGTTTTTTACAGTAAATTGTGGATTGTAAGTTATTATCTAAGTTGGAAAACATAGTTTCCAAATGTGTGGATACACATTCCAGGCTCATCGGCGCTCCAAATGACTCCAGTGATGTAGGAAATGCTGGAAATTATGAGAGAAATTGTGGGTGTGGATTTATAATATGTCTTACCCAAGAGCATACATACAGGGAAACATGATGGGAAAAGAGGACAAAATAGTGAAGGCAATTTATAGGTCATGTTAGGAGAGGCAATTGATAGATTTCTGAGATGTTTAGACTATAAGGCATAGCTGGTAGGAATAAAGATGTAGGATGTTGTAAATCGGGTTAAGGGAAATAAATCTAAATATGAGATAAGGAGGGTTCCTTATTATAGCCATTTGTCAAACACATAGGAGGATGTTTTTTTAAATTAATTAAGAGGAAACAAGTTGAAACTTACTCTAAAAGAGATAAAACTAGGATGAATGATCACAAGGAAACAATGATCACTCATGCATTATTTCAAAAATGTAATATCCACGTGTAATTGTTGACACACAATATAAGAGGCTGTGGGTGTTGTGAATCTTTGAAACACTTTAGGGTTCTCTAATTGTGTTTCCCAGTGCAAGGCCCTTGAATAAATCGACTCGATTGAGAAACTCACCACTGCACTACGAGATGCTCTGAGTGCCTGCCCCGATCTATGTCGTAATTAAGGGGGCAACTGGGCCCCATGTGAAAGTCAAAGTATAGGTTAAGTACACAATCCCCTCCAACAACCAGTGAAAGTAAATATCTTTAAATTGTCATTTCTACCAGTGTAATATCAACAGCTACTCAACATATGCAACGCATAGACAGCAGTGTCTGTGTGCGGCTGTCCAATAGATGGCACGTTGATCTTTGTATATCCACAGGCAGAATCCCACGATAGAATCGTAAAATGATGGAATACAAAAGTAGATGTTTGGCCCATTATTCCCTTGCTGGTTCTCTTGCAGAGTTATCCAACAAGTTCTACTCCCCAATTCTTTCCCCACTGTGTTGTAGTTTGTTTATGCCTTTAATTATTTGTCCTATTTTATAATGTCCCTCTTGACGGTGCTTTCCAGTTTGCAATGGCACACTATTTTAGGTGATAGACACGAAAGTGCTGGAGGAACTCAGCGGGACAGGCAGCATCTCTGGAGTGGACTGGGTGACGTTTTGGGTCAAGACCCTTCTTCAGTCTGAATGGGAAATGCCACTGTATATCTCCATGGATTTGAACAATAACCAATAATTACTACAGGAGGTACAAGGAACTGCAGATGCCGATTTACAGAAAAAGACACAAAGTGTTGGTGTAACTTCTATGGAGAACATGGATAGATGACGTTTCAGATTAGAACAAGGTGTCACATGTCCCTCCTCTAACCTTATCTACTGCATTCGGTGTTCCTAATATGGTCTCCTTTACATCAGTGACCGTTTTGCCTCACACTTTCATTCTGCCAATGCCTGCTGGATCTCCTGGTTGCTAATCACTTTAACTCCGCTGCCCTTTGCCATTATTGACCTTTCTGTCCTAGGCCTCCTCCATTGCTAGACTAAGGCCAGAGTAACTCCATGCGCCAGGTAACAACTGTGGAGGGAATGGATTGGCGATGTTTCAGATCGGGTCTTTTTACTATACTTTATTTTCTGATCTTCTTTCCTGCAGATGTTCATTGTGCCTTAAATACCTTTGGCTTCTATTTTTCTGGTAGACCTATGATTTTCTATGTTATTATGCACTCTGTGAAAGTCTGCATATGGTGTTAATGATACTTCCCCATTAAGCATTAAAGATTCAAGCAAATTTGAGATTTGTTTAGAATAAAATCCTGCCTATTTATTAAGCCCATACTTTTCCAAATGCTGTTTCATTAAAAACCGGATATTAATTATTTTATGATGCCATTCATTTCACCTGGAAAACAAAACCTTCCCTCTAAAGGCGAGTGCTGAGTTGCTGAAGAGTGAGAAATTCAATCTGCTGTGATGAGTATTCTCTCAAAGATTGAAATCCTCACACATGTAACCAATGAGACATTCATCGCCTGCTACCGGATCCATCACAAGCAAATCCATCACAAGGAACTTATAATTGACTTTAGAAAAACCAGTGGAGATTACGACCCACTCTACATCAATGGGGTCTGTGTGGAAAGGGTACCAGCTTTCAGGTTCCTGGGTACGCACATCGCAGAGGATCTTACCTGGTCTACCAACACCATCACCACAGTAAAGAAGGCACAGCAGAGACTCCACTTCCTGAGGATCCTCAGGAAAACCAACCTGCAGGAGAAGCTCATGTTGTCCTTCTATCGCTGCTCCATCGAGAGTGTGCTGGCATACTGTATAACCACATGGTATGCCAGCTGCTCAGAAAAGGACAGGAAGGCCCTTCAGAGGGTCATCACGACGGCCCAGAAGATCATCGGCTGCTCACTGCCCTCCCTGGAGCACCTGTTCAGACTACGCTGCCTCAGTAGAGCAGGCAAAATAATAAAAGATCCATCCCACCCCGGCCACCGTCTGTTTGTTCATCTGCCCTCTGGTCGACGTTTCAGGTCGATCAAATCCCGAACAAACAGACTTAAGAACAGTTTTTACCCCAGGGCCATACGAGAACTGAACACTACCTTTGCACTAGGCAACACCGTTAAAAAATCTTGTACTTAATATAATTGTATTTAATTGTATTTATGTATTTATTTGTTTTTGCATTTATTGCATATATGTTTGTACGCACCGTCAGGATTGGCTATTTTTTAATTTCGTTGTACTCGTTGCAATGACAATAAATGAATATTATTATTATTATTATTATTATTATTATTATTATTATTATTATTAGCTCTGCTGAGGCACACACAAAACATTCAGCAGTGATTGCAGTAATGTAAGGTGACACACCATGAAACCATCTATCTCAATTTTCAGAGTTTAGAGAGAAGGGTATGCCGTTCCAATGCAATGTGAATTATCGGCAACCAATACACAATTTAACAAAAAAGCTGTGTAGGAAGGAAGTGCAGATGCTGGTTTAAACTGAAGAGTCACTCAGCGGGACAGCCAGCATGTCTGGAGAGAAGGAATGGGTGACGTTTCGGGTCGAGACCCTTCTTCTGGTTATGACAGCAAGGTTTATTAATGTGATATGGTACAAATACCTTTGAAACAGATCATGTAAGGAGATTTTCTTTTAGTTATTATGGGTATATCTATGCAATGTGAACCAGTCATGATCGCAAACTATGTAATTCTGTATGAACTGCACTAAATTTCTATGACTATGGATTTAGTTGGTAGGAAAATCCCATGGCTGGTTGAAATTAAGTAGTTATAAACTAATTACAGATTTATACAATGATCGGCTGCACCATCTGACTGCATGGATATCATCTGGTTGTGGAACAGATCCAACAGTCTTTCTATCAACAGGTGTGAATTCTTGCCCATTGGCTGCCCAATGATTAGTCTTGATGGTTCCGATGCAGATGGTGGAACGTACTTTATATTTCTTCTCAGGATACGGATATTGTCCATCAGGATACTTAGTTATGGTCACCTCGTAGCAGGATACTGAAGGAGTAGAATCCTGACAGGCGGTAGCAATTTACCCGGTGTGGGACGAATAAAGGAATATATTATGATGCTGCATCATCTTGTGGAGCTTGCAGGCCCGCGTTGTAATTGCTATTGATGCACATTAAGCGGCACAAGCATCAAACCTGAATGTAGTGTGACAAATTTGTGGTGCTCAGCTTTATCTTGTGCCTTGGATTGTGACATAATTCTAATTGGCAGCAGACGGAAGGATTGTTAGAATGTGGATCACTACAGAATGCCAGGAAGAAATGCAGCTGCAGTGTGGGGCTGGTGAAATCTGGCTTCAGGTTTGTTTTGAGGTTTTCTTTGAGATAACAATCTTTCTTTGGAAGCACAGACAGCATATACGCTTTACTTTATAGTGCAAAAACTAGAGAAGATAGTTTCATTTGGAATGTTTTATTTTACAGAGCCAATCACATTGGTGGATCTAATAACAAATTACAGGCTATACTTGGTAAAGGTGACAGATTACCTGTCCTTGAAAGATATTATGGACCAGTGTTTGATTTTACAACAATCCTGCAGTTTACTGATGATTATTTGCATCACTGGTCACTATTTTCTTTGGACTGCAAGTTATTAACTGAATTTAAATTTTACATCAACCTTTGAACTTGGTTTGCTAGATTGTTAGTTCAAATGTTAACCACTGTGGCAGCCATTATATCCTCCACTCAAAAGTCAGATCCTGTGTCTGTGGCCAACAGGATTCATGCCCACCTTTATTTCTCAATTCCCTTGTTTTTCTCAGTTCCCTTTTGATTCAAGCTGGAGATGGTATTAGCATGCAGCAATTATTGTCCCCTCTCACTTCACACAACCCTACTCTTGGGAATTTCCCCTTTCATTCCCTGTATGCTGTAAGGCGATGGTAGAGGAACAAAAACAGATCGAAGTTCATGGTGGCATTCCATTTATTACTAAGAGGCAAATGCTCAAATATTCAGACTGTGCATTTCTTAACTCAGATGCTTGTGTTGAGGCAGCAGGTATAAACTGCCCGCAGGCAGACAGAAAGAAAGGACATTACCAACGCTAGCTTGTTGGAAGGAAGTTAGGTGCTGCCACAGAATACTTGGCAGAGCAGTTTGATGGACAGCCCACAGCAGAACATTGAGTGACAGGAAGGCCTGGTAGATTTTAGACTTTAGAGAATTTAGAGATAGGAAACAGGCCCTTTGGCCTACCAAATCTGCACCGACCAACAATCACCCCATGTACTAGCGCTATCCTACACATTGGGGACAATTTACGATTTTACCGAAGCCAATTAACCTACAAACCTGTACATTTTTGGTGTGTGGCAGGAACGTGGAGCACCCTGAGAAAACCAGTACAGACACAGGGAGAACGTACAAACTCTGTACAGTCATCACCAGTAGTCAGGATTGAACCCGGGTCTCTGGAGCTGTAAGGCAGCAACTCTATTGCTGCATCACTGTGCTGCCCCAATAGTAGAAACATTATGCGTAAAATCTCCTAGCTACCTGATGTGTGGCTGGTGGCAGGAGCTAAGCCCTGGTGAAATTGTGCAGTGCACAGCAGGTCACTGCGAATGATAGGACATGCTCTGTCTAGCATGAAAGTGGTCTGGGCATGGAATTACTGCTTGAATTTGCCAATGATCGGCTGCACCATCTGACTGCATGGATATCATCTAGTTGTGGAACAGATCCAACAGTCTTTCTATCAACAGGTGTGAATTCTTGCCCATTGGCTGCCCAATGATTAGTCGATGGTTCCGATGCAGATAGTGGAACGTACCTTATATTTCTTCTCAGGATACGGATATTGTCCATCAGGATACTTAGTGTATGGTCACCTCGTAGCAGGATACTGAAGGAGTAGAATCCTGACAGGCGGTAGCAATTTACCCGGTATATAAAGGAATATATTATGATGCTGCATCATCTTGTGGAGCTTGCAGGCCTGCGTTGTAATTGCTATTGATGCACATTAAGTGGCACATGCATCAAACCTGAATGTAGTGTGACAAATTTGTGGTGCTCAGCTTTATCTTGTGCCTTGGATTGTGAGCGGGAAGATAAATGTGTTGACTCTTCGAAACATTGGCAATGTTTCAACTTATCTCCAACTTGCCGAGTCGTGAAAGGCCTGGATAGAGTGGATGTGGAGAGGATGTTTCCACGAGTGGGAGAGTCTAGGCCCAGAGGCCGTAGCCTCAGAGTTAAAAAGACGTACTTGTAGAAAGGAGATGAGGAAGAATTTCTTTACTCAGAGGGTGGCGAATCTATGGAATTTATTGCCAAAGAAGGCAATGGATATTTTTACGGTGGAGATGAATAGATTCTTGATTTGTAAGGGTGTCAGGGGTTATAGGAAGCAAGAAGGAGAATGGTGTTGAGAGGGTAAGGTAGATCAGCCATGATTGAATGGTGGAGTAGACTTGATGGGCTGAATGGCCTAATTCTGCTCCTATGAACTTATGAACTTACTTATGAACATGTCATCTTTTGTGTCGAGCTCCTTATGTCAGTTGTCATCGTGCCCACTGCCCGCCAGATTGTTCTGCAAAACCATTGTGAGGGAGTAGTGAGTTATTGTCAGAGGGTATAAAGTACAGTAACCAATAAACCAAGCAAGACCTGTCTTCAAATAACTTCCAAATGTAATTTACAAATAGTAATCATTTTTGAAATTACAATGAGATTGTTAGATAAACAAACACCATTGTCTATGACAGGAACAAGCTACGGACTCACAGTGGGAGATTATTTAAGAGACAGGTTTTGGAAACTGACAAGACAATACTTAATCTCTCAAGAAATTAATTAAAATATCCATTAATGTTGAGGCAAAACAATTGTGACATGGCCATGCAATTATCTCTTATCAATTGACCAAACACACAATAGGCCAACATTAATTGGACTGCATCAAAACCTCATACACAACTACACTGAGAGGGAAGACACAAATTGTTGGAGCAATTCAGCGGGTCAGGCAGCATCCCTGAAGAACATGGATAGATGACGTTTTGGGTCGGGACTCTTCCTCAGATTGGAGAAGGGTCCCAACCCAAAACATTATCTCTGCATATTCTCCAGGGATATTGCCTAATCTGTGGAGTTGCTCCAGCAATTTGTATCTTTCATTGGTAAACCATCATTTGCAGTTCCCTGTTTCTACACTGAGAAGGGAAGTGTGACATCCATTTTACTGAGAAACAGTGGATGAAAGTCTAGGCATTGGAATCGGGTGTTAGACATCTAAAAATGCCAAGATATTTTGCAGCCCTTCAACTTAGAAAAAGTGACCCTTTATGATATCGAGTGAGTTTCTAGACGGTGTTTTGTGGTACACTGCCATTGAACGTTGTCATTTTTCATACTTGGTTTGTTGCTCAATACTTCGATCCATTCCTGACAATACTGTAAGAAAGAATGATGTTTGGATTTCTGGATTTTATCCAACAGAATTTTTTTAGAATATGAATGTAAATTACCTTGTTTGAACAAATATATCAAGAATCAAGTATTTATCATATGCACTAGATATAGACTGGGCAAATGAAAATCTTTCTTGCTCCAGCTTTAGAGGCACATTGGAGGCATATGGTTTCTGAGAGTTCACCCTTGAGAAGACCTCAGAATGAGATCGCAGGGTCATTGGGTCATTTCAAGGTACATTGTTGTTCTTTTTTTGAAACAAGCACAGAAAGTATTGCATTAGTCTGGGAGTAATGTGTCACTGTCACTTGATCTACTCGGTTTCATCTTGTCGGAAGGGATGGCGTGCAAGCGCTGCCACAGCTGTATGAACCCGCAGTTTAGTCCAGAAGCGTCTCTTTGTATTCTTGGAGGTCTTTTGAAGGTTGTACCTGGATTTCTTATTGCTATTCAAGATGCACTCCCATTGTAACTGTATAATTCTATGAAAACATTTGTTCAAACCAAGAAAACTGTGGTAAACCACATAATGTGGCCATTGAACATATATTTGATCATCTGTTACTGACTTTGGAGTATCTAAAAGGCATACAGACCTGATATATTATGAGTTTCAAGAGATTCTTCCAGCAGGTCTCCACTGTGACATCTCTGACTCTGGATTCCAAGTGGCTTTCTCAAGTACCACAACCATCATCTCCATTCTGTTGTATTTGATTTCACACTTTGTGTCGGGCCCATTACTGCTCCACTATTTGTGGAGCTGGCCCAGTGAATCATGGTAATCCACTTCAATGTTTTTTTTTAATATCTGTGACCTTCGGAGACATTTAAAACAATGAAACCATCCTTTGAGAGGCACAAGTTGTCAATGATTATTAAGCTGATGTTGGGAGGAGAATCATTTTGATGTTGGATCGGAGGGCTTATTCTATATTTTTATTGGTGCAGGAGAGAGGTACTTCCTGCATAATAGCTTTTTACTGAGATATCCAGGAATCACTAAATTCAATGGTTTTGGTGTTCGTGCTTCAAGGACCGCTCTTGGGAACAATTGCCATTTTAATGTTTTTTATGGATTCTTAACTAAATCAAGTTAGCCCATATCTGAGGAAGGATGTGCTGTTTCTCGAGACGGTCCAGAGGAGGATTATAAGAATGATTCCAGGAATGATTGCATTGGCAAATGATGAGCGTTTGACAGCACTGGGCCTCTATTCGTTGGAGTTTAGAAGGCTGAGGGAGGACCTCATTGAGACTTACAGAATAATGAAAGGCATAGATAGCATGGATTTGGAGAGGCTGTTTCCACTGGTAGGAGAGTCTAGGACCAGAGATCACAGCCTCAGAATTAAAGGACACTCTTTTAGAAAGGAGGTAAGGAGGAACTTCTTTAGTCAGAGGGTAGTTAATCTGTGGAACCCATTGCCACAGAGGGCTGTGGAGGCCATCATTGGATATTTTTAAGGCTGAGACAGACAAATTCTTGATTAGAATGGGTGTAAGGGTTATGGAGAGAAGGCAGGAAAATGGGATTAGGAGGCAGAAATCAGCCATGATTGAATGGTGGAGTAGACTCGATGGGCCAAATGGCCTAATTCTACTCCTATAACCTGCAAACTTGTGAAGTTGGTGCTGGGAGTTTGCTTGGACCCTGCCTTCAGAGGGCTGGTTACATTTCATAGCTGCCCTGTTTTGCAGAAGGAAAGCCTGCAGCTTGACCCATCCTATGGTCTCCAGAGCAGGGGCTGAATGTAGGTACCAGGTGCAAACAGACAAAACCAGGCCTTTTGAATTTGCAGAGAAGTCATGGAATGGCACCAGTGGGGGATGGCCTTCAGCTGTGTGGAGAAATTAACAGTGCTTTCCTTAAACCAGAATAAAGGAGTTACACAGTGGCATAGGAGTTGATCTGCTGCCTTACAGTGCCAGAGACCTGGGTTCGATCCTGACTGTGGGTGCTCTCTGTAATGAGTTTGTATGGTCTCCCTGCAACCGTGTGAGTTTTCTCCAGGTGCTCCAATTTCCTCCCACACTCCAGAGATGCACCGGGTTGTAAATTAATTGG
The DNA here is from genome assembly GCF_053455715.1 of Rhinoraja longicauda. NCBI lineage: Eukaryota > Metazoa > Chordata > Chondrichthyes > Rajiformes > Arhynchobatidae > Rhinoraja > Rhinoraja longicauda. The sequence goes on along the minus strand of NC_135957.1, from coordinate 39,073,222 downwards.
CTTGGGGAAAATTTGTAAATAGTCCCGAGTGATTAGGGTAATGTTAGAGTAAGGGGTGACCGTTGGTGTGCGTAGACTTGGTGGGCTGAAGGGCCTTTCCTCACGCTGTCTCTCTAAAGTTTCAAGCGATTTCATAGCGCTGTTCCAAATTTAGAGATTCTGATTAGGTAATAAGAAGAAACAACTTCCGTAGGCAGATATGTTAGTAATTAAAGGGCACTAAGGCAAGGTAATGAAAGCACTTTGGCAATTGGTGTGGCATCAGTCTCAAAGCCCAGCGAGGGAACAGTTTAGTTCTGTGCAGCCTCTGACAAAAAACCTATTGTGAAGTGATATTCAACATTTCGTCAGCTGGGGCGAGATTAGAGTTCTTGAAAAGACTATGATATGGTTTATTTTCTGCCCTGTACAATGAATAATACATGACAAAGTGAACTGTGTCACAGTTGACATTTCAACATGAATATGGGTGGCTGCCCGGCTGATGTGATTTATAGCACAGAAGAATAATATTGGAAACTATTGTAAACTGACAGCGAAAAGGTCTCTTGTAACCAGAGGCAGACAGCATGAAGGGTAGGCACGAGGAAAGCAGCAACTGCACAAAAATGTAGGCATGTCAGAGGTGCACAGTGGCACAGCTTGTACGACTGTTCCCTTATAGCTTCATGACCCTGGTTCATCCCTGACCATGAGTACCAATCGGGGACAGGTTCTTCCCAGCTGTTATCAGACAACCGAATCATCCTACCACAACCAGAGAGCAGTGCCGAACTAATATCTACCTCTTTGAAGACCCTTGGACTATCCTTGATCGGACTTTGCTGGCTTTACCTTGCACTAAACGTTATTCCCTTATCATGTATCTATACACTGTAAATGGATCGATTATAATCATGCATTATCTTTCTGCTGACTGGTTAGCACGCAACAAAAGCTTTCCACTGTACCTCGGTACATGTGACAATAAACTAAACTGAACTAAACTGAACAGTTTACATCCCCCCTGGAGTTTGCACCCCCCTCCCCCCTGAGATCATGGAGCTTTCATCTGGGTGTTTTTAATTCCTGGAATATTTCAAATGATTTTCAAGCTAGTAAGTTAACTGACCACTGTAAAGTTCCCTCCAATGTGAGTGGGGAACCTGGAAGGAATGAGAAGGTGGAGTGAATAAAATGGGATTAGTGTAAATGTATGCTTTATGGCAGGCACGGACTCAGTGGGTGAAGGAACTGTTTCTGTGCTGTATGCCTCTCAAATCTCATGATGAGTAGGGACACTATTCATGCCCTTTAGATCTTTATTGGGTGTGATTTAAAGAGTTGCGGCTATATGGCTTCAAGGCAAGAAAATGGGAAGGATAAATAGATCAGCCTGGATTGAATGGCGGAGTGGACTCAATGGGCCAAATGGCCAAATTCTACTCCAATGTCTTATATGTTAATTGTATACGTGGATATCCATTACAATATCTTTGCACTTCCGATGAAACAATAACTCATCTTCTGTCTTCACAGATGCTGCTTGACATGTTGAATATTTCCAGAATTCTCACATTTTACTTCAGATATCCAGCACTTTGGTTGTAGATGCTCTTTGTTTACTGTTGCCAACAATAGGCTGAAAGGAGGTCAAATTGTTACCAGCCTGCAAGAGTGTATACTGAACTATTACAGGTAGTGATGGTTTTGGTTGCCTCTGGAAGTGCTGCAGGTTTTGGCAAAGGTCCTTTTAGCAAAGGGAATAGATTGTAATTGAGATGACATGGAAACTTAGGAAATGTTGGCCTGGGTCTTTGCTAGGCTGGCATGCTGAGATTTGTGGACCATGCTGATATTGCAAATGCAGGAGTGGCTCAAATAGCTCAATATTTCTTTGTTTCTTCTTCATTGGTCTCGAATCTGCCATGAAATATTGTGCCAGAGGTGCTGTAGGAACAATTAATGTAATTGGCACAGAAAATTGGAGTGCATAGGTTGTGAGTTCGCTGCTCCAAGGCACAGTTAATGCTATATTGTTAATGGCCTCTTTAATTGCCCTCTCCTTTACAGTCTACCTGGTCGATACAAAGTGAAATTTAATAAAAAATCAGTTTCCCATAGAATTCAATTTTCAAAGTGTGGCTATTTCATTTCCAAAATGGGAGAATGACAAAAACAAAATAGTGCATCTGTATGAAACAAATCAGCTTAAAAATTCACCAGCATCCATGGACTCAGAGTGAGTAATTGCACAGCAGAGAGGTGACAATTTTGGTTGCCTGAAAATGTAACAAATACACAAGGGTCATGGTGACATGTTACAGGATATTGCATTCTTGCCTTTGGGGGCTGAACTATTGTAGAATTTGGAAAGGGCAATACCCGATCGACCCAGGAGTGGGCGTGAGTCTTAGACAAGGGGAGGGTGCGGTTGCAGAGAAGAGAGACCTGGTGATCAGTCTGTCAGATTGGGACCTGGGAGATGATTGAGGTGCGCAGTGATCACTGCCTCAGGGCCTGGGAGTTAGAAATTAATGCCTGGTTATGGTTTTCCAAGGTAAATATCATTAATATCTTAACACGATGAAAATATTCAAATGAATGAACAAATGATACTTTATTGTCACAGTTAAATGTTTTGTTTTACATACAACCTAGGCAGTACACAAATATTCACATTATATTCCAGAATTCTGAGTGCGTAAGTTTATTAGGAAGAATTGAAATGGTTAGCATGTTGAAGAGAGGCATATGTCTTTAATATTATTTCATTTCATTGGTGACTTTATCTGCCAACTTATATGCAGGGATTTTATGTTTAATTGCCTGTGATATTTCTAGGGTGAGTGAAGCCACTAAATTTAAACACAGATGGCATTGTATTTCATAGCATTAAATTATACTCTACATTCATAACGATTTAAATGATAACTTCCCAGAATTTAAAAGAAAATATTATGTGATTTCAGTTTGGTTCCCGACGATATCCACTCATTGCTTTACCAGAGGGAGTTCACCAAATACAAATAGCAAATTGCAAGCACTCCCTTGAGCTCGGTGGGAGCTTACATTGATAAAATGCCTCAGTATCCTAGACAGCCTATGTGTAGGTTAAAGTCAGCATTTGTATAAACAAGCTGAATAAGATGAAGAAGATAGATTCTGACAGTAGTAAAACAGAAGGTAAAGATCAATACAGGACAAAAGGACAGTGTAATAATATGAATGATCAGAATCAATATGGATTAATGAAAGGAAAATAATATTTGATGAACCTACTGTTTTTTGAGAATTATCTTGGTGAAAATGAGAAGGGACCAGTGGATTTGATGTGTTGGAATTTTCAGTGGTTTTGGTAAGGTCTCACACAGGAAGTTCATGAACAGGATGAGAACAAATTAAATTGGAGATAATATTCTAATGTGGATGTAGATGCGGTTATAGATAGAAAGCAAAGGAGAGGAATTAATGGGTCATTCTCAGGTAGGCAGGTTGTCACTGGAGAGATAGATATCCCATGGTCAATGCTTAGGTCTCAACTACATACTGGACAATCCAGATCAGTAACCTGTCTGGGGGAACCAAATGTCATACTGTTAAGTTGACTGAGAATTCAAAACTATCTGGGCATGAAGAGTTGGAAAGTAGAGAAGGTGAATGGTAACATGGCCAATGAAGCATAATATGGATATATGTGAAGTTATCCACTGGTGGATATTGTGGAACATTTTAAAAATGGTGAGAGATTCAGATATATTGGTGATCTGGGTGTCATTGTTCACAAGACACTTGAATCTAACATGCTGGTGCAGCAGGCAATTAGGAAAGCAAGTGTTATAAGAAAATAACTGCAGATGCTGGTACAAATCGATTTATTCACAAAATGCTGGAGTAACTCAGCAGGTCAGGCAGCATCTCGGGAGAGAAGAAATGGGTGATGTTTCGGGTCGAGACCCTTCTTCAGACTGATGTCAGGGGGGCGGGACATAGGAAGGATATAGGTGGAGACAGGAAGATAGAGGGAGATCTGGGAAGGAGGAGGGGAAGGGAGGGACAGAGGAACTATCTAAAGTTGCTTTAACTACATGATAATTTAATTACAAATTGCGATGTTTTATTATAATTATAAATACTCTTGTGAGTCCACATCATTTAGAGAGACCTAGGAAGTAGATGGTATGGATATGGACCAAACACAAGTGAATGTAACTGGCTTGGGTAGACATTGTGGTTGACATGGACAAGATAGGTTGAAAGGCCTGATGCTGCCAACCCGAAACGTTGCCTATCCATTTCCTCCCTAGATGCTGCCGAAACAACTGAGTTATTCCATCACATTGTGTTTTGCTCAAGATTCCAGCATCTGCAGTAAGATGTGTCTCCATAATCTATCCTGTTTTAGATTAATACATTATTCCAGGCATAATTCCCCTGCCATTTGTCAAAATACTTTTGTATCTTTTGTATCAACCTGAGAGAGCAAACGGATTCTCAATTCGACACTGCATCTGAAAGATAACATTATAAACCGTGCTTCAGTGTTGCACTGAAATATTAACTAGCCTCTTTTGCCTGAGTGCCCACAATGTTTCTTGAACCCACAACCTATAGGTTGAAGTGGGAGGATGTTACCGCTTGAATTAATGCTGACTCCATATCTGGCAAATTCCACGGACAATTTTGAATGACAATGAATGATTATTAAGCATAGGTTAAGCAAAACATTGTTGTAAAAATTGCAGGCTGCATTTAATATACAAAGTCTCAGTGTAATCTGGAACTGTTTTCATCTGACTTCTCTTGCTTCAGGCTGAAAATAAATGTGTGTAAATGTCCCAGTGCACATATTCTATGCCGGAAATTATTTCATCGACTGCCAAGTGAAGTGATTATATAAATCAACAAATAGATTGAATTAGAAAGAAACAAATTACAGCCTGCAAAGATATAATGCAGACAATTTTCATTTATGGGTCAATCTTCATTTACAGAGAAATACTGCAGCACATTATGATGAGTTGGTTGGAGTTTGAGTTTAAATGAAATTGGACGTCAATAGATACAATGGCTTCATTTTACCCGGCTGCAATCATCGCCTGCATCTACTTCTATTTCAGTCAAATGATGAGCTTTCAATGGAATCATTAATGATTACTTCTGTAAATGTACTTGGGAAAGGACACAGAAGATTGTCTGCATGATCTTTAAATGCTAGCATACCGCAATTTTGCTTTCCTCCATGAATATTAATTCAACAGCACCCTTTATTCCAGTTAACCGCAATAAATCAGATTTTTCTTCTCCACCCCCCAAATTGTAATCAGTCTGAACCAGGGTCCCGACCAGAAGAGTCGCCCATCTTTGTTCTCCAGAAACGCTGCCTGACCTGCTGAGTTACTCAAAACCAGCATTTTGTCTTTTCTTAAAAATAACTTGTTTAAATATCATTGTAAGCTGTTGGTAGTATGGTGGAGGGGTGTGGTAGGATGAGTGTCTTCAATTTCAGATAAAGGGCAAAATCTATGACAAACTATTGCCATTATCAAATCTACCCCTTTGGTGAAAATGACATGAAAATGGCACCCTATTGAAGCTTGGTGGTTGAAGAGAGAAGATCTTGTGAGATTCCTACTCTCCCACTGCCAGCAGTTCAAACATGAGCGACCATGAGGTAGATGAAGAAATCCAGTCCAGAGTATCATGGTCCAGGGTCCAGCCATAGGATTTCTATGGATTCAGAAGCGATAGCCTTCCAATCAGTAAAAATAAGTGTTTGGAAACATCTTGTGCATTGTGTATTGTTTATCTAGGTCCAGATGTATTTATTTGATAAATATATTTACACGATAGTTATTAGTGCTTTTATTATTTAGTACATTAATTACTATTACCCTGTGCATGTGTTCACCTGAGAGCAGAGCTGTATAATTTGGCAACCTTATTTATTTAAATTATTGAATGAGTTTTTGAGACAAATACAGTTAAGGCTTACCTGATATCCATGTTGAAAGCACATCACAGAGATAGCACTGTTGAGACCTTGGGTTTTAATAGGACAGCTGTTTCAAGCACATAATTTGAACACTGAGATTTTTGTATGTGTTTTATCTGCGTCTGTTTTTCTTTCTCTGTTTAGCTCGGTTTATAAAATATATTACAGACCACATCTTATGTTGATTGCCAGCACATTGGAAACAATTGACTGAAAAAAGCAATTCCCTAAGTTAATTTGATATTTGGCAGTCAGATGGAAGCTATGCTTGTTCTCAGAGGCCTTGGCAGTACAGATGGTTTGGGAGGCTGAGGCAATGATTGTGCAACAGATCTTTTGAACGCCATAAACTTTTGCAGTTAAAAAATGTTTGCATGCAAATCCATATAATCCAAATGATTTCTGTTTCATTTTTGCATTATGTAATTCTATTTTCAAATTGAAGGAATGCTACTTGTCTTACCTCCAGAGCACTAGTTTGTATGGAGGAAGGATTGGGGCTGATTTTCATATATTTTTGTTTAGTTTAGTTTAGAGATCACTTCCAGGAGTTAGAAGTGTTGCTGCCCCAAACTTTGAGTTCCTTTTCTTATTTGTTCATTGGTCTGAACAAAGAGCTAGAAAAGAGCAAACAAAATGTAGGAAAGGCAATATAAAAGAGAAAATAGGGAAAATAAGTGACAGGCTAAAAATAAGCCCATGGTATAGGAAAGATAAATGGGCAAAATAAAGAATTTCATATGAATATGCAGGGTGTAGGCAGAAGATAGACACAAAAAGCAAACAGAGGCTGAAGAAGGGTCTTGACACGGTACATCACCCATTCCTTCTCTCCAGGGATGCTGCCTGGCCCGCTGAGTTACTCGAGCTTTTTGTGTCTGTCTTTGGTTTAACCCATCATCTGCAGTTCCTTCTTACACAGGGTATAGAGGGATATGGATTACATACAGGCAGAGGAGATCAATTGAACTTATATCATGTTTGGCATGGACATTGTGGCTGAAGTTCCTTTTCCTGTGCTGTACTGTTTTATGTTCTGATGTCCCAGGCCCCACAATTTTTAGCAATAAATAGGAATAATGCTGGGGATCTCAGCTGGTCAGGTGAATGGAAACAGTTAGCATTTTGAATCAATGACTATTTCCAGTGTTGATGAAGTTGATTAATTCGGGTGTCAGAGGTTATGGGCAGGAGAATAGGGTTAGGAGGGAGAGATAGATTAGCCATGATTGAATGGCGGAGTAGAGTTGATGGGTCGAATGGCCTAATTCTACTCCTATCACTTATGAACATGATCTTATGAGCATTCATCATTTCCTTCACAACAGATGCTGCCGAATCTGCAGCGTATTTCCAGCATTTTATGTTTTTACTTCATTGAGTTAAAACACTTACATTCTTCGAACAGTGTAGAAAATTGCCCATGGATATAATTTACAAAAGGCAGGATTATATCCAATCTGGCCAATTTTTACCCCAGCCGAACAACTCTGCAGATAGAAGCAGAAATTGCTGGAAACGCTCACTAATCAGGCATCATCCATTGGATGGGAAGCAGAGCTTGCTTCAGATTGATGAAAGTTATCCACCTGAAATGTTTCTCTGTCCATATAAATTGCCCGGTCTGCTGAGCATTTTAAACATCTTTGGCTTCTGCAATCTGCTGCTTTCTGCCTTTGCCTGGGAGGTTAGAGAATGGGTATCCTCCTCCGAGTAACCTACTGTTTGATTCCCCCTAAGGCTTCTCACTATTTACTTCGTACAAGTCCTCAATGTAATGGAATACTCCCAACGTGCTTGTCAGTCTGGCTCTCAAGTTTCACATTTTCTAGCCGTTGGTTATAATGTTTCTGCCTTCCTTGAGAGTTAGAGTCCCTGTTTAGGTTGACTGCCTACCCCTCCGTCAATAAAGGTGGATCAAAGGGACACCTCCACTGCAGGTGAACTACTTGACGGTCAATCTTGTTTTCTGTTTATCTCTGAATGGGAAGCACTGCAAGAAATTGGAGCCATTGAAACTGTTGAGAAAACCAGGAAACAGCAGTTTAATTCCCAACATCCCTTGAAAAATGTGTTTGATGCAAATCCTGCTCTCCTTTAGGAAAATGAAACAATATTGAAATGATTTAAAAATTAGCCATTGAACTTTCTTAACGTGCGCTTTCATAAAGGAGTGGTCACCAGGCAACTGCGTGCATTCAACCACATATTGTGAATTTGTGGCCATCTTTACTCATTTCAGTCCTTTACCACAGTAATCAGTTATAATATCGCCATCATTTGAATCTAACCTCGACCTTAATTCAGTGCAAATGCACTGAAAAGTTACTTGTCTGCACTCAAGATGTTAAAGCTTAGTAGATAATTATAGCCCTTGAAACTGTGGTTAATTATTTATTGGTGCCTTTGTGTTTAAAAAATATTTAAAAACCTGATTTAGTTTGAGATAGACACAAAAAGCTGGAGTAGCTCTGGAGAGAAGGAATGGGTGACATTTCAGGTCGAGACCCTTCTTCAGACTAGTCTTTTGTGTCTATCTTCGGTTTAAACCAGCATCTGCAGTTCCTTCCTACTGCTTTACTTTAAGTTTGGAGATTCTGCGGAGAATGTCTCCAAAAGACTGTCTCCTTCTCTTGATCAATAGACTTTTATATCAGCCAGCTTCAACCTCCGAGTGGCTGAATTCACGTGTGAAAGTGAACCAGACAATTAAAACCTCATTAACCAAGGCCATAGTAGAGACAGGAAAGACATCGGTTGATTTACAGCCAGCAGTCCTGATGAGATTATTGCCGCTCCACAATGGTTCTCAGCCCCTCTGAACTATTGCCAGGGTAAGCAACGTGTCTCTCTTATGGAATGATTATGGGATGTAGTGAACCAGGATAAATATAGAGATAAAATGACCCGGTATGTGAAAGATCTTTGTAACCATCTTAAAATGTTGAGGACTGAGCAAAACTGCAGCAACACATCGCTGATCAGAAGGAGCCAGAGGGAAATACTGTAGTGTTCCCACAGCCGGGTAATCTGGGAGATGCCTCAAAGGACAGGGCTCATCCCAGGCGGACAAGACCATTGTTGGTGCTACTGACAACATACACCTGTGGGGTCCGTGTGCAGACCCGACGAAGTAGCCAGTGGAACCAATGGACTCAGGTTAAACATTATACTTCTTCTCACCCACACAGGCCGACTAAGGGACTGAGTCCATTAGTTTGGTTCTGGGAGTTAGATATTTAGTAGGATAGATCAGATTAGAAAATCACTGGGGAAATAAATGGGAAGGGATCTGAGTTCTGGCAACATATATAACATATATATATATAACAACTACAGCATGGAAACAGGCCTGTCCGGCCCTACCAGTCCACGCCGACCATTCTCCCTGACCTAGTCTCATCTACCTGCACTCAGACCATAACCCTCCAATCCCCTCCTATCCATATACCTATCCAATTTACTCTTAAATAATAAAATCGAGCCAGCCTCCACCACTTCCACCAGAAGCCCATTCCATACAGCCACAACCCTCTGAGTAAAGAAGTTCCCCCTCATGTTACCCCTAAACCTTTGTCCCTCAATTCTGAAGCTATGTCCCCTTGTTGGAATCTTCCCCACTCTCAAAGGGAAAAGCCTACCCACGTCAACTCTGTCCGTCCCTCTCAAAATTTTAAAAACCTCTATCAAGTCCCCCCTCAACCTTCTACGCTCCAAAGAATAAAGACCCAACCTGTTCAACCTCTCTCTGTAGCCTAAGTGCTGAAACCCAGGCAACATTCTAGTAAATCTCCTCTGTACCCTCTCCATTTTGTCGACATCCTTCCTATAATTTGGCGACCAGAACTGCACACCATACTCCAGATTTGGCCTCACCAATGCCCTGTACAATTTCAACATTACATCCCAACTTCTATACTCGATGCTCTGATTTATAAAGGCAAGCATACCAAATGCCTTCTTCACCACCCTATCCACATGAGATTCCACCTTCAGGGAACAATGCACAGTTATTCCCAGATCCCTCTGTTCCACTGCATTCCTCAATTCCCTACCATTTACCCTGTACGTCCTATTTTGATTTGTCCTACCAAAATGCAGCACCTCACACTTATCAGCATTAAACTCCATCTGCCATCTTTCAGCCCACCCTTCCAAAAGGCCCAAGTCTCTCTGTAGACTTTGAAAATCTACCTCACTATCAACTACTCCACCTATCTTAGTATCATCTGCATATTTACTAATCCAATTTGCCACACCATCATCCAGATCATTAATGTAAATGACAAACAACAGTGGACCCAACACAGATCCTTGGGGCACTCCACTAGACACTGGCCTCCAACCTGACATACAATTGTCAACCGTTACCCTCTGGTATCTCCCATTCAGCCATTGTTGAATCCATCTTGCAACCTCACTATTAATACCCAACGATTTAACCTTCTTAATCAACCTTCCATGTGGAACCTTGTCAAATGCCTTACTGAAGTCCATATAGACAACATCCACAGCCTTGCCCTTATCAATTTCCCTGGTAACCTCTTCAAAAAATTCAAGAAGATTAGTCAAACATGACCTTCCAGGCACAAATCCATGTTGACTGTTTCTAATCAGGCCTTGATTATCCAAATAATTATATATATTGTCCCTAAGTATCTTTTCCATTAATTTTCCCACCACAGACGTCAAACTAATAGGTCTATAATTGCTAGGTTTACTTTTAGAACCTTTTTTAAACAAAGGCACAACATGCGCAATGCGCCAATCTTCCGGCACCATCCCTGTTTCTAATGACGTTTGAAATATTTCCGTCATAGCCCCTGCTATTTCTGCACTAACTTCCCTCAATGTCCTAGGGAATATCCTATCAGGACCTGGAGACTTATCCACTTTTATATTCTTCAAAAGTGTCCGTACCTCCTCTTCTTTAATCCTCCTAATTTCCATCACTACTCTACTTGTTTCGCTTACCTCACATAATTCAATATCCTTCTCCTCGGTAAATACCGAAGAAAAGAAATTGTTTAATATCTCCCCCATTTCTTCCGGCTCAGCACATAGCTGTCCACTCTGACTCTCTAATGGACCAATTTTATCCCTCACTATCCTTTTGCTATTGACATATCTGTAGAACCCCTTGGGGTTTACTTTTACATTACTTGGCAAAGGCACCAAGTTCCACAATCCTGAAGACCAGGTAGACCAAGCAAAGAGGAGAAATGCGCACAGAGTGTTGGAAGGCAGTCATTCCAGCCTGGATGGAAGGGAACACTGAATGAGCTGGGCTCTTTAAGTGGTAGGACCACCTAGCAACAGGACATACCAGGTGAGGGTGAGGAGGGACGGTGGGGCGGGGGGGGGGGGGGGGGGGGTGACATTGGGGTGAGCTCCCCAAAGCCATACCACACAGATCACTCCAAACTATTGCAAACAGTTCAAGGGGACCTATTGAGAAAATTATGATTATTCTGACCCAGATAATCCTCTGTTAAGGCTGTGATCCTGAGACAATATTAATTTACTGGCTGATACGTCTTGCCTACACAGTAACTGCTGACAGCTAAACTGATAGTTTCAAAGTTTTCAGAGTGAAGGAAGACAGGATACGATACACATACCACAATGGGCCAGCGGTGTGTCACGAATGACACGGCCGCCATTTTTAAAGACTGGTTGAAATCATCGAGAGGATAAATGTGTCCAAGAAGAGGATGCGATCAAATGCCTGGAACAATATTTCATGGGAATCAGTGCTGGAAGTTTGTAGATATCCAGTTAGGAATGACAGGTAATTTAAATGTAGGTCCATACTGAGATATGGTAGCCTAGTAACTGGTGAGGGATTGCCTTATGAAAAGTATTTTGTTACTCTGCTTAGAAATTCCTTAAGGTTTGGCCTCTCCAGGACGATTATTGTCCAGGGGTCATAAGGGAGGGTGTTGTTAGGGAATAATCGGCTTTACCCTCCGAGCAGTTTAGTTCTCAGTGGCAACACTACCTATAGCTTTAATGCATCATTTATTCTACTAGTAGGGGTGGAAACCCAACAGGTTGGTTTGACTTGCTGTTGAACCTGCAACCATCCAGGTGAGTAGTGAGGCCTCGAGCAATGGGAACGTGAGCAAAGGAACCAACAGTATTTGCCTCCATCCTTCTTGTAGTCTATGCTGAGGTAATTGGTCCAATTGAACATTTGAGCAGTAAATAATTTAGAAACTAGAGGGCAAAGGCAATAACGCTTTATCTTACTGCCAATAATGAAACATTGGAAAATGATATCTTAGTTACAACTAGAAATAAAACTTCAAGTTAAAAGAAAAAAGCTTCACTTTGAGAATTCCTTTTATTTCTCTTCAACCAGGAATTTGGCAATCTTACTTCTCATGTGTGTAAAAATATCCTTCAGAAGATGGCATTATCATCCACACGCAAAATGAAAACAGTGAACAATTTCAATCAGATTCTGTGGATGTGCCAATTTCCTGTAGTGCCATTTGTTAAAAGTAAGTCCTCATCATTAGGAACTAAATATTTTATCTGCCAGGTTGAGTGTGATGATTATTTAGCAAATGCTCCTCCTATTGTCACAAGTCCTACTCAAACAATTGAAGAACTTTCAATTTGGGTACCAGTTTAAATTTGGGTGAAGCCATCTCAACCCTGTTAATTGGAATTGGACTGTTTCCGGGTTTGACTGTGATTGAAAAACACCAGATGTAAGTTGCTAAAACATTTAATTTTGCAATTCTGCCTGGACCCATGTTACTGTCATTATCATTAACTTGATGTGCTTCTGCAAATGCATCTCTGTTTCTATGGCAACATTGCCAGCTAAATTGGTAACATTTCCAGCTCTTTACTCCTGAAGCCAGGATTTATCCTGCAGCCCTGCCTGAGGCACATAAATGCGTTCGGAGTTATTCCCTGGAATTCCATGTTAAATTTATTCCAATCGGCAGAATAGATGATATTGTCATTATCACACTGTTATTTGCAGGACCATGCTGTGCACAGAGTTATTTTATTGGCTAGTTAATGCATCCGGACAACACAAGCCTGTGAACAAGGCCATATAAATCCAGACCTTCCTCTTTTTAACTCCTAACTATCAATAGAGTCGATATTTGAACTATCTCTGTCTTCTCAAACTAGGCTCCTCTTGGAAGCTGCTGGATTTGCATCCTTCTCAATTTGGTGCTCCCCAAGGTTTTGGAGCAGCTTGACAGATTGAGTGTGTGAACTGGCCTGGCCCCTTGCTAGAGCCATCAGACTGATTCAGCTAACAGCTCACACACCTTGCACTCATTCGGAATGGGAGATCACAATTGCCCCTCTTCAGTAAATTGAGACAGGCTAAAGGGCCAAAATTTTCTTTTACCCGACGACAATGACCACGACAGTGCCGAGTCAGGTCGAGATTACACCGTCTTCGGAGACATCGCAAAAATTCCCACACTGTCAATGCTTCTCCGGCATCCTGATTTTCGCTAAAATCACTGACAAGTCGGTAAGTACTTGAGAGTTTTGAACTGAAAGAGTTTAAGTATTTAAAAAAGAAAAGATACACAAAATGGTTGCCGACTTCTTCTTGCACATTGCACATGGCTTAGCTAAGCAGGGAGAGAAAAGATAAAGCTGTGTCTAACCATGAGACGTGCAGCATGTACTTAAAAAAAAACTGACCTACTGATGACTTCTTAATACCTTATATGGACATGGTCTTATTTCTTTCTCCACCTTGTAGGGGCATGATGTGAGTGGTGCCACCTCATTCACTGATAAGAAAAAGACATAATGATACCGTTTTGTCCCTTGTTTTGGTGAGTGGGACACGAGGTGAGCTTGGGTGTCTGAATACACCAGGTGCTGATCTCCCCACTCCCGCCTGGCGTAATAAAGATTTTACTGTTTTACCACTAACTTTGTTGCATTGTTGTCTGGCTAGAGAAAACGAACTTTAACATTGGCGTAGTCGGCAGGATCTCACTGGAAACGTCAACCAATGACTGAGTAAGAGTCTGCAGAATGACTGAGCTCCAGTCGGACCCTTTGAGACCGACCTCTAAAAAAAGCTCCCGGGAACACTGTGGTCCCTCGTCTGAGGTCAAACTGGTTCCTGCTGAGATCCTTTAGACAGACAACATAGGTAAGACAATTCTTTGTGATATAAGGTGAGATATCACGTGTGTTGCGGATGTTATCCGTGGAAAATTTCTTCAAAAGATTGGACAGCTCTGACTAAAGTCAGGAAATTTTGTGATTGGACAGCTCTGACTAAAGTCAGGAAATTTTGTGATTGGACAGCTCAGATAAACGAATATCTGGAAATTAGCAATAATGGGCCAGGCTCTGGATAAGAGCGATGTGGGAGCTCCGGTACAATACATGTTTTAACTGGATCCAGAAAAATGTAAAGATTACCGACAATTGTCTGCTTCATTAACAAAAAGGCTGGGAAATGTTACAATTAGAATACCAATGACCAAGGAAAAAAATTAGAGAAAGAAAAATTAAGTGCTGAAAAATGTCATATACAATTGATTATTAAGAAACAACCGGTTAAGAAAAATACCTCTGGAGACCCCTTGTCTGGCATAGCGACCCTGTTTATAGAGGAGGACAAACAAGGGTGGTGTAGACCTCCGCCCTTTGTGCCCCAACTCCAGGGAGCCCAGGGTCTCTACCCTGCCTCACCCCAGGCTTCAGCCCCTCTCCCAGTTAGACAAAGAGAAGTCGAGTGAGAAGAAGACAGAGAAAGGGCCGCAAAATGTATGGAGGAAGGAGAAGTAATCGAGACAAGTATTGCGGAGGGAGTTAAAATACACCCATGAAAGACAGCAAAAAGAGTAATGCCAATCAGAGCTATGGTAAACCCCCGAGCTGAAGTGTCAGACAGCCAGACACCGTAAGGATGTACATGGCAGGGAAACCACAAGACATGTTGGTAATGAGAGATAAGTATTCTCCTTGACCAAATCCTTACTGGACCCCACTGAAGGGGCGTGCTGAAAAAACCCCTTAATGGGCAACGAAACCTGGGAGGCGTTACATGGAGCGACAGGCTTTGGGAGGATGCCACTAGCTAGAGATAGACAGAGTGAAACGCTGGGAACAGGAGAACAAAGAAACACTGTGAAAATGGTAACGTGATGGTCATCTGGTGAGAACAGAGCTTCAAGTAACTTCATGGCTAAGCATTATGGCCTTGAGGTGATAGTGTCTGGGAATTCAGCACTTGGATGAGTGACAACTCAAAATGAGGGACTTTAGAATTGTGAGAGCCTTTTTAGGGTTGGTTAACTGAAGTTACCCTCCTGAGCAACCCATACCTTACCTTCCATCATTGCACCACCACTAATCCTTCAGCATTTCTTACAGAACCGCCCGAACATCGCGAAGAACCACTTCATGACTGTGCATTGGCAAATGAACTATTAACCACAGTCCAACAGGACCTACAGGATGGACATCGAACCTCGGGCTATGCGATAGTTGCAGACAACGGGGTCATAATAGAGGAAGGCCGGTTCTGAAACGCTCTCCCCGCCCAGCAGGCAGAACTTTATGCTCTCATTAGGGCGTGCATTCTGGGCCAACAAGACACTTAACATCTATACCGATTCTCAATATGTCTCGGCGTTGCCCACGATTTTGGAGCCCTCTAGCTGCATTGAGGCTTTTTAACATCTTCCGGCACTCCTATTAAAAACACCCTTTATGTGACAAATCTGTTAACAGGCCCTAACTCTCCCACATCTATTAGCCTTTATTAAATGTAGTGCACACACACAAGGCATAGATGAGGTTTCTAAAGGAAATCCCCTCGCCGACGCCACTGCCCACACGTCGGCCTCCTACTCCATTAATATTGTCCCCTCTGAACAAAGAGTTCTTGCACACAGAACAGCTCTGGCAGACATGGGTGAAGTTAAGTTAATGCAGGGGACGCCTCTGCCACGCAAAAAGATCTTTGGAAACAAGAGGACTGTGCCATTGATACCCCAACGGGCCTCTGGCTCACCCCTCTTGGACAAGTTTGTGCACCTGATGCATTCTTACCTGTACTGTTAACCTACATACACTCCCTTACTCATGCTGGAAAGGAGGGAATGGTAAAGATGACCAAAGAAACATGGTGGCACCCGAAAATTCGGCAAGAGTGTGGGATATGCCAGCGGAGCAATCCTGGTAAGGCAGTAAAAAGGTCCAAAGGGAGTCACTCCAATGCCATCCCGCCGTTTTGAATGCATACAGATAGATTTTATTAAAATGCCGCATGCACAGTGTTATAAATATTGTTTAATAATTGTTGATTAATTTAGTAGATGGATTGAAGCCTTGCCTACTATGAATAACACAGCAGAAACGACTGTTACATTGCTGCTAAAATAAATCATAGCCTGCTTTGGTTTGCCAACCACTATCAGCTCCGACCATGGTCCTCACTTTATAGCCACTGTTAATAAGGAAATATGCCAGCATTTTAAAATCAAGCAACAATTTCACTGTGTTTACCATCCACAGGCTTCTGGTATAGTCGAAAGGGCAAATGGGATAATCAAGACCAAATTGACTAAGTTAATGGGGGAAATGGGCAGAGTTGGATTAAGGTCCTTCCCCTTGCTCTGTTAGAGATGAGAGTTTCTCCACACAGTATTACTAAACTAACACCTGCCAAGATCATATATGGGCGACCATTACGTACTCCTTGGAGTGCGTTTACCAGTACAGAAGTTAGTTTTGATCTACATGCTCTTAATGAGTTAATTACGTACGTACAGCAATTGACCCGAATCTTGTCAGTCTTGCATTCACAGGCATTGTTGGAGACGCAGAGACCACTGTCGGCTGACTATAATGGCAAATCCATACAACCAGGAGACTACGTACTAATAAGAAATTGGGATCGGAAGAAACTAGGAGAATGGTGGAACGGGCTCTGCCAAGTACGACTGACTACACCTACAGCAGTGAAAGTCGAAGATCACCCACGCTGAATATACCTGGCTGACTGCAAGCACTTTGGGAAAGCCAAAAGATAACAACGGAGATCGTATGGTCTGTAAAGATGGGACTTATTTTGTGTGTGGTTGGTGGGCTTCCCCTTGGTTACCAGGAATGCCACCTGGTGATATGAGATCGTGGGAAAGGCCCAAGCCATGGTGTGGCTGTTGTTATCAGGCCTACGTAGTCCCCCAGATGCATATGGTGCCACAGCTGACTGACTTATCCTTTCCCTTACGGGCTAAACGAGGCATATCTAAATCAGAGCAATTCTGGATGATTGCCTACCCATCCTACGGGACATCTTGTGCCTCCCGAGAATTGATATATATGGTCTCGGTAATGGGGAAATTGGCTAATGACACTGCGAAAGCCTTAGTCAATACACAGATGGCTCTCTTATCCATAACCATAGCTGAAATCTGATAAAGCTGTGAGAAGTGCAGCATGTACTTTAAACAAAACTGACCTACTGATGACGTCTTAATACCTTATATGGACACGGTCTTATTTCTTTCTCTACCTTGTATGGGCATGATGTGAGTGGCATCACCTCATTCGCTGATAAGAAAAAGATATAATTGTACCGTTTTGACCCTTGTTTCGGAGAGTGGGACACGAGGTGAGCTTGGGTGTCTGGAGACGCACGGTGCTGATCTCCCCACTCCCACCTGGCGTAATAAAGATCTTACTGTTTTACCACTAACTTTGTTGCATTGTTGTCTGTCTAGAGAAAACGAACTTTAACAGAACTATAACACCTTGTATGGTTTACTTAAAAACCAAGCTTCACTGTAACAAGGCATAAACTGGATTTACTTCCAGTTTACTAATAGCTGTATTAAAAAAATATTATTTTAAAAGTGGTTAAGTGGATCTTTATGAAAAGTGTGTGGGCATTCTTTGAAAATGTACGGGAGATGCATATCTGGTTTCTGGATTGCATATCTGGGTTGGGAGCCCACTTTAAATGTAATGGCTGATGGCCATAAACATCGCGGAAATTCCCACGCTTACCTGCCCGTCAAACTGTCACCTCCAATCTACCTGTCAAATGTCCTGACGGTAAATAAATTGGTTAAACACAAGCATTTTATGGTATTTTGAAATGACTTTACTTATTTTAATATTATGTGCTTCTAAATGCATCTAAGAGAACCTATCAAACCTGGGGATAGCATGCGACAGCGCCCGCAATAAGCAACGATACCTGCCGACAAGCCAGCTGTCACCGAGAAATTTCAAACCAGATGATTTCTCAGCGACGTGCTGAGATCCACTACGATTCTTGGAAGTCTCCTCACGATCATGCCCGCGACACCCCGGCGAACTGTCGGCAACAGCCTAGTTGCCGGCAGTCGCCTTAAAAAGAAAGTGCCTGAAGCCCTCAGCAGAGCAAGCCGCATTGATAGGGAGAGAAACAGAGCCAATTTTTCAGATTAAGGATCCATTATCAGATCAGTTCAGTCAATTCTGTTTGTCTCCCCACAGAAAATCTGTTGAATTCCTCCGGTACTTTGTTTTTGTTTCAGGTTTCCAGCATCTGCCATCATTTGCTCCGATTTAAATGTTAGACTTGGATCGAAAGCATATGAATTGCTCCTTTATACTTTGTTTTATTGAGATGAATAAACATAGCCAGACAATCATACTGGATATTTACAAGGTAATTCTAATTTCCAATACTAACAGCTTTCTAATCTTACAGCAGTTTTAAGCAGATAATGAACTCAATAAAAATAAATAGACTCGTATTGCATTACATTTTTCATGGCCTCGGGATATCTCAACACATTTTTTTCCCAGTGAAATACTTTTAAGGTGTAGTCATCTATTGTATTGTTGGAAACTCAACAGCCAATTATGGACAGCAAGCATTCACAAACAACAATGCAATAATGGGCAGATAATTTCTTTCAGTGCTGTTGATTGTCTCTGTAAGTTGCATTATCATGGGCCATTTAACTACATGCAGATATATTTCATTTTTTGTCTGCAGTTTGCCTGCCTCATTTCATGTAGTTACAACTTTTTGAGAAAACTCCATATTAAGATCAACGGATTATCCATTGAAATATCAACAGCCCAAATGGACTGTTTTACTGGAAAAAAAGGCGCAAATTGCTGGAGTAACTCATTGGATCATGTAGCCTGTCTGGAAACATGGGTAGGCGATGTTTCCAGCCGGAACACTTCTTCAGACTGATTGAAAAAAGGGTCCAGACCCAAAACATCACCTATTCATGCTCCCCAGAGATGCTGCCAGACCCACTGAGTTGTTCTGGCATGTTGTGTCTTTTGTCATTAACCAGCATCTGCATTTCCTTGTGTTTAGACTTTTGTGTTTAGACTGTGTTTAGACTGTGTTTAGATTCCATATTGGAATGTGAGAAGTCTCCATTTCAAAATAATATTGGTTTTATTTTTATATTACAAAACCTTCTAATTACTAATCACGCTGATGATGTGCTGTAACTACTGATGTCTACTCTTCTTTCTCTCCCCCTGTTTATTGTATCTCAATGTTGATTTTTAATATCATGACTATGGTAAAAGTGGATTGAATCTGCCTATTTTCTAATAAAACTGAGCATTTGAACAAACATGTGAATATATATGGAAAGGTTACAAAAAGCCAAGTGTTTAACATTTAAAATGTGGGGATTCTCATTTCCCCCTCAAAGTCCAGGGTTAAGGATTAGTAAGATGTGTGCAGAAAAGATTATGGTGGATTGTATGATGATAACAGAGCAAAGAGGGCTTTCCTCCAAAAATGTCTAACAAAAGAGAATAAAGTGTGTTATACTTGTTTAAGACACCACCACATTCCCCATAACCCACCGTCCCTGTGTTCTCCACAAAATACAAAGGTTGTGGAACCCAAGTCAGTGGATATTTTTAAGGCAGAGATCGATAGATTCTTGATTAGTACAGGTGCCAGTGATCATGGGGAGATGGCAGGAGGATGGGGTTAGGAGCAAGAGGTAGTTCAGCCATGATAGAATGGTGGTGTGGACTTGATGAGCCGAATGGCCTAATTCTGCTTCTATCACTTATAACCTTATGAACACTGTGACCCCTCCACCACCATCCCTAACCTCCATCTACCTATCACTTCCCTACTGTGCACTACCACAATTCACCAACAGACTTTTCAAAACAAAATAGGTTGACTTCGGGACACAAAAAGAAGGCAACAGTATGAGACTGCTGAGTAGTCCTAATTTGCCAATGTTGAACCTTGTTTGAATCCTTTTGCACTACTGTGGCACACTAGCCTGCCAAACTACACCATCCACACTTGTCCCCTCCCCCCCCTCTCAATGGAGAGACTTGGAATCTGTATCTGTTTCTGGCCGAGGTTAATCCACTTGTTTGTGTGTGAAAAATTATCTTTTCAAATTTATACAGAAATCCATTTAGAAACATTTCATTCAGTGAGTTATTGATTTGTACTTTCCAGTCTGCTAAATAAAATACAGTTAGTGATGTGAAAGAGTGGTATCCATGGGGATGTAATCTGCTTTGACATATCCTTTCTTTCGTGCCGAGGTGACATTTTGTAGGCATAGAGATTTTCAACTGCTTTTGATTTACTCCTTTGGTGAGGTTTCTCATAAATAATTGGTATAACTGTTTACTCTGGCTTTTTTTTCTTAAATTATTCTTGTCAGGCTGTCCATTTTAATAAATAGGGGTAATCAATCACTTTTGTATCTGGGATTATGCACCAAGGAGCAAATTTCCAAAAATTTCAGGAGTTCTCTCTACCAGAAATAACCTTCGACTCCTTCACCCATCTCTCAACACACTTTAGACATGCACTATTGGTGTGTAGGAACGTCAGTTAAAATGTTACCCCTGTGGGTTCTGATGAAAGACCATTTCCCTGCAACATTAACTTTGCTTCTTCCTTGGGTGGCACAGTGGTACAGCGGTAGTGTTGCTGCCTTACCGCGCTTGCAGTGCCGGAGACCCGGGTTCGATCCCGACTACGGGTGCTGTCTGTACGGAGTTTGTATGTTCATCCCGTGGCCGCATGGATTTTCTCCAAGATCTTCGGTTTCCTCGCACACTCCAAAGACGCATGGATATGTAGGTAAATTGACTTGGTAAATGTAAAAATTGTCTCTAGTATGTGTAGGATAGTGTTAATATGCTGGGATCGCTGGTCGTCGCTGACCTGGTGGATCCGAAGGGCCTGTTTCTGCACTGTAACTCTAAACTAAAATCTCTCTCTCAACTAAACTTCACAGATGCTTCCTGACCTGCTGTGTATTTCCACATTTCTCTATTTTGATTACTGTTTAGAGTCTCTCCTTAATTTCATTTCACCAATCACTGTGAACTAGCCATTGCTTCTGCCAACTTTCTGTGCCATTCTTTATTCCTTTAATAACTGTGAATATAATAAGTCCATGGTACAAATAAAACCGAAGGCTGCCATTACTGTTATTGGGTTTAATTTTTTAGATAACAAATGCTAACAATGTTTGATGACATTTCTTGAATTAAGTAACCAAGAATAAGTGATAACGGTTGCTCTCTTAAAAAAGGGAGAAAGTACATTATGGTTTTAGCCTTTGTAAGGTTTGGCTTATCATCCCTGATGCATATCCCAAATTGTATTAGATGACTGCAGGCTGCCTTCAAGCGTTCTCTGATCATGACACCTTTTTCATTTCACATGTCCTGAAATATTCAGATTTCTTGTGGACCACAATCAAAATGTGGACATTAATTTTTAAAATAATTGAATTTGTGAAACATGTTTCAAGTTCTTGGCAAATGTCAAGATGTTTCAAAATTAATGAATTACTTTCAGAATCTTTGTCCCGTGAACAGAAACTGTGAGGTGTCGATTTCCATTGTGATTAACCTCCTGCCTCATTATTGAACCGGACAGAAGAAGTGCTCATTGGTGAGTTCACGGTAAGATTGCTTTGCATCATGAGAGTGAAGGGAGGCCTAGCGACACCCTTGTTTCCTTGTGACCTCAATAAGTTTTCAATTGCTTTTCGGTTAATAGAGTTAGATTTAGCTCTTCGGGATAAAGGAACCAAGGGATCTGGTGAAAAAACAGGATAAGATTTATTGGCGGTGCTGGCTCGAAGGGCTGAATGGCCTACTCCTGCACCTATTTTTCTATGTTTCCATTTAAATTGCCCCACTCATTTTTCATATCAGGGTTCATGTGACCTCTCCCTTATATTGATGAGGCCTAGTTGACCTAGTCTACTCTGCCTGCACATGATCCATATCCCTTCATTCTCTGCATATCCATTTGCCTATCTAAAATACTCTTAAATACCACTATCGTATCTGCTTCCATCACCCCCCCCCTCAGTCTGAAGAAGGGTCTCGACCCAAAATGTCACCCATTCCTTCTCTCCAGAAATGCTGCCTGTCCTGCTGAGTTACTCCAACATTTTGTGTCTAACACTCCTGGTAACACATTCCAGGCACCCACTACCATCTACGTAAATGATTTGCCCTGCATAACACTTTTGAACATCACCCCGCTGATCTCATCTTTTACATTTCCACCCTGGTAAAAGGATTCTGACTCTCTACTCTACATATGCCTCTCATGACTTTACATACTAACGGTCTCATTTACTGTTTGCCTTGCAGAGTAGTTATGTTTCAGTCAACTGCAGTGAACTGATTATAACTTCAAAATAAATAGTTGCAAACGACTTTAATTTACGTAAAGCATACCCCTATTTCATCAGAAAATGTTTATTTGATTGGAAAATCTTAGCCTGATTAGTTAATGCCAACCATATCAGAAAGATGCCAACTTTTTTCAAATAGCCTAAATTGGTGTCTCCAATACAAAATGGTTATGTTGCTATCAACTGTCCTTAACTAAACGACCTTTGGAAAAACTGGTTGTGGACCACTTTATATTATGTAAAGAATGCTCCTAGAATCATTGGAACCGTTTATTTGTTTGTAAAACCAATCCCTCGTTATTTTGTTGCAAGCATATCAAAAAGAAGCTCATCTGTTCTGAGGAAGGAATCTCTGGAGATTTTAAGAAAATCGCAGATGTTTTTAATAACAATATTATAACAATAATAATATCGTTAGCCCAACAGCCTTTCATAATGGAAAGGGATGGTTGAAAATTATGCCAGGCTATTAAAGATAAATTACAGGTTATGTTTATAGAGGCATTAATTAGATTATAGTGTTTTGATTGCAAGTCATAGTTAGCTCGAACAAGGATAAGCATCATGTGTTCATAAACCAGGCTCGCTGCAAGAGAACTAATCATAAGATGAGAGAAGTCAGGCCATGAGACATTGTCAGAATTTATAATATTGAGAGGAAGTAGTTGAGTTGAGGCAGGTACATTTAAAAGAAATTTGAATAGTTACATGGATAGGAAAGGTTCTGAGGGATGGGCTAAACGTGGGCAAATAGGATTATCTTAGATGGGATATTTCAGTCTGGCTGAGCTGGGCTGAAGTGCCTGTTTCTGCTGTAAAATGCTATGCATCTATAACTCTTATGAGTTGGATGAAAATATAGAGGAGTTGGTTAATAAATTTGAAGACACAAAAATTGATGGTCTTGCAGACAGTGAAGAAAGCTGTCAAAGGACATAGCAAGATATGGATCAATTATCGATATGGTGGATAAATGGCAGATGGAATTTATTCTGTGCAAGTCGTGGAGGGTTGTTTTTCTGATTGGAGGTCTGAGACCCTTGGAGTGCCACAGGGTTTAGTGGTGGGTCCGCCTCTGTTTGTTATATACATTAACGATTTGGATGACAACAGACTTAACAATGTTAGTAAATTTGCTGATCACACAAAAATAGGTGGTATAGTAGACAGTGAGGAAAGTTACCTAAGTTAACAAGTTATCAGTTGGGAAGGTGGGCTGAGGCATGGCAAATTGAATTTAACTCTGATAAGGGTGAGGTTTTGCACTTTGATTGTTACACCAGGGCAGGACTTACACAGTAAATGTCAGAGCCCTGGAGAGCGCTCCAGAACAGAGAGATCTGATCGTGCAGGTGCATGGTTCCTTACAGAGTTGTGAGGTAGGTCGACTGTGTGGTGAAGAAGGTGTTTGACACACTTTCCTTTATTGGGAAGGGTAGTGAGTACAAAAATTGGGATAGCATTATGCAATTTTACAAGTCGTTATTGAGCCCACACTTGGAATACTGTGTGCAGTTTTGCACAGAGGTTGGTGAGTGCCTGGAACATGCTTCCAGGGTAGTGGTTGATGCAAAGATAATAGAGGCATTTAAGAGACTTTTGAATAGGCATACAGATACTGTATGCTGTGAATGGAGCGATACACAGGTACATAATAGTTGGTCTTGACATTATATTTGGCACACACATTGTGGGCCGAAGGGCCTGTTCTTCTGCTCTACTGTTCAATATTCTATATTTACCACATTTAAGTTACTTAAAGTTATTAATATTCATTGAAATAAATGAGGAAAAAGCATTCACTGTATCTTATATTTTCCATGCAGAATGGCAACCCCATTTAAAGGGGGTCATGACTCCTTAGAAAAGCTAAATTAATATATTTAATTAAATATTCTTTTAGCAATAACTATCTGTATTTCCATAACCAGAAAGATTTAAGTGGTGTTTTTTAAACAAAGGGACAGTATTATCCAGAAGCACCCTGAATTGGCAGTGAAGTATCTGTGGGAAGTGAAAGATCAGCAGCATCTTTAATTTTTAAGCTTCAATGAGCAGGTGTAAATATCATGAGGTGACCTGCAGTTTGCAGTAAGCCGGCTATTCTCCCACAATCCATTGGCTAACCATCAAAGTAACCAGTCCCAACTCTCGAGTATCTCTTCCTACTTACCCTTGGACCATGATCCCACCATGATGAGAACCAGGCCATTATCATGCAGACTATCTCTGATTCTATCACTTCCAACCATCTCCCCTCCGCAGCCTCCAACCTCATTGTTCCCCAGCCCCGTATGGCCCAGTTTTACCTTCTCCCCAAAATCCTTGCACAGAACTGCCCTAGCAGACCCATTGTTTCCTTCTGCTCCAACATCACTGAAATCATTTCCATGTACCTCGATTCCATCCTATCCTGCTGGTCCAATCCCTCCCGACCTACGTCCAAGACCCTCTCAGTTTGAAGAAGGGTTTTGACCCAAAACGTCACCTATTCCTTTTCTCCAGAGATGCTGCCTGACCCGTTGAGTTACTCCAGCATTTTGTGTCTGTCCTCAGACCTACTATTCATCTGCAAGTGCTGGAGTCAAAAGTGAATATTGTACTTTTGGCGTAATCACCTGTGCTCTGCTGACTATATTCTTCAGAAGATGAACGCATTGGTGTCTTCAGCCACTTTAAGTAATAGTGTCACTTTCCTTTGCTTGCTCTGTATTTTTATAATAGCTGCAACATATGAAGTTTGGAGCAAAATATTCCAATACATTTAGTTTTATTACTATCACAAAAGGTGCACTTCTGCAGATAGCAAAAGAGATTGCCTATGGATTACCCCATCAACTGTGTGAAAAGTAAAGGAAAGATAATGGCACAATTGTTCTTGGATACCAATGATATAGAATCATTTGCTCCTGTTGGCACCACTATAAATCCAAGCTTAAAACTGCAAAAAGGAACTTAATAAATGAATTCCGAGATTGCAGTTCTTCCAAGGGGTCATCCTACAGATGGGGTCATGTTCAGCTTTGTTGCTTTCATTTCTCAGGTTCCGACACAATTTATCAACTTGTCCTCTTGATCTGACTCTTAGATTATTCACAGGGACTCTGATTCTCTTAAATGTCTTTCATTCCTTTCAATATACTTCTTCCTATCTTTTTGTTGTGATTTCTTCAACTAAGTACCAATTTTCTATTTTCCATTTAAGATTCAGGGTGACACAGTGGCACAGCGTTAGAGTTGCTGCCTTAGAGGCCCAGAGACTCGGGTTCGATCTGGACTGCGGTATACAAACTGTGGAGTTTGTATATTCTCCCTGTGACTGCTTGGGTTTTCTCCGGGTCTCCTCCCGCACTCCAAGGATGTGCAGGTTTGTAGGTTAATTAGGCGTTGGTAAAATTGTAAATCATCCCTAGTGTGTTGGATAGTGTTAATGTACGGGGTGATTGCCGGACAGTGCGGATTTGGTGGGCCGAAAGGCCTGTTTCCGTGCTGTATCGCAAAAAAAAAATCTATTTTTTGTTCTGTGCATGACCCATAACCCCTTCTTTTTATTATTTTCTTTTAAAATGCGGTTTGTCTCTTAGATTTCTAGTACTGGTAAATGCTTACATTTGCAACTGTTGTCTCTATCTGATTACACATTTCTGAATAATCAGAGAACATAATTAATGCAAGTTGCTGTTATCATGACCCTTTATATTGTCTTTGTGGACCTTGAAACATGGGTGGGACGGGTTTGGCGGGACTTGAAAATTTTACAAATAACTCAACCTGATTTACAGTAAAACGAATTTCTTGCACTTTTAATGCAGGACGAGGTTGACAATAACTTAACCTGTTCCCAGGAGGTGCATTTGACTTTGAAACATTTTAAGAAAGTTGCATTCTTCTTTCAGAGAGTTCCTATTTTTAACCAGTATTGGCTGGGTTTTCTGAGGTTTGGGATGCCCAGCAGGTATTGAAAGGTGCAAAGGATTGGATCCAACAAGTAGCTGTCTTTGGAGCACTGCTTGTGAAACAGGAGCAACTGATATACTAAGTATAAGAACCCCTCCTCAAGCTCCACTATCTTTGCACTCTCATCTCTATCCACCCAACTCTATTGGCCTGCAATAACCCTCAAAGCTCTCAAATACAATTTAGTTACACCAAACATCCCACTCTCTGCAAACATCCCACTTTCCTTGACTAACTTCAACAACTGACCAAACCGAGATGCTCCCAGGCACTGCGTCATGCTAGTTTATTTTTCCACCCCTCAAGTAGCCAGATGCGTCAATGTGACTGACTATTAGGTAATGAATCTGGTGTCAGCTCCCTTTTATTTTTAATGTTAGATTCTGAACATGAGAAGATTTTGGACTTCTAAACCGTAAGTCAATTTGCGTTGTCATAGTGGAACTGAGGGATACTTGAATCACTGACTTCATGTCTTTCAAGAAGATGACCATATGAAGAGATGCTTTGCATTGCGTCTGCCACATACGAAAGCCCCTTTCATTAATCGTTTAAGAATGACAAAAACTGTGGGAAGAACACCCAGCTAATGGTGGTGAATTGGTTACCAATTGTCAACCTGTGATTTAGGCAGTTCATTTGCTACCAACCAGTTAAGGTGCATGCTTGTCCATTTAGTGTCCTTTATCTCCAGGAACTGATCCATTGACAATGAGCATGTTTAGTTTAGTTTAGTTTAGAGATACAGAGGTACAAGCCCTTTAGCCCACCGAGGCCACGCCAACCAGCGATCCCTGCATATTAACATTACCCTACACACACTAGGGATAATTTTTACATTTCCCAAGCCAATTTACCTACATACCTGTACATCTATGGAGTGTGGGAGGAAACCGAAGATCTCGGAGAAAACCCACTTGGTCACGGGGAGAACTTACAAACTCCATACAGACAGCACCCGTAGTCGGGATCGAACCCGGGTCCATGGTGCTGTGAGTGCTGTAAGGCAGCGACTCTACCGCTGCGCCACCGTGCCGGCCAATGTGGTGTAATGGAATGATTCAACAAACTGCAAAACTGTCCACATGAGGTAATGGCCTGAATTGTGAAGTGCCACTGCTGAAGAAGTTCAAACAAATTATACAAGCATTACTACATTGCTGTTTGCAAGGACTTGCTGTATGTGAATTAGTTGTCAACTTTTCCTTTGTTATAACAGATGTCGACAATGTATTTCGTTGGCTATAAATAACAACCAATACACAGAAAGGCATTGCTGCTCTAAGAGTCCAAATCAGGGTCACTATCACGTTTAGAATCCTTGCGTCGAGACCAATGCAGTCTGTCTCTGCTGACGTGTGCAACTTATGACACTTTTCTGCCAAAGTCTTTGCTGTCCAACCCCCCAACAGTCTGTTCAAAGCAAAAATGACCAGGGGTTATCTTGATGGGTCACACTACTGTTTACACTGACATTCCAGTCACTATCATTGTAGAAGAGGCCCTCCACTGGACAGTGTAGCACCTTTCCTTCAAGCTGCACATATGACTGTGCGGCCAAGTATAACACCAACATAATCTTTAAGTTCGCTGAGGATGCCACTGTTGCCAGATCAATAACAACAATGGGGTGAAGATCGAGGTAAAAGATTGGTAACTGTGTGTCATAGTGTCGGTAAAACAAAATAGTCCTTAAAGTCAGCAAGATGCAAACAATGGTTATTGACCCAAGAAAGTGCATAAATATGCAGAGAATTAGTTACATTGCAGGCAGAAGAGATTAGTTTGATTTAGCATCATGTTCGGCACAGACATTGTGGGTCAAACATTGCAAGATACCCAGTCTCTGACCCTCTCTTGTAAGGTGGTTAGTTTAGTTCAGTTTAGTTTGGTTTAATTTATTATTGTCCAATGTACCAAGGTACAGTGAAAAGCTTTTGTTTGTGTGCTATCCAGTCAATGAAAAGACTATTCACGATTACAATCAAGCTATCCACAATGCACAGATAAAGGATAAAGGCTACAACACTTTGTGCAAGATAACGTCTGATGAAATCCAATCAAAGGTAGTTCAAAGGTTTCCATGATGTAGATGGGAGGTCAAGAATGCACTCTAGTTGATGAGAAAACCATTCAGTTGCCTGAAAACTGTGGGGATGAACCTGAATCTGGTTAGAGACTCTCATGACTGAAAAGGTCATCTTCTGGAATGTACATGACATGGTGTTATCTGCACTTAAGCCTTCATATTATCCAGGGTTTGCTATATTCAGTTACACATTGCTTCATTTGCTGAGGAGTTGCAGATGAAAATGACCATTGATAAATCATTGTGTAGGAAAACGTCACCCATTCCTTCTCTCCAAGATGCTGCCTGACCTGCTGAGTTACTCAAGCATTTTGTGATACCTTCGATTGGTAAATTATTGGTAAACATCCCAAAGGTAATGTGTAGGAAAGAATAGCACATGCTGGTTTAAATCAGAGATAGACACAAATAGCTAGAGAAACTCACTGACCCGCTGAGTTGCTGCAGCTTTTTGTGTCTATCCCAAATGAAATGTTATGATATAACAAAAGTTATTGATAAAGCAGCTGATGGTGATTGAGCCCAGGATATCACATTGATATCCTGTGGCTGGGAAAGCTGACTTCCGAAAATCAGAACCTTCTTTCTCTTTGCGAGGTATAACTGATTGAGAATGATCAGCCATGATCACATTGAATGGCTCGAAGGGCCGAATGGCCTCCTCCTGCACCTATTGTCTATTGTCTATTGTCCAACTATTGGATCCTTTCCCTTTCATGCCCATTGACCAGTTATATCAGAGCACTTGGGATATCACTCAGTCAATTGCTTGCTGTATGTTAAGGGAAGTCACTCTGACCTCCCCTCTAGAATTCAGCTCTTTGGTCCATATTCCTTTATAATTCTCATCTATGTTTGGTTCTCCCAAATATCCTTCATCTCCTCTTTATTTTGAACTACTTGATGAATGCATTTGAAAAAAAATAAATGGAGTTTGTTCTAAATCAGAAATAATGTACAACGAATAAATCTTATGTAGGTTGAATAGGTGCTATATAACTATCACTAAGCTCATCTTCAGTGACACTGGACTATTACCGGTAACACACAATTTTGTTGTAAAATGACCTTGTGACATAAATCTGATTAGAAATGACTTCCAAAAATTGTTGTTGCTTCAAACCATTCAGCACTTACCTGAAATAAAATTGAACTACACAAATAAAATATTTGTCAATTATTTTGTGATGTAGCTGTCCCCTGGCTCTTGCAACCTACAATGTCTCGAAATCCTTTGCAGATTCCAGTACTCACATTGGAAACAAATTGTATTTAAATGTCAAATGTCTGTCTTAATCTGGCTCCTTGACTGATTTTGTGCTGGAAAAGCTTTACCTTTTCCCCTTTTCAATTGCTTTCAAAACAATTTTTATAGCTTTGCATGTTGTTACCTAAACAGTTTGAGACTCCCTGATGGGAGGAACCACCTTGTAGCAATTACACTCCAGCATCGTTCTTTTATTGCATTTATTCCACACAGAAATATTTTTGTGCATCTACAAATAGTTATTACTAAACCAATTGGGATATATATTTGCATACCCTCACTGGTGGTTGACATGATTTGTTGACTTGCTTGAGGACCAGAGTAACTGTAAGTAAATGGACTTTAGTCAGGTATTTGACATGGATCCCATGGTAGGCTTGATCAAAGTTACAAAATTAGTTGGATAGAAGAATGAGGGGGAACCTCATTGAAACGCACAGAATAGTAAAAGGCTTGGATAAGATGGATGTAGAGAGGATGTTTCCACTAATGGAAGAGTCTAGGACTAGTGGTCATAGCCTCAGAATCAAAGGACGTTCCTTTAGGAAGGAGATGAAGAAAAATTTATTTAGTCAAAGAGTGGTGAATCTATGGTATTCTTTGCCACATAAGGCTGTGGAGGCCAAGTCAATGGATATTTTTAAGGCATAGATAGGTTCTTGATTATTACAGGTGTCAGGGGTTATGGGGAGAGGGCAAGAGAATGGAGTTCAGAGGAAGAGATAGATTAACCATGATTGAATGGCGGAGTAGACTTGATGAACCGAATGGCCTAATTCTTCTCCGATCACTTATGACCTTATGACCATATGAGTTGTGCAGGGCAGGTTTTACCAAGTGAATACCAAGCAAAGAGGAATAGTACAATCAGATATGATAGTGCTGTATAAGAAGCATACAGATACAGTAGGTACATGAAAATGCAGAGAATGGAGGGGTGTGGACCATGTGCAGGCAGAAGGGGATAGTTTAGTTTGCCATCATAGTTGCACTGACATCGTATGCCAATGGGCCTGTTCCTATGCTGTTCTGTTTTATGTATGAAATCGTGTGAATGTTGAAATATGGCACTCACATAATTTCTACAATAAGCAATAATACAGCAGTATCAAAATACTGAAATATAAAAAAAAGATAAATGGTAATCTTGCCATTTTAACACAATGAAAGACAAGAAATTGGATCAGTGTTGATGATGGCTTGAAATATTTCAGTCTTAAAATGCTTCAGAGCAATGCAGTTTTACCACTAGGCCTACACCATTCCCCAATTTGAAACTATCAGAGTTTAGTTTTAGTTTGGTTTAGTTTTGAGACACAGCTTGGAATTAGGCCTTGTCGGCCCACCGAGTCCACACTGACCAATGTTCACCACTGACTAGTGGTGAAACTGCATTGCTCTGATGCATTTTAAGACTTAAATATTTCCAGCCTTCATGCTTATTGTAGAAATGATGTGAGTGCCATATTTCAATATTCGCAAGATTTCATACATAAAACAGCACAGTTCTATCCAACACTCTAGGGACAATTTACAGAAGCCAATTAACTGGTGTGGGCAGGTTGGGCTGAAGGGCCTGTTTCCATGCTGTATGACTCTAGCCTGCAAACCTGCACATTTTTGGAATGTGGAAGGAAATCGGAGCAACTGGAGAAAACCCTTTCGGTCACAGGGAGAATGTACAAACTCTGTACTGACAGCACCTGTTGTCAGGAGAGCTCACAATATTGAGAAAGTGATTGTTTTTTCTTTTTGAGGGAAGTCATTTATGTAGGGTATTTAAGTGAAGTTGAATTGCATCTCATTTCAAACCAGCAGATTCTAAAAGACAATTGAATGCAGGAAATCTGGAGTAAAAGCAAAAAAAGTTTAGAAATGCTCAATAGGTCAAACAGCATCCGTAGAGAGAGAATTAGCTCTATAATCTTTCTGCAGATTGCCTCAGTTGGGTTGAATGATTATCGACCTGAAACGTCAGTGGTTTCTCCCACACATGCTGCTGACGACTTCCAGCATTTTCTGTTTCTATTTAAGTTTATAAAAGACTTTGCAAGTGGTATATATCTTTTGTTATTGACGGTTACACTGTAGGCTATTTATAGTCTGCTTCTGAAATTGATTTCCATTCAATTTCTAACCAGGCTTCCTGGCAATATGTACAACTACTGGTGGACCAACCATTGTGACAAGTAGTTGTTGATGTGAAACCATCAGCCATCTACACCCTGGATTTCAACATCAACATCTGTGCTCTCCGTACCAAGGCTAGAATATGAATGAATGAATACTTTATTGTCACATATGACAAATCACAGCAAAATTATTTGCTTGCATACGCATGGCATGCTTTTATAGTCACCACAGAAGGGCGCTGACAAAGTAACAATGTACACACAGTATCCGCGCCTGGTCCCCCTTTGTTCTACCCCTCCCCCACCCCACCCCCTCTCATGGCGATCCCCCCACGCCGGGTCCTCCATCGTCCATTGTTCTCCCCCCTCCTTAATCGCGGTCCCCCCACGCCAGGTCCTCTATCATCTATTGTTCTCCCCCCCTCCTTAATGGCGGACCCCCACGCCAGGTCCTCCATCGTCCATTGTTCTCCCCCCTCCTTAATCGTGGTCCCCCCACGCCAGGTCCTCTATCATCCATTGTTCTCCCCCCCTCCTTAATCGCGGTCCCCCCACGCCAGGTCCTCTATCATCCATTGTTCTCCCCCTCCTTAATGGTGGACCCCCTCGCCAGGTCCTCCATCGTCCATTGTTCTCCCCCCTCCTTAATCGCGGTCCCCCCACGCCAGGTCCTCTATCATCCATTGTTCTCCCCCCCCTCCTTAATGGCGGACCCCCACGCCGGGTCCTCTATCATCCATTGAACTCCCCCCCCCTTAATGGCAGTCTCCCCACGCTGGGTCCTCCATCGTCCATTGTCCCCCCCCCCCTTAATGGCGGTCCCCCCACGCCAGATCCTCCTTTGTTCTTTCCCTCATATGGACACATCCTCTGCTGATCATTCACTGTGATCATGGCTGATCATCCGCAATCAGTACCCCGTTCCTGCCTTCTCCCCATATCCCTTGACAAAGTGAAAAGCTTTTTTTGTTGTGTGCTATCTAGTCAGCAGAAAGACTATACATGATTACAATCAGGCCATTCACAATGTACAGATGCAGGATAAAGGGAATAATGTTCAGTGCAAGATAAAGGCATGGTGGCGCAGCGGTAGAGTTGCTGCCTTACAGAGAATGCATCGCCGGAGACTCAGGTTCGATCCTGACTACGAGCGCCATCTGTACGGAGTTTGTACGTTCTCCCCGTGACCTGCGTGGGTTTTCTCCGAGATCTTTGGTTTCCTCCCACACTCCAAAGACGTACAGGTTTGTAGGTTAATTGATTGGGTAAATGTAAAAATTGTCCCTAGTGTGTGTAGGATAGTGTTAATATGCGGGGATCGCTGGGCGGCGTGGTCTCGGTGGGCCGAAGGGCCTGTTTCCGCGCTGTATCTCTAAAATCTAAAAAAAAAAATTAAAATCTAAAAATAAAAAAGACCAGTAAAGTCCGATTAAAGATAGTCCGAAAATCTCCAATGAGGTAGATGGTGGGTCAGGATTGCTCTCTGCTTAGTGATTGGATGCTCCAGATGCTTGATAACAGCTAAGAAATTTCCTGAATCTGGAGCTATGTGTTTTCACACTTCTGTACCTCTTGTCTAATGGGAGTGGGGAAATAACTGAGGTGAGACTTGTCCTTGATTATGTCGGTGGCCTTGCCAAGGCAGCATGAAACATAGAAAATAGGTGCAGGAGTAGGCCTTTCGGCCCTTGAAGCCAGCACCGCTGAAGTGTTCATGGAGTCAATGGAAGGGAGGTTGGTTTGTGTGATGGTCTGTGCTGTGTCCACAAGGTTCCGCAATTTCTTGCGGTTTTGGATGTACCTGTTCCCAAAACATGCTGTGATGCATCCCAATAAAATTTCTATGGCACATCTGTAGAAGTTGGTGAGAGTTGTTCAGGAATTGCCAAACCAAATCCATTTTAGTCCATCTTAGGAGGTGTTGTAGGGATGGGTGCTCCGAAGCAAGTTAAAGTAAGCTTGTGTGAGAGAATTTTGCTAAACTTTGACTGTTCTGCTTGTTGACACGTATCGTCAAACTTAAAATGCCGCATTGTTCTTCGGAAAGCCTTGGCCGAATGATTGAAGCATTGTGTGCAGATCTCTGTTTCTTTGTGCGTGATGTTATTATCTGTTATCTGCAAAACCACCAATGTATGGGTCTGAGTGATGTAATATAGGCAGTTTCACTAAAATCGCAACGCACTGACTAAGCTGTTTGAGGAACTCAGGTCTGGGCTAGTCTGCACATACACTTATTTGTTCGGCAGTAAATAAACCCATGCCGTCTGTACTTTTGAGGAACTGTCTCCCGGGGCAGTTCCTCCATGATATCACGTAATGAAGTCTCGCTCTCCATAAGTCCAAGTCCTCGATTGATTTTTCTGACAGCTTGTATGAGAATTAAGACATTTTGAATGAGTTAAGAAGGGCCAAGTGCATCACAGGAACAGGCCCTTCAGCCCACAATGTCCATACTGAACATAATGCCGGGTTAGACTAAGATCTCTGCCTGCTTGTGATTCATATCCCTCCATTCCCATCATGTTCATGTGCTTATTTAAATGCTTCTTAAGTGTCACTATCATAAATGTCCCCACCACCACCCCAAGTAGCACATTCCAGATACCCACCACTCTGTGCCAAATATTTGCCCTGCACTTCTCTTTTAAAATTTGCCACCTCTCACAAAGATATATCCTCCAGCCCTTGATATTTCCACCCTGAGAAAACAATTCTGATGTCTTCCTTATCTATCCCTCTCATAAATGTTTATACTTCTCTCAGGTCTCCCATGAGTCTCGAAAGAAAACAATACTGAGCAAGAGATTTCTGGATATATTGGATTTTGGGCAGCACAGTGGCCCGGCTGGTAAATCCACTGCCTCACAACATCAGAAAAGCTGGTTTGATCCTGACCTCAGGCACTGTCTGTGTGGAGTTTGTTGACCATGAGTAGTATCAAATTAGTTTAGTTTAGTATATTATTATTGTCATGCGTACTGAAGCACAGTGAAAAGCTTTTTTGTTGTGACCATGTGTGTTTCCTCTGGTGCTCCAGTTTCCTCCCACATTTCAAACACATTCAGCTTTGCAGATTAATTGGTCTCTGTAAAATTGCTACTAGTGCATCGGGAGTGGATGAGAAAATGAGACAACGGAAGTAGTGTTAATGGGTGATTGATGATCTGCGTAGGTTCGGTGAGGGCTGAAGGGCCTGTTTCCATGCTGTATCCCTAAACTAAACTAAAAATCTAAAGGAATTAAGGATTATTGGAATCATTCAGAAAAATCACATTAGCATAGAAGAACTTGATGGGTTGTAGAGCAAGCTTGAAGGGCCAAGTGGCTTCCTCCTATTTCTATTTCTTATGCTTAAAATAGCAGACATCAGATTGTTTGTTGATAGCTAGAGGATGTTACATTTCCTCTCCAGATTGCAAAAAAATCTCCGTTGGACCTGACTATAAATATTTGTCATAACTCCAGCAATCACAACTGTTGGGTTGTCTATAACGACAGTTAATTAACTGGATAGTATGGTGTTGAGCATAATTGGGTTGGTTTTGATTAGTGCAATGCTGAGAATATGTGATAAAGAAGCATATTCCTCAAAGCCACTAAATGTGAGCTGCAAAATGAGTACACTATGTTTTAAAAGGAGGCCAAAATAATTATAGGACAGTCACACATAAAGCAGCTAACACCTAAACTCATTAGACAGGTAAAGGAAGGAAAAGATGCCCTTTGCTGTGCATGATCCTCGACTATATCCTAAATTGCTAAAAGTAATTGCAAAACTGTCCGTAAACTGCAATTGTCCAATCTGAAGAACAAGGCATTAGCCATCTTACAATTTAAAATATAATTGGTTATAGGCAAAACAATTGAGAGATAAGGACATTATTCCTTCCATTTTTTTAAAAAGTGATGATTTCAACTATTTGCCACACACTTTTACAGCAATAATAAAAGGAAAACAGGAAGAAATTGCATTTTTATTGCTCTAATTACGTGGAATAAACATTTCAAGGCATTTGATAATGATTTGGGGATGTGAGCCCAGGGCACAACAGCGTGGAGAATAACCAATAGATTGGATCTGATGGCTCCAATGAGAATCTCAAGGAGAAAAAGAGCCAGAGGGAGACACAAAAGACTGCAGATTCTGGAATCTTGGGCAAAAAACAAATGGCTGGCGGAACATATCAGGCCAGACATCATCTGTGGAGAGTCTAAACCAGAGGAATAGGCTCAATAGGCTCCATAGGCTCAATTTTACTAATCCAAAAAGCCTAACTATCCATTTCCCATCTCAAACGTTGCCTGACTTTTCTGAGTTCCTCCACCACTTGTTTTTTTGCTGCTGGAACAGAGCCAGTGAAGATTTACAATGTGAAGGGGGCATACCTCAGGAAGAGCAACTAACCAAACGTCTGTTGCACCATGTATGTGAGATTTACAAATTCACAGGCGACATCACCGTGGTGGGCCGGATATCAAAAAATGACAATACGGGGTACAGGAAGGTGATTGAGAACCTCATAACCTGCTGTCAACAACTTTTCTCTCAATGTCAGCAAGACAAAGGAGATGGTGATTGACTTCAGGAATTGAAGCGATACACATACCCTGGTATACATTGACAGTGCTGAAGTAGAGATGGTTGAAAGCCTCAAGGTCCTAGGAGCGAATATCACCAGCAACTTGTTCTGGACTAGCCATATCGAAGCAATGGCCAAGAAAGCACACCGATTCCTTAGAAGGCTTAGGAAGTTCAGCATGTCCCCAATAACTCTCACCAACCTCTGCAGAAGCACTGTAGAAAAGATTTTATCAGGATGCATCACAGCATGGTTTGGGAACAGCTCGATCCAACATCACAAGAAATTGCAGAGACTTGTGGACGCTGCACAAACTAACCTCCCTTCCATTGACTCCATCTACACTTCACACTTTCCTCTTCTCCCCTGCCCCATCATGCAAGAGGTACAGATGTGTGAAAAAGAATACCTCCAGATTCAGGAAAGGTTTCTTCCCAGCTGTTATCTGACAACTGAACTAGAAAGCTCCTTGAGCTGCCATCTACCTCTACCGCATTGAAGACCCTCAGACTTTACTGGACTTTATCTTGCACTAAACATTATTCCTTTTATCTGTACACAGTGGATGGCTCGATTGTAATCATGTATAGTCTTTCGCTGACTGGATATCACACAACAAAAAAGCTTTTCAGCATTTTTGAAAGGCTGAATCTCAGTACATGTCACAATAAACTGAACTAAATTAAACTGAACTAACATGGGCAGCAGCTGGGAAATAGAGAAAGTTTGTGGCCCATTTACCTAGAAACAGGCAAAAATGTTTTGATATCCTGGCATTATCATAGGAACCGAGGTTTCTGTAACAAAGTGTGAGAACAGAGAAAGAGAGAGGAAGAGAGAAAACGTGGAAAATAGAACAGTACGGTACAGGAACAGGAACAGGCCATCGGCACACAAAGCCCGTGTTGTACACGATGGCAAGTTAAACTAATCTCCTCTGCTTGCACATGAACTATATCACTCCATTTCCTACATATTTATGTGCCCATCCAAAAGCCTCGTAATTGCCATATTATATCTGCCTCCACCACCATCCTTAGCTCCCACAACACTGTGCAAAATACTTGCCCTGTACAACTCCCCTAAACTTGGCTCCTCTCACATTAAAGCACTGTTCCCTAGTACCTGACATTTCTACATTTGGAAAATGGTTCTGACTCTCGACCCAATCTTTTTCTCTCATAACTTTATACAGGTCTTCCTTCAACCACTGACTTTCCAGAGAAGACAATCCAAGTTCGTTCAACCACTCCTTATAGCTAACATCCTTTAATCCAGGCAGTATTCTGGAAAATCTCCTCTGCAACCTCTCCAAAACCTTCGCAACCTTCCTGTAATGGGGCGACCAGAACTTCACACAGTCCGAACTGAAGTCCCATAAAGCTACAACGTGACTTCCTGACACTCATACTTATTGCTCTGATTAATGAAGGCAAGAATGCTATGTGCCTCCTTTACCACTATCTACTTGTGTTGCCACTTTCATGGAGCTATGGTCTTGGACCCTGAGATCCCTCTGAACATCAATACTGTTAAGGATCTTGCCATTAACTATACACTTCACTCTTAATTTTAGCCTCCCAAACTGCAACACCTCACACTTGCTAGGATACCTGCCATTTCTCTGTATATTTCTGTAGCTGGTTTATATCCCAAAAGTTGACAGCCTTCCTCACTGCAACTCCACCTATTGAGGTGTCATCTACAAACTTATTAACTAACCTGTCTACACTTACATCTGAGTTGTTTAGAAATATCACAAACATCAGATGTTCCTGCACAAATCTCTGCGGATGAAATGTGTAAGAAGGAACTGCAGGTGCTGGTTTAAACTGAAGATAGACACAAAAAGCTGGAGTAACTCAACGGGACAGGCAGCATCTCTGGAGAGAAGGAATGGGTGATGATTTGGCTATTGACCCTTCTTCAGACTGGTTAGGGGTAAGGGAAACGAGAAATATGGTGATGTGGAGAGATAAAGAACAATGAATAAAAGATATGCAAAAAAGTAACGATGATAATATCCCATTGTTAGCTGTTTGTAGGGTAAAAATGAGAACCTAGTGCTACTTGGGTGGGTACATTTTCAGTGCTACATTTTTAGCTCAAACAGGACAAGGGTTTAGTAATAATCGTAGTTTTAGAAGGAGAACAATGTAGGAAGATACAGAATAACTTGAGATGAGCGTTAGCTTTGGTCCAGGATCAATATTTCCATTATTGTGAAATTGTAAATTTAGTGAGGGATAGAAAGAGAGGGAATGCCGTGGCTACCTGAAGTGAGAGAAATCAATATTCATACCACTGGACTGTAAGCTGCCCAAGCAAAATATGAGATGCTGCTCCTCCAATTTGGATTTAGCCTCACTCTGACAATGGAGGAGACCGAGGACAGAAAGGTCTGTGTAGGAATGGGAAGGAGAATTAAAGTGTCCAGCAACTGGGAGATCAGGTTGGTTCAGGCGGGCTGAGCGAAGGTGTTCCGCGAAACGATCGCCCACTTTTGGTCTTGCCGATGTATAAGAGTCCACATCTTGAACAATGGTTACACTAGATTAGGTTGGAGGAGATGCAAGTGAACCTCTGCCTAACCTGAAAGGACTGTCATCCCTGCAGAACTCCACTGGTCGCAGACCCTCAGCCTGAATGATATCCTTCCACCCACCCCCCCCCCCTATCTTCTAATGCTATTTAATAATGTTTTTCTTTCTCCAAACGCCTGCTAAGTTTACAATGAGGTATATCACCACAGGATAAGGTATTCTGGCCTATTCACATGGAGTCATACAACATAGAAACAGGCTCTTCACTCCACTGAGTTGACATTGACACCAGGCTCTCCTTTACATTACACATATTTTTTATTGTCCCCATATTCCCATTCGCTTCCCTCACAATCTACCACTTGCCTACACAGTGGCCAATTAACTCTCCAACCCACTTGTCTTTGGGATGTGGGAGGAAACTAGAGCAAGCAGAGGAAATGCACATGGCCAAATGGCAAACATGCAATTTGCACACTGCCAGCACTGGGGTTTAAGGTTGAACCTGGGTCATGGAGTTTTGAGGCAGCTGCTCTCACCATTTCGCCAGCTCGTTTGCTAAATTATTTGTCAGGACTTCTGCACATCCAGTTATTCAATTAGTAGCTCAGTGTAAACAGAAGTAAGCAGGGAGCAATAAAGTCGTAATGAGGGCGAATATAATAATACAGCGTGTGTATGTGTGTGCTTTGTTTGGTTTAAAGACAGAGTAGAAACAGGCACTTTGGCCCACCGAGTCCACGCCGACCAGCGATCACCCATACACTGGGTTCTATCCTACATACTAGGGACCATTTGCAGAAGCCAATTAACTTACAAGTCTTTGGAATGTGTTTTTAGTTTACTTTAGAGATACAGAGTGGAATCAGACCCTTTGGCACACTGAGTCCATGCTAACTAACGATCACCCGTACAATAGTTCTATCCTTCATACAAGGGACAATTTACAGAAGTTAATTAACCTACAAATCTGCATGTCTTTGGAATGCACGTGTGTGTGTGTGTGTGAGAGAGAGAGAGAGAGAGAGAGAGAGAGAGATGGAGGAGGAAAGGGGCAGGGAATAGGGGATAACTGTTGTCTAAAAAGAGGCATTTTGAGCTCAATACAGGACAGGGGTTTTGTAATAATCGTAGTTTCAGAAGGAGAACAATGTAGGAAGATACAGAATAACTTGAGATGAGCGTCAGCTTTGGTCCAGGATCAATATTTCCATTATTGTGAAATTGTAAATTTAGTGAGTGTGAGATTGAGGGACGTGGATGTGGTCTCTGCACATAATGATGAAGTAACAAAAGTGGATTTGGGGGAACCGTTCAGAAAACAAGTAATGACAAACAGAAAACAAAAATCTTCGCTTCACTTAATCTTCTATGAAGTTAGAAGGTGCAGTTGTAAGCATTTTGCATGATTTGTTTGCATGGGCTAATCACAAAGATTATAAGATTAATGGGGTGAAAGAAAGGAAGTACTGGGGAACTGATGTGTGGTGAGGATGCTTGCCTTGACTGTCGACAGGTTGAATTCATAGAACAGCACATCACAGGAACAGACTCCTTAGCCCACAATGTCCATGCCAAACATCATGCCAAGTTAAACTCATCTCTGTTGCTTGTGCTGTGACCTATATCTCTCCCTACCTGCCTGGGTGGCACGGTGCCACAGCGGTAAAGTTCCTGCTTTACAGTGCTTGAGGTGCCGGGGACCCGGGTTCGATCCTGACTACGGGTGCTGTCTGTACGGAGTTTGTACGTTCTCCCCGTGACTGCGTGGATTTTCTCCGACATTTTTGATTTCCTCCCACACTCCAAAAACGTACAGGTACGTAAGTTAATTGGCTTGGTGTATGTGTAAAGGGACTGTCCCACTTAGGCGATTATTTAGGCGACTGCCATAGTCGTAGCAGGTCGCCGAAAAAACGGCGGCTGGACACCCCTACGACAATGTCTACGACAAGCTACAACAACCTACCACCAAGTCAACGTCAAGCTACGGCAAGCTACCGACAACCGGCGACCCAATCGTCGCGAGTAAAACGTCCACCTATGACCACACCTACGACAACCTACGACCACACAGGCAACAGCCTACGACAACCGAAGTCAACCTACGTCTGTCCACCCGTGACAAGCTACAACAAGCTACAACCCTGAAGACTGAAGACAACTGAAGACAATTCACGTTCCACCCAGTTTCCCTATAAAAGGGGGTGTATGGCAGGGTTTCCAATCATTCTGCATCATGACTATTTGAAAGTGATGCCGTGAGAAACTACTCTGAAATATATTAACTTCATACATCAATTTTCCGTCAAAATGGCAAGAATTTCCTTAATTGATCTTGAAACAAACAACATTTTTAAAAGGGTTGATAAGAATATACAACAGTGCATACAGAAATATTGTAATAAATTTCAATAAATTTCAATAAACTTCAAACTTCAAACATTAAAATTCAAACTTTAAACAGAATACACGTGCAAAAACATACAAAACCTAACATCATTTATGGACGCATTACACTGATGGATGATCAGATCAAGTCCACACTTGGAATTCACCGAAGTCAGCACTGGCGGCAACCTACGTCACCTGGCGACAACCTACGCCAGCACCTACATCAGGATACGTCAAGCTACGCTCATTGGCGTCAAACCCACTGTCGCCAAAAATGTTCCAAATTCTAAAATTCCAGCGGCGACCAGAAAGACGCGACGACTCTTTGGAGACTATTCACGATCATACAGACGACACCATGTGGTGACAGCCTAGTCGCCTAAAAAATCGTCCAAATGGGACAGGGCCTTAAATAGTCCCTAGTGTGTCTAGGATGGTATTAGTGTGCGGGGAATTCGCACTGTGTGGTCAGTGTGGACTCGGTGGGCCGAAGAGCCCGTTTCTGCTCTGTATCTCTAAACTAAACTAAACCATCCATGTGCTGCTTAAAAGGTCTCTTAAACACCATTGTTATATCTGTTCAAACACTATGCATGGCAGTGCGTTCCAGGCACTAACCACTCTGTGTAAAAAAAAACTTGCTCTACTCATCCCCTTTAAACTTGCCCCCACCCATCTCCACTCTGGGAAAAAGTTTTTATCTATGCCTTTCATAATTTTATATACTGTTATTAAGTCTCCCTTCAGCCTCTGAAACTCAAAAAAAAAAAACAATCCCAATTTGTCCAAACTTTCTCTACAGCTAATACCCTCTAATCCAGGCAGCAATCATCTTCTGCATTCTCTCCAAAGCCTCCATAGACTTACTGTAATGTGGTGATGAGAACTGCATACAATACTTTAAATGTGGCCTAACCAAAATCCTCGAGTGCTGCAACATGACTTTGTGACTCTTATACTCAATGCTCTGTCCATTGAAGGCATGCATACCATATGCCAACTTCACTTCCCAACCTGAAATTGTTGGCTTTAAAAACAAAATTGGCCTTTCCAGTAACCAAGACAAGGCAATCAAGTATCATTGAGAGATAGCACAGTCAGGATACTTATTGATCTGATTAATAGCCTTTAATGGAGTATAAATGTATACTTAAAATCTGCTTAAAGCTAGCTCAGTACAAGATCTGAGTGCACTTTAAAACATGAGTGTCAGACTCTAATCACATTAATTAAACATTTAAATACCACAGCCAGTGAAGTATATTCATTTTATAAGATTAAGAAGAATGTACAATCGTATAGCTTTTGAAGCTGTGTGTGGGGGGGCCTTTATAGATTTAATGATTGCTGAATAATTTCAAATCTTTGCAAAGATGAAGCCCATGCACTGCTTTTAAACTAAGTGATTTCATTCCTTTGGTAAGAACTAAAGGTCAACGAAAATGGATTGAAAATTGACCAAAAATTCCTATCTTAAGATGTACAGGCCTAAGTAACCTAGTGTCAGTTTTCAAATAGGCAGTAAGCTGGAAAAATATTCTAGTCTAATGCAGTAGTGAAACAGGTGTCAATGCTTTAAACATAGAAATGAATGGTTTAACAAATGAACAAAGTAGTCAAGAAATTGTTCAATCTTCTCTCATTCTCCAAATTTCTTGTTCTTTAATTCTGGTCTCCTGACCTCCCGTTCTCTGGCACGAAGGATTATTTTCCATTTTACTCATTGTTGTCAACAATGCCTTCAGTTGCCTTGATCCCACATCTTGGAATTCCTTTCAGAAACCCTTTGGGCTCCCTACCTCTCTCTTCTCAGTTAAGGTCTTCCTCAACCCTCACCAATTGACCAAACTGTTGCCCATCCTTTCTGATATTTCATTAGCATTTCAGCTCACATCTGTAAAGCTCTTTGAAATTTCTTGTTATGTTACATTTGCAGTAGGAGTATATGTCATGTAGTCATAGAAAGACACATTCTCTTTCTCCCATTGAATCCATGCTGAACATCAACCACTCATTTGCACAAATTCTATATTAATTCCATTTTATTATTCTCCCCAGCTCCATCATCCACTTTCTTCGGATTCTACCACTCATCCACTGACTTGCAGGAAAGCAGAGCACGCAGACGGAATTCAAGTGAAGCAAAGCCTAAGGTTTGTAGTCTTCGTAGAGACTCAGGATGTGAAAGGAAAGTGAATATAATCCATGAAATTACCAAGTATAGGGCAGGAACTGTATCAAATGAACACATTTTGTGTAGTACTTTCTAAGATGCTGCTGCTGGATTACCTTACCTATTATAGCCAGTATACCTATTCAAGCAGCTGTATTACCACTGATTGCACATGTCCGCCTCTCTCTGCTAATGCAATGCTCTTTAGAATACTCTTCAGAGTACTCTGCTTGTCCTTTCATCCCATTGTCCCTCATCACATGTGGCATTCATTGAATCTGATCTGAAGGGGTCTCTTTGCCTGGAATAATATTCCTGACATTTTCTGCTTGAGACATTTCTTTCCCACTCGCATCCTTGATGTTACAACTGGCCTCTTTCTGCCCATGTCCTTATTTTCATCAAGTGAAGGTTTGTGCTGTTACCGTTTTAAGCTCCAATAAAGCACTCAAGAGTCAAGAGTGTTTAATCATTATATGTACTGAAACAGAACAATTAAATTGTTCACTCAAATTCTTCCTTTCTGCATCATAATTAGATGCTCATCGGAATAACAAATAATCAATAGCTATCTTCTGCTCGAAACAACTCTCTGCACTTCTTTTTTGGAACAGCGAAAAGTAATTAAAGGCAAGACATTTCTGTGTGTTTTATTTTCTCTTCATGATCTCTGCACCTCTTGTTGCAAACATAGACTGCAACTGTTTGAATTATTGTTTCCCACATTCATTTATTTGACCTGCAAAATTATCATAAAATAAATAATTAATGCCCATAAAACAAAAATTAATAACACACTGCAGAACATTATAAACCCTTGACAAGCAGGTTATGCTTCTGCATTCATTGCTT
This sequence comes from Rhinoraja longicauda, assembly GCF_053455715.1. Classification (NCBI taxonomy): domain Eukaryota; kingdom Metazoa; phylum Chordata; class Chondrichthyes; order Rajiformes; family Arhynchobatidae; genus Rhinoraja; species Rhinoraja longicauda. The sequence continues at coordinate 39,028,573 of NC_135957.1, read as the reverse complement.
TTCTGTTCCATTGCCAATTTATTATTATATTGATTCAATATTATATTAAACACATGTAATTATTTGCAGGATTTGTACCACACTATTAGTTAAGCAGCTGATTTTATATTGTTTACAGGCTTATCCAACCTGAAAGCCATCTTTATAATGGGAAGAAAAATGAAGTGCTTATTGAACGTAGATATAGGCAGCCACTGCCCTAAGGTTAACAACACCACATAATCATGGTAGTACAGTATTTAAGCTGACAATCTTCCCTTTCACTGTGACTTGAGTTATGTTAATCTGAAAGGTTTTTACAACAGCATGATTGCAACAGTCAACTGCAATTTCACATTTCAAGGCTGAAATAAGAACAGAAACCCTCTAACTGACATATGGAAGAATGGAAGACAATAAAGGATTTTGTAGGTAGGTGTGTTACAGCATCAGGAACTTTATTGTTACTGTATTCTGATTTGGCATGTTTAATGAGCTCAGGAGTACAAAAGATAAATCTGCAGCAATACCACTAAAAATATGTGTCCCGATACATGATCTTTACAGTTTCACAGCAAAATCTGTTGGAAGACTGGTCATGCGGGGGAAAACTAAGCAAGGCAGTGTAATTACCTGGGGAGGTAAGAGGGCACAAATCCCAAGCATACAATAAAACTGACATTTCAAAGAATTCTGAAGTATTGGACTGTTCTGTAGTTCTGCAGATTCCTAGTTGAACAAAAATAGAAAACAAAACAATAGATTCTCGAGTCTGTTGTGACTATTGGACCAAATCACTCAGAGGCTGAAGCAGTTTGATATAAAAGTCTTTGTAAAGAGAAGCAGACATTCGCTTGGAGACCTTCACAGTAGAATTTCCTCCAAACTCAAAGTACATTGAGTTTATATATGTTTCAAACACAAAGAAAACAATAAACTATTAAACTTTCTTCAGTTTGAAGATGGGTCTCTACCCGAAATGTAACCAATTCCTTTTCTACAGTGATGCTGCCTGACCCGCCGAGTTACTCCAACATTTCGTGTCTATCTTTGGTGTGAACCAGCATCTCCAGTTTCTTCCTACACAATAAACTATTAACCACAGTTTTGATGGCTTCTGAATATTCAAAGACGGGTCCCAACCCGAATCATCCTTTATCCATCCTTTTTCTCCAGAGATGCTGCTTGACCTGCTAGGTTACTACAGCATTTTGAGCCTACCTTCCCCACCCCCCTTCCCACCCAGTGCCCACTTGGTCTCCCACCTGTTTCTATCCTCCACCTCACCCCCCCCCCCCCTCCGTCCCCCCCGGGCTTCTTTCCTTCCACTGCCTTCAAAATCCACTACCCTTCAATCGTGTCTCACACCTTCTGTTCTTATCTATTTGGCCTTTGTTCCAGCCATCTGCTTATCAAAAAAAACCTTTGCCTGTGTCAACCTATTACCTGGCATACTTTGTCCAGCTTTTGTCCCCTTTTCCAGCTTTCTTCTCCCCTCTACAATCAGTCTGAAGGAGTGTCTCGTAGTGAAGCGTAACCTGTCCACATTTTCACGAGATGCTACATGACCTGCTGAGTTACTCCAGCACTTCTGTGTATTAACCAGCATCTGCAGATATTCTTTCTGCCTATGACTATGCTTGATGTGCCAAGAGACAAGATGTCTGGTCTGGAACCTACCTTCATCTCTATTATAGTAGTGTGAAGTAACAAGCTGAAGATTTCTGGTTTGATGTAGGTCCATTAACATATGCCGTTGTTTTACACTCGGCTGATACATACGAGAACAGACCGTCTGTCTGTTTGCAATGCACAGTACAGCAGATATTCTGAAGACTGGTTCTTGTTTTGAATTAATGGCTGTTACTTCCATATAATTTTATAACCCCTGAATAATCCCTAACAAGTCAAATGTAAAAATTGGAAATTGAAATCATTACTGAAGCACACTATTAGCAGATTTCAAGCGCTCAGTGGCAGTTTGTCTGGAAGTTATTAATTAAAAACACTGTAAAGACTCATTTTAATAGCTTGTTGCTTGTGTAAAAGAATGAGATGAAATGTGAGTGATATCAAGGCTAGCAGAAGCTACGTTTTTACTATTATACTAGAGGGAAATTAGTAAGCAAGTACAATGAATGAATGAATGAATTAATTAATTAATTGATTAATAAGTTTATTGGCCAAGTATGCATATACAAGGAATGTGCCTTGGTGCTCCGCTCACAAATGACAACACAAACATACAGTTAACAATTAAGAATATAGCATAACCACATCAAAACAATAAGGATACAACATTAGGGTCTAAACATGTGGGTGAAAATAAACCAGAGCAAAAAGGAGACTACAAACTTTGTTATTGAGTAGAACTATCACTCGTGGAAAAAAAGCTGTTTTTATGTCTGGCTGTGGCTGCTTTGACAGTCCGGAGTCGCCTTCCAGAGGGAAGTGCTTTGAAGAGTTTGTGGCCAGGGTGAGAGGGGTCAGAGATGATCTTGCCTGCTTGCTTCCAGGCCCTTGCAGTGTACAGTTCGTTAATGGGGGGGGGGGGAAGGTTGCAGCCAACAACCTTCTCAGCTGTGCGAACGATCCGTTACAGCCTCCGGATGTCGTGCTTGGTGGCTGAGCCAAACCAGACCATGATGGAGAAGGTGAGGACGGACTCAATGATAGCAGTATAGAATTGGATCATCATTGCCTGTGGCAGATTGTGTTTCTTCAGTTGCCGCAGAAAGTACATCCTCTGTTGAGCCTTTTTGACTGTGGAGTCGATGGTGGCCCCCCATTTAAGGTCCCTGGAGATGATGGTTCCAAGGAACTTAAATGACTCCACAGATGTGACTATGGTGTTGTTGATGGTGAGTGGGGGAAGGGGAGGGGGATCTCTTCAAAAGTCTACAATTAGTTCCACTGTCTTGAGAGCATTGAGCTCCAGGTTGTTGCGATGTGACCAGGATGCCAGCTGTGTCACTTCCCCTGTGTAGGCAGATTCCTCCCCATCCTGGATCAATCCAATCAGGGTAGTGTCTTCCGCAAACTTGAGGAGCTTGACAGAGGAGTCTGTGGAGGTGCAGTTGTTGGTGTAGAGAGAGTAAAGGAGAGGGGAGAGTATGCAGCCTTGCGGAACTCCTATGCTGAGGGTCTGCGGGTCCGAGATGTGTTTTCCCAGCCTCACATGCTGTAGATCCTGCAAAAATAATTGTGGGAAATATAACAAGTAAAAAGAAGAGAATGGCAGATGGTTGAGTAATCACCTTAAGTCAGTCTTCTCAGTGGAGAAAGGGAATAATGTTCCTGACATTCTCCAGAAACTGACAATGAGTCTAAGTATGAAATTCGCAAAAGTATACTTATACACGAAACAGGGCTAAAAATATCACAACGCTGAAGACTGACAATGCTTTAGCAGAGGGTGGTTTCGACTCTGGGGCCTTAAACTCAGCAGATGAGGAAATTGCAAATGTTTTTAGTCATAATTCTGCAATGTCCTTCCTACTCACAAATTATCCCTTTAGTTTATAATATCGCTAATACAACTCCATTACTTAAGGTGCAAGAGGGAACCCCAGAAAAATTATAGGCCTGTTAGTCTAACATCTGTTGTAGACATGTTATTGGAATTTATAATTAAGGCCGGAACACTTATAGAAAATTGAGCTAATTAGAGAGAGCCTAGATGGATTTATAATGGATGGGTCATGTCTAACAAAACAAATTAATTTTTTGAGGAAGTAATAAAGTCATGTACAAGGCAGTTTCTATGAATATGGTTTATCATGTACTTCAAGATGGCATTTAGGGAAGTGTCTTTATAGTTAGTCAAATTAAATCTCATGGGAGTTAAAGCAAATTATTGATTTTGTTGAATGTTTATAAAAGCAGCAGAATACAGGAGTGGAGATGTACTCCACAAGGATCAGTAGTGGAGTAGTGCATTCATTATTGACTGGATTTATTAATGACTTAGAAAATGTAATAGAAAACAATTTATCTCAGATGACACAAAGCTTGAATTTATGGTTATGAATTTAAAATGCAAATAAAAATGCTAGATTAAACATGTAGGTACAAACTGTGTGATGGATGTCAATGCAAGGAAGTATAAGGACTCTTTTACATCAAGCAGAAGTTGAAAAACCTATCCCTGCTTCATCAGAGACTGAATATCTATTTCTTTCATGTAATGTAAATGAACAATGACTGGCTTGGTTAGACTAGTTTAAAAAAGACTTCTGTACAGGAGGAGACAGGCTGGAAAATGTTCTTCGTTAGAGCTTGACTGGCAGCATTGCAGTATATTGAGCAGTTTCCTAGGAAGACTCGTTGCCATGACCACTGGTCCAGGGCTGTAATTATTGCAGGAAATAATTCCTGATATGATTCCTAAAGAAAAGGCTAAATGAATGATTTTCAATTGGTTTAATTATTTCTGGACCTCTAACTTCAATTCACCTCAATATAACACTGGATGTTGAATCCTTGTTAATAAGCTGCATGGTGGAGCAGTGGTAGGAGGAGCAAGAGTGCTTACAGTACTAGAGACTCAGGTTCGATCCTGACCACTCTGTATGGAGTTTGTTCGTTCTTCCCGTGATCTACGTGGGTTTTCTCTGGGTGCTCTGGTTTCATCCCACACTCGAAAGACGTCCGGGTTTGTAAGCTAATTGCTTGCTAAAATTGTAAATTATCCCGTGTGTGCAGGATAGTGGTAATATGTGGGGATCGCTGGTAAGCGCGGACTCAGTGAGCCGAAGGGCCTGTTTCTGCCCTTTTTATCTAAAGTACACTAAAATTCATCATTAATTCTAGTGAGTTAATCCATTCCCATGATGCTTTTGTTAATAATTATAATAGCAACAATATTATTAATGGTTTTTATATCTATTTTCTGTTCGATATTTTATTATGCAATATTCTTTTGTTTTCTTATCAGGATGAAAGATGGGAACTGATTACATGTACATTCCCTGAATACCACAAAAGGTCAGTTGGACAACATGTATTACTTCTTAAATCATTACAAAAAGTGTAAGAGTTAATCCTGTTGTCCACTTGGATGACACACAGCAAATCATCAGGTTCGGCTCAGAGAAAAAGTATTGGTCTGCCTCTGGAAACTGTTTTGATTCAGCAAGGCTGAATGATTGAGGATGAGGAGGAGCCTGAACTGTAACCTTAATCAACGATTCACCTCCCCTGAAATAGAGATCTAGCAAGAGCAGCTCAGGCTTTTAATGCAAGATGACTGTTCACATGCAGCAGAAGGATTATGTGGAGGGAAGAGTACGATAGTTATCATTAGATACATGGAGCCTCCTGCGGTAATATTCTTCTTGAAATCATTCATGATGGAATTTACTACAATGGTCCTATTCAGAGTTCAGTCAGTGTAATCAGGAAAGCTACTCAGAGCTCATTTCAGATGGTAATGTAATCAAGTACATTATTCATCTCTTTGTTCAAACACATTTTGTGGAAATATTGATAAGTACTTGGATCTAAATCGAGACTAGCTGAAACCAATTAACCTAAAGGCCATCATAAATATATTCCACTGGCCATTTTAAAAGTTATATAAGAATTAATGTTTTTTCATTGCATCAAATAGTCATATCCAATTTTATGCTTTCATTGAAAATATTCTCATTCCTGGAAAGATGATTTCATCTTGGAGTGTAATTCTTTGGGAAACAATTCCACTAGGTCTAACCATTAATCATGTATGAATTGTGACATTAAAGCTTGGAGTTTTTATTGCTGGCTACCATTCTGGTATAAATCAGTGATTGTAGGAACTTGGTCCATGTAATTATGTACCGTGTTTCATTTTCCTCTGCAAAATTCTCTTCACAAGTAATTTATTCTTTATGTATCAGTCTGGAATATCAGCTCTGTTTCTGACCTAAAACATACTGTCTTTTGTGGCTATCCAACCACTACCAGAGTTGTAGTTATCCTCTAACAACAGCCTAATTGCCCCAAAGTCCTTGGGTTTCATTTGTATGTAGTGTTCTGCTCCACCACCAATGTGCATCCCACAGCTAGCCAAACCAACAGTGCCCTCCATAATGTTTGAGACAAAGACCCATCATTTATTTATTTGCCTCTGTACTCCACAATTTGAGATTTGTAATAGAAAAAAATCACATGTGGTTAAAGTGCACATTGTCAGATTTTATTAAAGACCATTTTTATACATTTTGGTTTCACCATGTAAAATTACAGCAATGTTTATACATAGTCCCCTTATTTCAGGGCGCCATAATGTTTGGGACACAACAATGTTATGTAAATGAAAGTAGTCATGTTTAGTATGTTGTTGCATATCCTGTGCATGCAATGATTGCTTGAAGTCTGCGATTCATGGACAGCACCAGTCTTTAACTTATGCTTGTTTTGGGGGCTGGTCCCCCTCAGTTTTCTCTTCAGCATATAAAAGGCATGCTCAATTGGGTTCAGATTGGGTCACTTGGCCACTCAAGAATTGACCGTTTTTTAGCTTTGAAAAACTCTTTTGTTGCTTCAGAAGTATGTTTGTGATCATTGTCTTGCTGTAGAATGAACCGCCAGGCAATGAGGTTTGAGGCATTTGTTTGAATTTGAGCAGATAGGATGTGTCCATACACTTCAGAATTCATTATGCTACTACCATCAGCAGTTGTAACATCAATGAAGATAAGTGAGCCAGTACCTTCAGCAGCCATACATGCCCAGGCCATAACACCCCCACCATCGTGTTTCACAAATTAGGTGGTATGCTTTGGATCTTGGGCAGTTCCTTTTCTCCTCCATACTTTGCTCTTGCCATCACTCTGATTTAAGTTAATCTTCGTCTCATCTGTTTTTCCGGAACTGTGGTTGCTCTTTTAAGTACTTCTTGGCAAACTGTAACCCGGCCATCCTATTTTTGCAGCTAACCAGTGGTTTGTATCTTGCAGTGTAACCTCTGTATTTCTGTTCGTGAAGTCTTCTGTGGACAGTGGTCATTGACAAACCCACACCTGACTCCTGAAGAGTGTTTCTGATCTGACGGACAGGTGTTTGGGGTTTTTTCTTTATTATAGCGAAAATTTGTTTGTCATCAGCTGTGGAGGTCTTCCTTGGCCTGCCAGTCCCTTTGCGATTAGTAAGCTCAACAATGCTTGCTTGCTCGCTTTCTTCTTAATGATGTCCAAGCAGTTGATTTTAGTAAGGCTAAGGTTTGGCTGATGTCTCTAACAGTTTTATTTTTGTTTCTCAGTCTCATAATGGCTTATTTGACTTTCATTGGCACAACTTTGGTCCTCATGTTGATAAACAGCAATAAATGTTTCCAAAGGTAATGGAAAGACTGGAGGAAAGACTAGGTGCTGAGAGCTCACTTATACCTGCATCAAGGAGGCAATTAAACACACCTGAGCAATTACAAATTGCCTATGAAGCCATGTGTCCCAAACATTATGGTGCCCTGAAATGGGGGGACTATGACTAAACACAACTATAATTTCTACATGGTGAAACCAAAATGTATAAAAAATACCCTTTAATAAAATTTGACAATGTGCACTTTAACCACATGTGATTTTTTCTATCACAAATCTCAAATTGTGGAGTACAGAGGCAAATAAATAAATGAAGGTTCTTTGTCCCAAACATTATGGAGGGCACTGTATATGAGAAATTAAACGATAAAAGGACACATGTGCTGGAATAACTCAGCAGGTCAGGCAGCATCTCTGAAGAACATGGATCGGTGTTGTTTTGGGTTTAGACCCTTCTGCAGACTGAACTGATTGGATGCATATAGTACACTTCATTTAAGTTGATCTATCATCTTCAGCAAACCATTCAGGACTAAGTGAGTTTAATAGAATATATTCTGAGCTAACTAGTCAACAGACTATAGATTAATATTTATACTTGGTTTTTTTCAACACCACAAAAGCCTTCAACTTCATCAGTAGGGAATACCTTCCTCAAATTTGGTTAGGTACATAAATGTATCTTCATTTTTCCTTTGCTCTATGATATCATACAGACCATGAAACTAACCAACATGTTTACCACAGATCAACCTGGGTGAATCGTAGCATTGCTGTCTTGCAAAACCCTCCAAATTCACTGGAAGACTAACAAAACCAATGTCAACAGCCCAGACCAACATCCCCCGGAATGAGACTGTAGTTATTTTCATTTGGTTACGGTGGGCAAGTTCCATCTTTCTCATGTACAACACCAGACCACTGGAGCTTGGGAGAGCATTCTTGCTTGGGCCCACAGAAATCAAGTGTCAAGTCAATGAAATGGATCTAAACTTTTTGGACCCTTGATTGCCATTAAATGGTCTGAGCCTGAATCCAGGTCTCAATAGTCAATAGCCAATTTATTTGTCACATACACATAAATGTGCAGTGAAATGAAAAATTACCCGCAGTTCAACAATAAGACCAATAGGAATAATCAATAAAAATGCAATAACGCATACAATCATAACCAACACCAAACAAAAGAAACATCCATCACAGTGAGTCTCCTCCAGTCACCTCCTCACTGTGATGGAAAGCCAGAATGTATTTTTCTCTTTCCTGCCGTCTTCTCCCGCGATCAGGCTGTTGAAGTTGCCACGTCGGGGCGGTCGGGGCTCCCGACATTGAAGCCCCCGCCGGGCGGAGAAAATCCCGCGGCCTATTTCAGGCCGCGCCGGATGGTGAAAGGTCCGCGGCGGGCCAACCCAAGCCCCAACATCAGCCTCCAGTGGGCAATGATGATGTGCAGTGTTAATGATGATGAGCAGACTGCAGCTGCCTTCTTCGTAAACACTTTGAAAAATTAACACACCCACAAGGCAGGCATTAAGAAACCACAATAATTGATCTTTAATTGATCTTTAATTGATCGTTAATGATGTATTCAAGAAAGAGTTAGATATAGCTCTTAGGGCTGCTGGAATCAAGGGATATGGGGAGAAAGCAGCAAAGGGGTACTGATTTTGGATGAACAACCATGATCATATTGATTGACGGTGCTGGCTCAAAGGGCCAAATGGCCTACTCCTGCGCCTATTTTCTATGTTTCTATGTTTCTATGATCTTGTTAAATGCAACATGGGCATAATTGATTTTTATGATTTTTAGTGGGGTTTTTTCTGGATTTAAAATTGATAAATGTTATAGTGCAAAGAGGATAAGATCCAAGAGCCTGGTAACAATGGACATCAGTGGTTGAGGTTTCCTCTTTACCCTTGATCCTGTATGCCTTGCTGTTCAGTTTGTGCCAGGAAATGGAATCTCATTATATCACTTAGTGTAGTCCCACTTTCTTATTCGTTCTCTACACATCCGGGACAATTTACAGAAGCCAATTAACCTGCCCACATACCCCTCTACCTCTTTCCTATCTATGTACCTGTCCAATGCATTTTAAATATTGTTATCGTACCTGCCTCAACTACCTCCTCTGGCAGCTCGTTCCATATAACCCACCATCCTCTGTGTGAAAACAAATCTCCTCAGGTTCCTATGAAATCTTTCCCCGCTCACCTTAAACTTGTGTCCTCTGATTTTTGATTCCCCTACTCTGGATAAAATACCTTGTGCATTCACCCTATCATTTCCCCTCATGATCTTACACATGTCTATAAGATCACCCCTCAGTCTCCTATACTGATGATGTTATACTTCATTGTGGAGAATATCACTGCCCTCCTTGATACACTAGTAAAAAGGTTTGGTTTGGTCTAATGAATCAGAAAGGCTGTATTCAACCCTTTGTTACTGGTACATCATCAAATACAGTTTTGGGTAATTTCAGACCTGAGACCACAATTGTGAACTATAGGTTTAATGCATTTGCAAAGCCATATAGATTTTTTTGTGTGTTTTGGTGTGCTGAATAATGGCATCATGGAGAAAGAACAATCTAAAAAACATCTGCTGAGGAAGTGGAAGGATCAGTAGTTCAGCTATATATAGACAGACCTTGCCTCGGACTGAAGTATTTTAAGGATGCAGTTTTCCATTTCAACTCAAGATGGCTGGAATTTAACTGTAATTAGTAAATTTCAATCTCACTCAGGTTTGCACTTTTGTGTGTTGTGCTCCTCTTATTAAAATTCAGAATTATTTTTCCTTGTAGCTGAAGCACCAAATCATGTAAGTACACAAAACACTAATTGGATTTACCACAGCTTTGGCAGTGGAGCTATTATTGAAATACTGGCCTGCATTATCTAAATACCAAATGACGGGCTGTCAAATGTAATTGATGTTATCTGAGTATTCCTAATTTTAATTTCTGCACCCTTTGATTAAGCCCTGGTTAATTCATTTTCAAGGCCCTTGTACTCCCACAACTACCATATCACGGTATGAGGGTTTTTCAAGGTTGGCTGAAAATTGAAGAATACTACAATAAATTACCGTAAATGCAAAGTGAAAATTGATTTAATTACATAAATATAGGTGTCACTTCCTCTTATTAATTGACAACTATCATACTTTTGCCAAATGCTGTATTTTGAATATTGCTTGGTCTTAAATTCTCATTTCATATTTGTATTTTATGTTGCTTATTAAACAGCAATTCACACCTACTCACAGACTTAATCAAGTTTGCAAAGACTGGACCCTTTCCCACCCACTCCTCCCCAAACAGCAATTCACACCTACTCACAGACTGATTCAAGTTTGCAAAGACTGGCCCCTTACCCCCACCCCCCCCAACCCCCCTTCCACCCCTCCCCCACCCCTTTGCAATCACCAACTGGCGACAATCTACACAGATATTTTCAACCAGTCCTTGCAAACCTGCTCTGTCCCTGCCTGCTTCAAGGTCTCCACTATTGTTCCTGTACCTAAAAAGACAAGGATCACTGGTCTTAATGACTACAGGCCTGTCGCACTGACCACTGTAGTCATGAAGACCTTTGAAAAACTTAGAAACATACAAAAAGGTGCAGGAGGAGGCCATTCGGCCCTTCGAGTCCTTCATTGTGATCATGGCTGATCATCCACAATCAATAACCCGTGCCTGCCTTCTCCCCATATCCCTTGATTCCACTAGCCCCTAGAGCTCTATCTAACGTGCTGGCCCAGCTGAAAAACATCACAAACCCCCTGCTGGACCCCCTGCAGTTTGCATACAGGCCCAATAGATCGGTGGATGATGCAGTCAACCTAGGCCTGCACTTCATCCTCCAGCACCTAGACCGCAAGGGGACCGATGCCAGGATTCTGTTTGTGGACTTTAGCTCTGCATTTAACACCATTGTGCCAGAGCTACTACACTCCAAACTCTCCCAGTTGACTGTGCCTGAACCCCTCTGTCAGTGGATCATCAACTTCCTGACGGACAGGAAGCAACATGTCAGGCTGGGAAAGCACATCTTGGACCCGCAGACCCTCAGCATAGGAGCACCGCAAGGTTGTGTACTTTCCCCTCTCCTTTACTCTCTCTACACCAACGACTGCACCTCCACAGACTCCTCTGTCAAGCTCCTCAAGTTTGCGGATGACATAACCCTGATTGGACTGATCCAGGATAGGGAGGAAACTGCCTACAGACGGGAAGTGATACAGCTGGCGTCCTGGTGCCATCGCAACAACCTGGAGCTCAATGCTCTTAAAACAGTGGAACTAATTGTAGACTTTTGAAGAGCTCCCCCTTCCCTCACCCCACTCACCATCAACAACACCATCGACACATCTGTGGAGTCATTTAAGTTCCTTGGAACCATCATCTCCAGGGACCTTAAATGGGGGGCCACTATCGACTCCACAGTCAAAAAGGCCCAACAGAGGATGTACTTCCTGCAGCAGCTGAGAAAACACAATCTGCCACAGGCAATGATGGTCCAATTCTATACTGCTTTCATTGAGTCCATCCTCACCTTCTCCATCATGGTCTGGTTTGGCTCAGCCACCAAGCACGACATCCAGAGATTGCCACGGATCGTTCGCACAGCTGAGAAGGTTGTTGGCTGTAACCTTCCCCCCATTGACGAACTGTACACTGCAAGAGCCAGGAAGCGAGCAGGCAAGAGCATCTCTGACACCTCTCACCCTGGCCACAAACTCTTTGAAGCACTTCCCCCTGGAAGGCGACTTCGGACAGTCAAAGCAGCCACAGCCACACATAAAAATAGCTTTTTTCCACGAGTGGTAGTTCTACTCAATAATCAAAGTCTGTAGTTTTGCTCTGGTTTATTTTCACCCACATGTTTAGACCATAATATTGTACCCTTATTGTTTTGATGTGGTTATGCTTTATGCTTAATTGTTAACTGTATGTTTGTGTTGTCATTTGTGAGCAGTGCACCAAGGCCCATTCCTTGTATATGTACCTACTTGGCCAATAAACTTATTAATTAATTCATTCATTCATTCATTCATTCATTCATTCATTCTTATGTTCACTCAGTGTGGAAAAATGAGGCAAACATTTTTATTTTGCATTCTGATGCTCTTCTATTCACTTGCACATTGTGCTGATCAACAACATTCATACAGTATTTAAATATATATATATATATAATGGCACAGGAATGGCTAATAATAATAACCAGAGAACAGTTTATAGTATCATCATAATCACAGATGAAAGAATGGACGCGATGGCAGTGTTTTTATAATTATGCAACTGTCAGGTTCTTGAACTGTCCTGCACAAACCTAATCCCATCTCAACAATGGAACACTACCAACCAACTACCATTGAATTGTGTATTTTTGCACTAATGTCTCATTTTGGTTGCACAGTATTTGTGTAGATTTTATGCATCATTTTGTGTATAATTGATGTTTATTTTATGTTTTTGTGTGTTGTTCAGGTCCATGTGCCTGTAATGCTGCCACAACAAGTTTTTCATTATACCTGTACTTCACGGTATATGTCCATATGACAATAAACAATTAACCTTCATAGTGAAAATCTTTTTAATTTTTTTTTCAGAAAGGGTATTTTTTACATCCTCCTGTATGCAAGATTTGATAGCACAGTGGAGAATAGGTTACTGAGTACCTCTGCAATCAGCTAGGACCACTTTTGTTTTCTATTCCTTTAATTCGTTTGTATGTAATTTTAATGGGAATGATTATAACTTGATTCATGACACAAATTAACAAGGTTATGATAAATTGCATAGAAGGATACAAGAAATAGTCTGCAAAAATTGCACAATTGCCTTAAGGAGCTGCATAAAGGCTTGATTTGTGGACCCTTAAAGATTTTGGGCAATGGCCTGTAAGGTAAGTGTTTCATTAACAAATGGAAATAAAATCCCATTGGCATTTTAACTTGCTTTTGTGCTGTCTGCTACTTAACCAGGTCCAGCTGTTGGGAAGGGCAAAATGCATTGTACAACATTTGGAAGCTTTCTACAAAAAGATCAGGAATTGCAGTTCTGCAAAAAGTATGCAATGTTTGCCATTCCGGCTAAGGAGGTCACTCATACACTATGTTTGCCTCTCCAATGCTTTATTTTGAAAATGGATGTGAACTTGACCGATGGAGGAAAGAATGTTAAAATTTGATTAGTCGTCAGCCAGGAGACGCAAAATTTCAAATTTATTCTTTTCGCAAATCGGTCATTATTAGTTTTTGATCAATCTGCAAATAAATGAACAATCTAACAACATTTCCAATAAACAAACTGTGATTTTGGTTGAAGGTATATTTTACTGGTGTTTGTAATGGTTTATGTAGAAGATCAACAGCATATTAAAGTTATGATACTAAAGAGACTAAAAAGCCTTGAAAAGTCATCAACATCATGACATGAAGAAATAAAAATCCTTGTTTCTACTTTCAACAAGCTGGTAAACATATTTGAAATTCTTCTGAACATGTTAATACTAAATTTGAAGAAATAACATAATTGATTCATGCTGGAAAATGATTCCAATGAGAATTTGTGCTCCTTGGAGTTATTTCTACATTACCAAAATGTTATGTAATTGTTCATTTCTACACGTTGACTGATTTTGTTTAGTTTGCAAGGTTTTATATTGTAAGTGATGCCATTTCATAGGACTTAATTGCCTCTGTATAATCCAAAAAAAACTGTCCAAATGGAGTACAAAATAGTTGCCAGAAGGCAACAATTACTTCACTGATGTCATCATAATTAGTGCCTTGCCACTTTATAAATATTTCACAAAGTAATTATCCCTTTTTCAACAGATTTACTCATCAATTTCAGATTCTCTTTGTAAATTAAAATTCAACCAACCTATGTTTCAGCTGATTTGTTTTTTTACAGATGAGCACATCACTAAACATTCTGCTCAAAGGAAAACTGAATAGCTTATTAAATTAAAATAAGTTTGAGTTTAGTTTATTGTCATGTACGTCGAGGTACAGTGAAAAGCTATTGTTGCATGCTAACCAGTCAGCTGAAAGACAATACATGATTACAATCTAGTCACCCACAGTGTGCAGATACATGATAAAGAGAATAACGTGAATAACAATTAGTGCCAGATAAAGTCCTGTAACGTCCAATCAATGCTAGTTCGAGGGTCTCCAATGAGGTAGATGGTAGAATAGGTTTAGAAAGAGGTACAGCATGAAAACCTTTCATATGGATATCTAAAGATTGTACTATTCAGAATCCACCTGTACTTCTTATTTCATGCTGTAACATGTACACTTTATTTTTCCTGATGCAAGGGACTAAATTGATTGCTTGGCTTGCTTGCCATAACTAATTCAAAACCTCCCTCTCCCCTATCTCTTACCCCTCGACACAAATTTGATATGACCCCAACAACTCTCACCAACTTCTACATATGCGCCATAGAACACATCTTATTGGGATGCATCACAGCATGGTTTGAGGACAGCTCCATTCAAGACCGCAAGAAATTGCAGAGAATTGTGGATGTAGCCCAGATCATCACACAAACCAACCTCCCTTGCATTGACTCTAGTTACACTTCACGCCTCAGCAAGGCCACCAGCAAAATCAAAAACTGCCAACACTGTTTTCAGTTTCATGGAATGGTGACAGCACTAACCGTTTGGCCTGAGTGAAGTAGCACAGTGGTTAACTTACTGGATTGGCAGCCAGAATTCTGGACCATTAATTCGGTGGAAGTTAACTTAAATAATGACATGTGTCTGGATTGAAGAAGGAAACCTGGTCCCAGCTAGAGTATTAAAATAAACAGCCCAACTGTCCCAGAAATTATCTAATTCATTGACATAATTCAGAGAGAGAAACTGCTATCTTTATATGTGACACTTGACCAACTAATATGATTGACTCCTAACTCCCTCGTAAATCTTAGGATAATTAAGGAATATGTTGGCATTGTCAGTGGCATCCATGCCCAAGAAAGCAGAAAAAAAGGCACTACAGCAAAATTTGGGCCAATGTTTTACTTTTCAAAATAGCCCCTCCCTTTTATTCAAATGTATTGCACGATATTTAAAAATATTTACTGAATAAGACTTTAAAACGGGAGTATTGCATTTGAATTTTCTTTGCCCCCAAAAAAGCTCACTCTTATTGATCAATGTTTCATATTTACATTTCAGGCAGACACTTTCTAGCTATTGATGTAATCAGGTAATCTGATGCATGTTTAACACAGATGAAAGTGTATTCACTTATGGAGTGTGTCTTGCCTAATACATAATAATAATAATAATAATGCATTTTATTTATATAGCGCTTTTCATATACTCAAAGACGCTTTACAGAGATTTTGAGAACATAGGGAAATGAATAAATAGATAAATAAGTAAATAAATAAATGAACAGAGAAAGGAGACAGAAGGTGAGGTGACCTTCAGTGGTTGAAGGCAGTACTGAACAGGTGAGACTTCAGCGATGTTTTGAATGTGGTGAGTGTGGAGGAGTCTCTAACGGTTTGGGGTAGTGAGTTCCATAGGGTGGGAGCAGCGATGGAGAAAGCCCTGTCCCCCCAGGATCTGAGTTTGGTCCGGATGTGGGGGGATAGGAGATTGGCAGCGGCAGAGCGGAGGGTGCAGGTGGGAGTGTGCCTGTGGAGGAGGTCGGTCAGGTAGGATGGGGCCAGGTTATGGAGGGCTTTGTAGGTTATGAGGAGGATTTTGTACTGGATTCTCTGGGGGATGGGGAGCCAGTGGAGTTTATAAAGTACGGGGGTGATATGGTCACGGATCGAGGTGTGTGTGAGTAGACGGGCAGCGGAGTTTTGAATGTATTGAAGTTTATTGATGATTTTTGAGGGTGCGCCATAGAGGAGGCTGTTGCAGTAGTCCAGACGGGAGGTGATGAAGGCGTGGATGAGGGTTTCTGCAGCTGTGGAGGAGAGGGATGGACGGAGACGGGCAATGTTTTTGAGGTGGAAGAAGGCTGTCTTTGTGATGTGTTTGATGTGTTTGTCGAAGGAGAGGGTTTGATCAAGGATGATTTCAAGATTCCGGATGTGAGGTGAGGTGGATACTGGGAGACCATCAATGTTGAGGATGAAGTTTTGGGTGGATTTGGTGAGCGTTTTTGGACCAATGATGACAATTTCAGATACATGACAATTAGATATTGATGTGCTACCACACATGGCATTTGTGGTTCACACCACTTGTGCGCAGTGGAGTTGCATGATCTTCAGATATTTATACATTCACACAGTGTTGTTTCCTGAGCTGATTACTTATATTATTGTTATCTCCTGGAATGGCCACGATTTTAAAAGAGAATGGGAATGTTGCAACTGCACAACAGTACCTAATTGTCAGGAGACACAAGGAACTGAAGATGCTGGGATCTTGAGTATAGCTGGAATAACTCAGCGGGTCATATGACATTTAGGGAAGGAATGGATAGGTGATGTTTCGGGTTGGGATGTTTCCTCAGTCTGACTCAAAATGTCACCTATCCATTCCTACCACAAATAAGGGTGTCTGAAAAAGAAACATATTGTGGATCACCCAATTGAAATCATGAGTGTGGGCATTTAGCTGCTTTCCCTCAAAGTGAATATGGACAAAATGGACAATCCCAATTGAAATGTCCATTTTCTGCAGTATTGAAAGTGATAGGAAGCTGATTCTTATTTATCCATTCCACTCTTGCCCACAATTACTGAATTCTCCCACAAGATGCATTGGTGACAGTACATAAGATATGGTAGTAGAATTGTGCTCTTAACTTTCTTGGTCTTTATATAAACTGGAGGCAATAAATTGTAATTAAATTTAACAATTGGCTGTTGGCTTTAAGCCTAATGATAGCTGCACTGGATCATTAATGTGCAGTAATTGTTACGGCTAATTAAATATATTAATTTTGGATTCCCTACGTGCAATGTGACAGAATATTGGCACCCCTGCGCAAGTGGAATGTATGTCTTTTGAGCAAGATTCCATGGTGTGAGTGAGTGTTCAGTAAATTTACTCTTAGGATTCAACGATCACACATATACTGATCAGCCAAAACATTATGACCGAATGAGCCAAAACATTATGACCACCTGCCTAATATGCTGTTGATCCTCTGTGTGCAGCCCCATACACAGCAGGGTGCAATGCACTGTGTATTGTGACACATTCCTCCCGTGACCACCATTAAAATTTTCAGTGACGTGCCACAGTAGACCTTCTGTCGGTTCGGACCAGACGGGATAGCCTTCATTGCCCTTGTGCATCGATGAGCCTTGGGCGCCCAATACCCGGTTTGTGGTTTGTCCCTCCTCGAACCACTGTCAGTAGGTACTCACCACTGCTGACCGGGAGTACCCCACAAGCCTTGCCCTTTCAGAGATGCTCTAACCCAGTCGTCTGGCCATAACAATTTGGCCCTGTCAAAGTCGTTCAGGTCTTTATTTCTGCCCATTTCTCCTGCATCCAACACATCAACTTCAAGAACTGACTGTTCACTTGCTGCCTAATATATCCCACCCCTTGACAGGTTCCATTGTAACAAGATAATCAATGTTATTCACTTCTCCTGTCAGTGGTCATAATGTTGTGGCGGATTGGTGTGTAGGCCTTTGGTATCCCTCAAAACCTGGATAGCATTGCTGCACTGGCTACAGTGTGTGAGCTCTGTCAGTTTAAATCAAGCAGCTGCATAACAATGTCTTAAGGTTGATTGACACAAAATGCTAGAGTAACTCAGTGAGACAGACTGCATCTCTGGAGAGAAAGAATAGGTGACGTTTCAAGTAGAGACCCTTCTTCGGATTGATTCAGTTGATTCACTATTTCACCATCAACTTCAGGAAGATTACCAAGCCACATCTAAAATTTGGCCATCAAGTCACAAAACATCTCAATTATTCTTCATATGGCTCTTTTTGTCCTCTCTGTGGAGCTTGCATATTTTCCCTGGGAGAAAATTGGTGAACAGAGAGAAAATAGGTTATTTGACTACGATATATTGACCCCAGTGTGTTGATGAGTAGTAGAATCTTGGGGGGGGGGGGTATTACAGAATGTAGGGAGAGTGGGATTAATGTGGGATTAATGTAAATGGGTGGCTGATGACCAGCATGAACTCAGAGTTGGATGTAGACACAAAGTGCTGGTGTAAATTGCCCATCTGAAGTTGGGTTCCGACCCAAAACGCCACCCATCCTTTATTTTCCAGATATCCTGCCTGAACTCCAGTACTTTGTGCATATCATTGGTATGAACCAGCATCTGCAGTTCCTTTCTACAAATGGATTGGAGGGTCTGATTCCATGCTTTATCTCTCTATGGCTCCAATTTTCTATGTCCATTACAGGAGAGGGACACTAACTTGTTTAAAAGTGAACTTGTACCCCCATTTTTTAAGACCTCACAGACAAGACCATTTTGTCCTATGGGCTCTTTTCAAATGTACTTATGAACTGAGACTCTGTTTCACCATTTAGCAGATTATATGTGGCTGTCAGAACTATATCCAGAAGTAGACCAAGCACATCAACCTACCTCCTTATCGTTATTTATGTGTGATCCAATTTTAGGCAGATGTTTTCTGTGTGAGCAAGGAAACATTTTTCAGGCTACCTGCTGACAACAACTGTATCTATCATTTTAACAACCTGATGAAAGAGCAATGTAAAAATAATAGATATTCAAGCTTGCTCTGTGTGAAAAAAGATGTCCTTGTGCAGTTTACATTGATCTTAATTGAATAGCAGTACACATGCTTTTCCTTTATGGACTTTGTTGAACATCTCTGATGAATTCCTAAATTCATTTTCCTTGTCATACATTTTCAATTGCAATTTAACGTATTTTGGCAAAGCAGGTGGCTACATTTGTTTATTGCAATATTCCTGAAATATGCTTAGTACTTGCCTTTCAGATTGTCAGCTGCATCTGAAGTTAAAGGAGATTTCATAGTGCTTAATGGTGCACAATAGAATCACAATGTGCCAATGACTCTTGCCAGATTGTCCCAGTGTAGAGCTGAATGAAAATAAATAGGTCCAGCTTTCCTATTTTGTGTCAACATTAGTAGGTTGGCAAGTCGTATGTACAGGTTGCATTAAAGGAAATTGCATGTGGAGGGAAAGGTGTTTTTTTTGTTGCACAATTGAGTAACAATGAGTCAGCTAATGATTTTGAAGTAAGCTGCTGCTTCCTCACAGTTCCAGTGACCCTGCTTTAATCGGGACGTCTGGTGCTCATTCTACCTATGACCATATGGGTTTCCTCTGGGTGCTCCACTTTACTACAATGTTCTAATGGTAGATTAATCAGCGACTGTCAATTACCTCCTGTATATGGGTGAGTGGTGAAACATGAGGTGCAGCGGTGAAATTGCTGCCTTACAGCGACAGAGACCCAGGTTCAATCCTGATTACAGGTGCTGTCTGTACAGAGTTTGTACGTTCTCCCCGTGACCTGCGTGGGTTTTGTCCGAGAGCTTTGGTTTCCTCCCACACTCCAAAGACGTACAGGTTTGCAGGTTACTTGGCTTGGTATAAATGTAAATTGTCCCCAGTGTGTGGGATAGTGTTGATGTGCTGTGATTGCTGATCGGTGCAGACTCGATGGGCCAAAGGGCCTGTTTCCACACTGTAGCTCTAAACTAAACTACACTGGGATTAGTGTAAATGAGAGCTTGGTGGTGGGGCGAAGGAACAGTTTTTATGCTGCAAATTCTATGATTCCATTCCCAATAGCCTGGTGAATGCTCCGTTATTCCACCTAATCAGGCATTTTAAAGATTGTGATCATAACTTGATTAGATTTTGGAAAGCAATGTAAAAAGTATAAATAGACGTGGCCAAAAATTTTCAAATCGAATAAATCCAATTTTATCAGCGAGAAACGAATTGGAAATAGTCGCTTCAATATTGGAGCAGCAGCAGACGGCTAAGAAAAAGTCAACAGAACCAAAATTCAGAAATAGAGAACAATCTACAAGGCGCAGGCATTCTGTGAGAGTGCCCCAAAGAGAATTTCTGCTCTATATTTTTTCCATAGTTGTGAAAATAAAATTTGTGTTGCTTTGTTTTACTTCACTAGCTCTAATATGGAATTTTATTTTCTGGTATGAAAATCTGGGCAAAATTTAATGGGGACTGTGAATAATACTTGGTGATAAGAGAGGTGAGTAGTTTATTCAGAACAAAATCGAAATAAGAATGTATCTTTGTTTGCACTGAACTATGTTCACTGCATTTGTTTTTATCACCGATGCAGTTATTTTAGAAATTATTAATCCCTGTGTGCTCACCCTTAATCACCTCTCTTCCGAGTCGTCCCTTACTCCACCAGAAGAAAGGTCCTGACCCAAAATGCCAGTTATCCATTCTATCCACGGATGTTGCCTGACCCACTGAGTTCTTCAATCACTCTGATTCTCCAATATTTGCCATTGCCTTTGTCTCCCCATTATGTTTGTTTACATACCCTGTGGAGAACAATCAAATTTGCTACACCATATTTATATTCAGTTCCTTCTTCTCATTTATATTCTACAAGTTTGTTTCATGTGATAATCTTTATTAGCTTGTGTCCATTTCATGCATCATTGATTTATAAAATCCCTCGTAGATACAGAAATTTATCAACTGCATAAAGTCGACGATTAGACTGAAAATTAATAAGTTAATATTTTTTACAATGTAATTTGGTCAAATTTCTGTACCATTAGATTTTGTGACCAAAGGTTTATAAATGTCAATAAAAAGTCAAGGTGCCGCAAACATTGTTGCCACTATTTATCGTGACTCAATAACTGACAGACATATATGATTGGTAACTGCTTAATGTTTCAGAGGTGCTCATTGGATTTGTAATACAGATCCACCGACCGATTTTCCGGCAGGCTTGGTTCCAGAGCTTTGCTGTGTTATCCATTTTGCCAGAACAACAGAGGTCATGGCCTCGAGGGGTGGAGGGGGGGGGGGGGGGGGGGGGAGCGGGGTGGCTGAGATCAGCCGCCTCACCCGACCTAGGCGCCACATTGTCAGGGGGACTTCCGGGAGGCATTTCAAGTGTGCTCTCATAATTGTCTCCAGATTAGAGTTAGAAAATCCATGGTGGACCTGTATTCAATGACCCACAAAACCTATGAAAGGTGCAAGGTTCCCAAATGCAAGATTCCATACACTCCTGACTGATCATAATTCACAAGTTACCCATGTGGTCCATCTGATTATGTGAGGTATAGAACTATATTTTTCCAGTCACATTTACTGGAATTTGCCTTCTTCCCTTAACAGGGATTCAAATCAGTGTAATTTCGTAAATCAATAAGCTTGCATGCTAGAAATAGACAGAGAATTTCACCTAAACCCACATGACCAGTCTCCCATCATCGCTGATCCCACCCTACTTGCTCACGATGTCTGATTCACCCCTTACATGAAGCCAAATTAATTGACACTCAGTGCTCCCCACTAATAGGGTTAATCAGGCTGACTGCTGACAGGTAGCCCGTTGAAAAATATTTAAGCTTCATGTAGGGGTACATTCTTGCAGGTGCTGAAGTATGTGACAAGGGCTAGAGGTGAAAAGGACTAAAATGCCAAATAAGGACAGGTGTAAATTGTAAGGCCAGAGGGAGGAATATAAGTGGAAGGGGATCAGGGGTAGCGGATTGAAGGGGGTTAAATGGGGAATGAGGGACTTAGTGATGGGAGATGAGTGTATGATGGAGGGGGATGATGGAGTAGGATGACTGGGAGGGTGCACGATAGTGGGAGAATAAGTGCACACTGAGTTGGTGGTGGGTGGGGGGGGGGTATATTCAGAGTATACAAAACCATAAATAGGACGTGTTATAAACACCAGCTGTACTGACTATGTATAAATCTCCTGGTGCAAGTTGGATACATCGTTATCTGCTGTGGACTGCAAGGGAACAAACTGAAAGAGCCCTCACTATAAGTTCCTAAACAACTCTTGGTTCAGGGGTAGTGCCTGATGCCTGAAAAATCGCAGTTTTTTTTTAACCTCGCTCAAAAAATTGATAAATCAGTAAGATCAGAGCAGTCAGTTAAACATTAGTGGTGGAGAAACAGTGATCTTGGGCAGAATTATCAGTCACTTGGAGAACTATGGATTGATTAGAGAAAACCTGCTTATAATTTGTTAAAGGTAAATCATGTCAAACTAAATTTTTTCATGAAGTAACTGAGAAAATTGATGACAGGAATGCAGTTGATGTGATATTATGCATTTCCTATGGTGCCGCATGAAGGCTTGTAATCAAGATTAAGTGACAAATGGAAGAAAAATGTCTGGAACAGTGTGGATAGAAAATTGTCCAACAGGAACTAGAAGGTAGTGGTAAAGGTTTGTTTTATGGACAAGAGAGGTGTACAGTGCAGTATCACAGGGGTCGGTACCACATCTCACTGCTTTTCATAATATATATGATTACCATTTGAATATGGATACATTAGGCACAATGTTTAATTTTGCAGTTCATGGAATCAGTTATAGAGTATGGAATCAGACCTTTAAGGCCAACCCATCCATGCTGCACAAAATGTTTTTTTTAAGCTAGTCCTACTTGCCCAAATCAAATTTGCCTATATCCCATTAAGCCTTTCCCATCCATGTACTTGTCTAAATGTCTTTTAATATTGTAATTGAACCCACCTCAACTACTTCCTCTCATTCTGCCCATGCATACCAACCTCTGTGAGAAAACGTTGCCCTCAGGCCCCTTTTAAATCTTTCCCCTCTCAGCTTAAACCCATTCCCTCTAGTTTTTGATAGCCTTTTCCTGGGATCAAGACTGTGCGTGCTCACTTTATCTATGCCATCATAATTTTATGGTAGGAAAAAAAGTGTAGGAAAAAACTGCAGATGCTGGTTAAAATCGAAGGTAGACACAAAATGCTGGAGTAACTCAGCAGGTCAGGCAGCATCTCTGGAGAGAAGGAATGGGTGATGTTTCGGGTCGAGACCCTTCTTCAGACTGATGTCAGGGGAGGGGGTGGGACAAAGATAGAATGGATTCGGAGACAGGAAGACTAGTGGGAGAACTAGGAAGGGGGAGGGGATACCCTAACTGATCTCCCGGTGGCTCGGCACTTCAACTCCCCCTCCCATTCCCAATCTGACCTTTCTGTCCTGGAGGAAGAGCACCTCATATTTCGCTTGGGTAGTTTGCACCCCAGCATTATGAACATTGACTTCTCTAACTTCAGATAGTCCCTGCTTTCCCTCTCTATCCCCTCCCCCTTCCCAATTCTCCCACTAGTCTTCCTGTCTCTGACTACATTCTATCTTTGTTCCGCCCCTCCCCTGACATCAGTCTGAAGAAGGGTCTCGACCTGAAACATCACCCATTCCTTCTCTCCAGAGATGCTGCCTGACCCGCTGAGTTACTCCAGCATTTTCTGTCTACCTTCATAATTGTATACGCACGACAGGGAATAAAGGTTTCACTGCATGGATATTAGTAATATTAGAAGATAGAAGATAAAGATAGGTTGGTGATGGCAGATAGGTGGCAGATGAAATTTCATGCTGAGAAATGTGCTGAGTTAAATTTTGGTAGGAAGAATGCGAAATAGAGAATAAAATAGAGGCCACACTTTAAAAGTCGTGCAAGAACAGAGAGGTCTAGGATTACACCTGCACGGGCATTAAAAATAGTAGGTCCAGAGGAAATTGCAAATGCCATAGATGACAAAGTAGAGAGGAGGTAAATGGGGGATTCCAAAGCCAGGGATCACAGTTTAAGAATAAGGTGTAGGCCATTTAGGACTGAGATGAGGAAAAAAAATTTCAGCCAGAGAGTTGTGAATCTGTGCCACAGAATGCAGTAGAGGCCAATTCACTGGATGTATTCAAGGGATAGATATAGCTCTTAGGGCTAACAGAATCAACGGATATGGGGAGAAAGCAGGAATGGGGTATTGATTCTGGATGATCAGCCATGATAATTTGAATGGCAGTGCTGGCTTGAAGGACCGAATGGCCTACTCCTGCACCTACTTTCTATGTTTCTATATGATATAGAAAGAAAGTGATTGGCAAAAGAACAAGAGCATTTTGTTTTGACATAATAAAGATTTAGGGTGTGGAAAGCACTGTCAGGGTTGGTAGTGGATGCAGATTCAAAAAAGGGCTGGATGCATGTCTGAGAGAAAAGACATTTTGTGCTATGGACTAAAGGTTGGTAAATGATACAGGCTGAATTGCCCTAATGGAACAGGTCAATATCATGCTTCAATACTTTTATCTCAGCAGCTATTTTATAGCATGTTTCATATTACCTGATGGAGGTGAATTTACAACCAGGTGCCTGTAAATAGTTTATTATGCTTGGAAAACAACGGGCCCAATAATGAAATGAATGATGTTATTTTCCTACTGTTGCCTTTGCCATTATTGACCACAAATAACTTTTTAATATGATTTTATGAAAATCTGCACTCACCAATTGACATGAGCTGACATTATTTTGCAACAGATATTAAATCTGTCTACAGGAGCTTGATATTATCTGTTGGATGTGGTAGCATAATTAATGCAACAATAATAATCCAGAGGCCTGGAGACATGAGCTTGAATTCCAAAAAGGTAGTTGGAGAATATCAATTCAGCTAATTAAATAAGTTTAGAATTTTTTTAAAAGCTGGCATTTGCAGTGTGATAATGTAACTACTGAACTGTCAGGAAGAGGCATTTAATTGACTAATGTCTTCAGAGATGGAACTTATTTTCCCGAGAACAAAAGCAGTGTGGGTGAATCAAATGGCCTCTAAAGTGTTATGGTAAGCCATTTAGTTCTATCAAACAGGTACAAGGAAGCTCAAGAGTAGAGCCATTCAGCATTCATCAAAGGTTCTGCGTTGAAGTAGAACAAGAAGTCCCATGTCCCCATATGAAATTTTGGATTGTGGCAAAATTGGGAACGTTACTCACTACCATCATCATATGAAAGTCACAAGTGGTTGAATTAATCTTTACTTTCCTGAATGAGTATTGTTCCAACCGAACCCAACCAGCTCTGCCATTGACTCAAATCTTCAGACAATTATTCAGCCAGTCACTTGATATGCCTTTTCTCACCAGCCAGCCAGGTTCAGAAAGGTAACAGTGCAGTGGTGCATTGTCAAATGGAGGTGACCTTGGGGATTCTTAACATTGATTCCAGGCCTTAAGAAGTCTTAAGGCATCAGTTCTGACTTCAGTCCCCCATTGAGTATCAGCACCCAGCTGCCAATAATATGCTGTAGGTTACCATAGACTCGAACCATAGGAGCAGCCACATAAATTTTGCAGATGCAAACACCTGCAGATGTTGTATTCTGGAAACAAATAGCCAGAGAAACTCAGGAATTGTTGACATTGCACATATAAATACTCCAAGACCAGGTTAAGGAAAGGGTATTTATTCCAGTGAGTGACTAATCCCTTGAATCATGTTCATCACCATCAAGGCATAAAGCAGGAGTGCAGTGAATTACTCTCCTCTTGTTCGAATGAGTCCCAACAATGGGCGGTACAGTAGCGCAGCGGTAGAGTTGCTGCCTTACAGCGCCGGAGACCCGGGTTCAATCCTGACTAAGGATGCTGTCTGTACGGAGTTTGTACGTTCTCCCCGTGACTGCGTGGGTTTTCTCCGAGATCTTCGGCTTCCTCCCACTCTCCAAAGACGTACAGGTTTGTAGATTAATTGGCTTGGTGTATGTGTAAATTGTCCATAGTGTGTGTAGGACAGTGTTAATGTGCAGTGATCGCTGGTCAGTGCGGACTCAGTGGGCCGAAGGGCCTGCTTCCGTGCTGTATCTCTAAACTAAACTGAACTAAAAATACCCATGTGAAGTTGTACAATCCAGGAAAAGCCCATATTATCAACAAACATTTAACCAATTTAAATATGTATTGATACAAAATGTTTATCTGTCACTTGTCAAGGCTTTTTCAACATCTCCTCTCAAAATCTACAGGACCAAGCATCTAGCAGGTCAAGGACAATTGTAAATTGTAATTGTAAATTGTAAAAACCTTTATTGTCACTACACAAAGTACAGCGAAATTAAAGCAGTCCAGATGATGCAATCACACACAGCAGACAGTACAAAGGATAAACCTTTATCCATAACAAGCTAAACCTAATCTACTGAATTAAACAAACTGACCTCTAATACAATATAGACAAAACAATCACAATACGGTCGAGGCAGTGTACAGTGCAATCAAGACAGCAAGTTATTGCACAGCAATGAGAGCTAACATATTGCAAGTGCCGTTTTTAAAAAAAAATAAAAGAAATAATGTAATTAAATATAAGGTGCGGTCGGTTGTAACATGTAATAAGTTTAGCAAATGTTAAGCAATATAAGTGCAGTAGAATGTAAACTTGTATTAAATTGAGGCTTATGTTTTCTGACAAGTAACTGACAGTGTTCCGATCAGTTCCGTTCCTTCCATTCAGTTTTATGTGAGTGTCTGGCAGTGTTCAGCTCACGTATGACACTGGGGTAGAAACTGTTCTTGAGTCTATTAGTCCGTGATGTAATGGACCTGAACCGTCTACCAGAGGGCAGCAGTTGGAGCAGCTGATGACCAGGGTGGGAAGGATCCCTCAGGATGTTGGCTGCTCTGCTGAGGCAGCGGAGGGTGTAAAGTTCCTCTAGAGAGGGCAGTGGGCAACCAATGATTTTCTTTGCAGAGTTGATGACCCTCTGAAGGGCTTTCTTGTCTGCCTCTGAGCTGCTGGTGTACCACATAGAAATACAGTACGTCAGCACACTCTCGATGGTGCAACGGTAGAAAGTCACTAGCAGCTGCTCTTGCAGGTTGTTCTTCCTGAGGATCCTCAGAAAGTAGAGCCGCTGCTGTGCCTTTTTGACTGCCGCTATGGTGTTTGTGGTCCAGGAGAGATCCTGACCATTGAGGATGCATCATAACAACTTGCAGTGCCTCTCCAAGTGGTGCACCATCTTGATATGAAAATGTAAATTTTGTTCAATCATTGTTGCTGGGTCAAGTTCTTGGAGTTTTTGATCCAATGAGCATCTTCACCAGAAGGACTGCAGTCATTCAAGAAAATGATTCATTCCAAACTTTTCAAAGGCTATTAGTGATGGATGGTAAACAGAGGCTTTGCTCACGTCTTATGAATGAACAAACATATTCAGCTACAGCACCATATGTTGCTGCAAGGATGTAAATGTTCTAAAGTGGTGTTTGATTATCTGTGATCATAATCTTTGCATCCTTCCTTGGCAATTTTTATGATCATGTTACATCATCTCAATTACCCCCATCTAACTTCATGCCGAAAAAATTTTGTTGGGTACTTTAAAATGTTAGAGTTTTATAACATCAATGAAAATGGTATGTTCCCACAGTTAAAATGAAGTCAAAGCAATTATTGCAAGCTTCACAGATGGTGTGTGTGCCTGCATTGTTTACTTACACTGAGAGCAGGCCTTGATTTCGGTGGAGCCTAGTGAGTAGGTTGATCCGTGGGGTAGAAAATAATCTCTTTTTTTTATTAAGAGGCACCATGTGCGATTGTGAAAGAGAGATTGCATTATATTATTGCAAACAACTGGTGAGCATTTACCCTCAGTCATTAGCAGTAAGTGTGCAATATAGTAGAGACTGTGTTGCATTCTTGTGCCAAAATCTAGTTGCATTAGAATCAGCAAAAGCAAATTTTAAAGAGACTACAACTCTACTGTATTGCATATTTAACATTAGCCATTGAGAAATTGAGAACGAACTTCAGCAACATTTTTGGATGTATCTGGTCATGCTTTTGTAATACACAGGGGAAGTGTCAGTGGAGCCAATTGAAGGGTCATTAAGTTTAGTTTAGTTTAGAGCTACAGCACGGAAACAGGCTCTTCGGCTCACCGAGTCCGCGCCGACCAGTGATCCCCACACACTAACATTATCCTCCACACACTAGGGATAATTTACATCTATACCAAGCCAATTAGCATACGAACCTGCTTGTCTTTGGAGTGTGGAAGGAAACGGGAGCTTCCCGGAGAAAACCCACGCAGGATACAGGGAGAAGATACAATCTCCGTGCGGACAGCACCCCTAGTCAGGATGGAACGCGGGTCACTAGCGCTGTAAGGCAGTAACTCTACCGCTGCACCTCCGTGCTGTCCATATGAATGCCAGGCTTTGTGAAATTCACTTTTGTAATGTTAGTTTGCTTAATGCTCAATGTGCACCTGTGCACTCTCATGCAATACACTAATGTTGAGATTATCTAAGGTCTACTCATGTTTTGCAGTACTGCAGATGGCTTACCATAGCTATTTCACATTAATAAATTGTTCTCTTTACAACAATGTAGAATTCTCCCAAATGTGTGCATGCTTCTGGGCAAGCCTTCATAAGAACTCAGCTACAGGCAGTCAGTTTATCTAATGTTTGATTGCAAGTTGTGTAGTATCCTCCTTGAGTAAATAAGATTTATTGACTGCAGAAAATATTTGCTTCGCTCAATTAATTTATTGTCCATACTCATGTCATGCATTTTGTGCTGTGTAATGTTGTAATGTCTTGGGATGGTTCTCTGTTATGGGAGGTACACATTACATTTTGTTAATTTCATTCTTGTATTGTTTGCTTAAGTCATATTACAGCATAGCAATTTACTTTGAGGGCATGGATACTGGTTCTCAATGGTGAACTAAAATGTTGTTCCATTTCTACTGCTCTTCTCTTTGTTACTGTCATTATTTTATTCAATAACTGCAAAAAGTAAAGCTGGATTGGCGTTTAGTGTTACATTGTCACTTTCTCCATTCAGTTCCGTTTCTGAACATATCGCTGTATCAATAATTGCAAATGCACTATGTTTTCTGTCATGCTCTTGAACAAGGGGCCACAGTTTAAGAATAAGGGGTAGGCCATTTAGAACTGAGATGAGGAAAAACTTTTTCAGTCAGAGAGTTGTGAATCTGTGGAATTCTCTGCCTCAGAAGGCAGTGGAGGCCAATTCTCTGAATGCATTCAAGAGAGAGCTGGATAGAGCTCTTAAGGATAGCGGAGTCAGGGGGTATGGGGAGAAGGCAGGAACGGGGTACTGATTGAAAATGATCAGCCATGATCACATTGAATGGTGGTGCTGGCTCGAAGGGCCGAATGGCATCCTCCTGCACCTATTGTCTATAAAACATTTCCATCTCTTCAGGTCCACTCTTCTCGCTTTCTTTCTCCCCCACCCCTGCAATCAGTCTGAGGAAGGGTTACTACCTGAAACGTCACCTATTCATGTTCTTCAGGATACTGCCTGACCTGCTGAGTTTCTCCAGCATTTTGTGACCTTTTCCAAATCTAACTTATTCTGAAATGCCTCCTCAGTAGACTTACATTTGTTATTTGTCAGTATTGATCAATTATTTCCCGTGTTCATTTTATAAATTAAAATATGTTATGCAGTATAATTCATCAGTGAATTATTTTTAACATGTAACTGCAATTCTACATCCTATAATAATTTTACACATTGATTGCATCTGTATCTAGCAAATTATTACTATATATCACTTTGATATACCGATGCAAAACTAGAAATAAAAATGTACAATGAATATTACTTTGCGATATGCATATTAATTACAATGGTTTTTCATCCTTAAACCTCCTCTCTGCATACAATGTCTAATTGATCATGGAAAGGTATTAATACTGATAAGACCAATGACAAAATCCAAGAAAATAATGACTAATTACAATTTTCCTCCATGATTTTTTATTTGGTGCTGATATTATTTTATCGTTTTGTGCTTTTTAAGAAAACATAATGTTTCAACAAAGAGAGAGCAGGAAGATAGACTTTGAGGGTGTAATAGACAGGAAAGACCCATGCAGAGCTCATTGATTTCATCATGTTTACTACGAATTTAGATATTCTGGCCAGTCTGTGACCTTGGAGTTCCGCAGTAATCTGTGCTGGGACCACTTTTTGTGAGTAAGTTTGCTGACAACACCAAAATCAGAGGAGTTGCAGACAGCAAGGAAGATGGTCAGAAGATACAAGATACAGGGACACAGATCAGCTGTAGAAATGGGAGGAAACATGGCCGATGGAGTTTATCCTGAGCAAGTGTGAGGTGTTTCACTTTGGGAGGTTGAGTGTAAGGAGAGAGTATACTGTTAATGGCAAGACCCTTACTGATGCGCGGAGGGATCTTGGAGTACAAGTTCATAGCTCAATAAAGGTGGCAGCACAAGTAGATAGGGTGGTAAAGAAAGCGTATGGTATGCTTGCCTTCATTGCTACGGGAATTGAATATAAGATTCAGGAAGTCTTTATGCAACTCTATAGGAGTTTGGTTAGGCTGCATTTGGATTATTGCATGTTGTTCTGGTCGTGTCATTACAGGAAAGATGTGGAAGCTTTGGAAAGGGTGCAGAAGAGGTTTACCAGAATGTTGCCTGAATTAGAGAGTTTCAGCTACAGAGAGAGTTTGGACAAACTTGGATTGTTTTCTCTGGAACGTTGGAGGTTGAGGGGAGACTTGATAGAAGTATATATGGGAGGCATAGATAGGATGGCAGTCAGAATCTTTTTCCCAGGGTGGAAATGTCCAATACTAGAGGATGCTGCAATGCTGTGGTGGTGATGGAGGCACATACGATAGTGGTATTAAGGAAGCTTTTAGATAGGCACATGGATTTGGAGGAAATGCAGGGATATGGATCAATTGCAGGCAGATGAGAATGGCTCAGCTAGGCTTCATGATTGGCAAAAGCATTGTGCGCTGAAGAGCCTGTTCCTGTGCTGTACAATTCTCTTGTTTTCCGTGTTCTTTGTTAACTTCCATCCTGCTCTCAAATTAACAGACTATCTCTGACACCTCCATCCACTTTCTTGATTTCTCTGTCACAGGGGACAGGCCATCTACTGATGTCTACAACAAACCCATACAGTTACCTCGACTACATTTCCTTCCAGCTTGCCTCTTGCAACCCCTACTCTTAATTTCTCCACCTCAGCCTCCTCTTCGCCTGGGATGTGACTTTCCATTCTAGGATATCTGAGACGTCCTTTTTCTTCTGTCCCCCCTGCTGTTGTGGATGGAGCGCTCACCATTATCTCCTCTATTTCCCACACTTCTGCTTGTGCTCTCCCCATAGACAGAACAATGTTAGAGTTCCTCTGGTTCATCTTTCACTCCACCAGCTTCTACATTCAATGTATCATTCTCTGACTTCTACACCACCTTCAACATGACCCTACCAGTAGTCACATCCTCCCGTCCCCAACCTTTTCCGCTTTCTGCAGAGACCACTTTCACCTGCAATTCCTTGGTTCATCCCTTCCAGCCCAACCTTCCCTCCCCCCCCCCTTCCCCCCTCCAGGCACTTTCCTTGGTAACCAGAGGAGATGTAACATGATGTCCCCACATCACACCTCCTCTCTCACATCCATCCACAAACCTCAGCTGTCCTTCCAGGTGCGAAATAGGTTCACATGCACCTCTCCCAACCTCGACCATTGCATTCGGTGCTCCTGATGTGGCCTCCTTTATATCGTCGAAACAAAGCATAGACTTGAACCATTGCATTCGACACTTGCACTCTCTCTGCCAACATGCTCCTGGTTGCTGACTATTTTAACTCCCTTTCCCATTCTTGCACTGGCTGCTCTGTCCTAGGTCAAGGAATAATAGTGCAGAAAAAATGCCCCCAAGTCTATGTAGTTCAGAGCTTATTTGGAGGTTGTAGTGCTTAGTAGCCTGATGGTTGTAGAGAAGAAGCTGCTGCTGAACATGTACAGTAACCCTGGACTCCTCCACTGATGGAGCAAGTGCTGACAGACAGGACAGGTGTGTATATAATTTGTGAATTGACCTGCAAGGCTCTTGCTCAAGGTATGTGCTCTTGACATAAGATTCCCAGTTCCATCCTGAAAGCCCCTTCTTTATTTTGATTCTTTTTAGATTTTTAGAGATACAGCGTGGAAACAGGCCCTTCGGCCCACCGGGTCCGCGCCGCCCAGCAATCCCCGCACATTAACACTATCCTACACACCCTAGGGGGAATTTTTACATTTGCCCAGCCAATTAACCTACATACTTGTACGTCTTTGGAGTGTGGGAGGAAACCGAAGATCTCGGAGAAAACCCATGCAGGTCACGGGGAGAACGTACAAACTCCGTACAGACGGCGCCCATAGTCAGGATCGAACCTGAGTCTCCGGCGCTGCATTCGCGGTTAGGCAGCAACTCTACCGCTGCGCCACCGTGCCGTAGAATCCGCATGGACCAGAGATGCTCAAGAGTTCATGGGGATGTAGCACTTCTTCCAGACAGTGTTAAGTGCTTCCTTAAAACTTTCCTCTGTCCACCTGAAAATCACTTTCCGTGGCAGAGCTCAGAACTGGCTATCATTTGTGGCTCTCTGGTGTTCACCGTGTGAGCAAAGTGGCTTGCCTAACCTGGCAGACTCTGTGAACATTGTTAACCATTCAACCCTGCCTCGATGGTTTATTGGGGTTAATGGTGTGTTGGCAATTCATCGGATTTGTTTCTAAAAATGCACTGCAATGAATGAATTTCACCTCCATAGAACATAGAATAGTACAGCACAGGAACAGGCCTTTTGGCCCACAGTGTCAGCGCCAACCATTTATCTGCACCAGTTTATCAGACAAGTGATTATCTGCCTGCACATGACCCAAGTATCAGTATTCCCTGCATATCCATGTGCCTATCCAGGAGCCTCTTAAATGCCACTATTGTATCTGCACCCACCACTACAACACCTGGCGTGTTCCCGCTACCCACTACCCTCTGTACAAAAGCTTGCCCCACATATCTCCTTTTAATTTTCCCTTTCGCCCCTTAAAGCTATTCAACATTTGATGTTTCCATCCTCAGAAAAATGGTTCTGAATGT
This sequence comes from Rhinoraja longicauda, assembly GCF_053455715.1. Classification (NCBI taxonomy): domain Eukaryota; kingdom Metazoa; phylum Chordata; class Chondrichthyes; order Rajiformes; family Arhynchobatidae; genus Rhinoraja; species Rhinoraja longicauda. The sequence continues at coordinate 38,995,344 of NC_135957.1, read as the reverse complement.
CTTATCTAGTGGGCAGCTAGATAAGCGTAGTGAGCACTGAATCAAGAACTAAACCATAAAATATACCTTTTTAGTCCATGGATTGAAACCACATTTTGGATTCTAGATTGGTTTAAAATAATAATTTACCCAAATTTCCTCTGTCTGAATAAATGGCACAACATCAGTGATTTCAAAACACTTCATAGCACTGAATTTCATTACTGGAGGTATTTTCAACACAACGAAACAAGAAAATGCAAATATTTAATGACATTCACTTCAGTTACTTGTTTATTTCAGCCTCCTAATCAATGACATAATGACGGCGTAAGATTGATGTAGTGCAGCTTAATGTGTGCTTACACACAGAGTAGAATGAATTAACTCCACCTTAAGGATTAAAACTGTTGGAGAATTTCTGGCGTATGATTTATTGGAAAATCAATAGTGTGTTTGAAATACATTTGATGAATTAAAATTAAACACGAAAATCGATATTTAATGAAAATGTAAAACTGAAGTAAAGGTATGGGGCAAAAAAAAAAAAATGAAATGCAATATAATCATGAGTCAATGCTATCTGAAGTGTGGCTGAAAATAAATTATAAATACATTGGAAAATTTGCTGGAACATTAATGCCATTGCAATGGTACTAAATTCCAGAGGAATTGCAGAAGTTGCTGCTCCTTCAGAGATCTACTTTTTGTAGTAGTGGGGCTGCACAGTCATTCATGGCATGTTTAGAACTACAATAATATCCAATGTCCTTTCTGAACATGACATGAAACATTTTTTCACAAATGCTCCTTCAAAACTAATTAAATACAGATCATCCAGAAAACTCTACTTGACATTCAAATGTTGAAAAACCTCAGGTTCAATTTGTGTCAAGGGCATGTCATATTTTTATATAGAGGAAATATTAGAAACAGTCGTTGATTGATGCACAGGATATGATTTATTTGGACAATATAAAGGTTATGCTTCACTGACTATCCTTTCAGCAAATAGCTGCTAAATTCCCATAAAATTCTTCCTAAGCTTTGCTGTTCAGGATTGATATGAAGCATTATGCTTCATGACTTAACCCTTTCCCACATTTCTGAAAAGGTTACCTGCACTCAGTTCGCTGTGAAAGCAGCATTCAATGTGAGATTTCATTTTTGATTGTGCACTGCTGATTTTTCTGGTAGCTTCAAATTCTATTGGAAATGCATGAATAGGACGTCAAGGATTAGGATGTTATTAAAGGACAAAAAATCATAGTGCTGGAGGGAATCAGTGCATCCAGCCGCACCTGTGGAGGTAATGGACAGACGATGTTTTGGGTAGGGACTCTTCTTGAGGTTGATGGAATAGGGGGGAGGAAACTGGAAAAGAGCATTGGTGGGGATGAGGTGGGGGGTGAGGGCAATGCTTGGGAAGTGATAGGTAGATACAGGTGAGAGGAGGAATAAGTGACAAAGGTTAGAGGTGAAAAAAAGACAAAAAATGCAAGATCAGGAAAGAAGAGGAGTGAAATGTAAAGTCAGAGGGAGGGATAGGGGTGCGCTTTGGATAGACTACCTAAAGATGCCTAGAAACCCACTGACTCTCACAGCTACACCTTCTCGCTATGTCTTTCTAAATGTAATTACACTTATTCAGATTCATAATGAACAAGTCAATTGTTTTTGTCTTTACATTACCATTACTGTCCATGCCAAACCTAAAAAACAAAAGAAAATGCTTCAGGAAGACAAATTGCTTTGTTGCAAGATCACAAAGAGATGCAAAAAGCCAAGAACCCAATTCATCCACTCATTTTGGGATGACAGTGGAATGTCTAACAATGGAATTTAGATGCAAATTTTATTGGTGAATTCCACCCATTGCACATTTACAAATTAATTCTACATAGCAGTACAATATGAAACATTGAAAGCAAACTGATTTTTCACTTAATTTCCCACTTTCAGTTGGTGCTGCTGGACTTCACAGTGTATTTATTACCTTCTGGAAATCATCCATTTCCTCTGATATTAGTTACATTTTTCAGAAGATCTTTAAGTTAATGAAAATTGCTGTAAGCCGAAGGGGCTGCCTCTTATCTTTCGATCAGGCAGTTTTCAGCCTTCTGAGCTCAATATTGATTTAAACTTTTTCAGATCATAAATGCTGCTCCCATTTTATCAGACAGTGACTGTTGATAACAAGTCGGCTGTTGTCATGTGCTATTCTCCAAAACCAACCTCGCATTTTCCTTGTCCTATTTCTACCCCTTTCTGTTTGTACCATCATCAGTATAACATTTAATCTATTTTGCCTTCCAACCCATCACGAACCTACCTGATCGTAAGGCATGCAGCACGTATATAGGCCCTTCGGCCCATCAAGTTCATGCCGTTCATCAAACAGTCATTTAAACTAATTCTACGCTAATCTTATTTTATTTTCCTCAGATTCTACCATCCACCTATGCATTCGGTGCAATTTACTGTGGCCAATTAAACCATAAATCTGCATGTCTTTGGGATGTCTTTCGCCTTCCATCACAGTGAGGAATGTGGAGGAGTCACTGTGGTGGATGTTCATATTCAAATATATTTTGTGTGTTTTGGTGCTTTATATTGGTATGACTGTATGGCAAATCAAATTCAAAAGACAATAGACAATAGACAATAGGTGCAGGAGTAGGCCATTCAGCCCTTCGAGCCAGCACCGCCATTCAATGCGATCACTCTCAATCAGTACCCCGTTCCTGCCTTCTCCCCATACCCCCTCACTCCGCTATCCTTAAGAGCTCTCTCCAGCTCTCTCTTGAAAGCATCCAACGAACTGGCCTCCACTGCCTTCTGAGGCAGAGAATTCCACACCTTCACCACTCTCTGACTGAAAAAGTTCTTCCTCATCTCCGTTCTAAATGGCCTACCCCTTATTCTTAAACTGTGGCCTCTTGTTCTGGACTCCCCCAACATTGGGAACATGTTTCCTGCCTCTAATGTGTCCAATCCCCTAATTATCTTATATGTTTCTTATAATTATCTTATAAATTCCTCGTATGTTACAAAACATACTTGGCTAATAAAGTATGATTATGATTATAATTATGAATATGATGGAACCCAAAGCACCTGGAGGAAACTCACGCAGTCCCAGGGGGAACGTGCAAACTCCATTCAGACAGTGCCCAGAGTCAGGAGGCAGGTCTGGAAGTAGACTTTTGCCTTACAAGGTCCAAAATATATATTATGAACTATTTAGAAGGACACCATGGTGGTACAGCTGGTAGAGCCACTACTTCACAATGCCAGAGACCCAGGTTCAATCCTGACCTCGGGTGCTGCCTATGTCGAGTTTGCCTGTTTCTCCCTGTGTCCACATGGATTTCCTCTGGGTGCTCCAGTTTTCTCCCACATCCCAAAGATGTGTAGGTTTGTTGGTAAAATGACTTCCGCTTTAAAATTGTCCCTAATGTGTCGGAAATAGATGCAAAAGTGGGATAATATAGAACTAGTGTGTACGGGTGATCAATGGTTGGCATAGATTCAGTGGACCATGCTGTATCTCTAAATTAAACAAAACTAGGCTGTTAAAGTTGATTTAAATAATTAATAAATTAAATACTATTAAAAAAATGTTTTAACAAATGTGTACATTGAACTAAAACATTAAACAGAAAAAATAATTTAAAACAGATTTAGGAGTTTGCATCCTAATTCTGTTATTGAGAATCAGCATTAAAGTGAAGGGGATTTCAAATCCTAAACAAAGTGGACTGGCACTGGCTCAGAGCGGCATTCCCCTAGTTTCAATGCTGAAGAATGAATCCCTGTAAGACTGGGCGCCGATAGTGGACAGTGTGTGTAGTCCGGCAGTGGAGCACAATGACAGGTGCCACACCACCTCACACTAAGTAAGCCTTGGACTTACAGTGGCTCAGTGTAAATCCGAGCATCCTTGGCATGTTGCTGGTGCCTTCACAGCCAGGAAGATTCACCACATTGACTCTGTTTCCCTTTCCATGAGCTCTATCTGGCCTGCTGAATGTTCCTATCATTTTCTTTTTTACTGCATAAGTTGCATTTTACTAGGAATAGTGACACCAGAAATTATTCACATGACATTGACATTTATTTGTTGACTAGACTGAGGTGGACCCGTTGTGTCAAAATATCTCCTGCAGGCCTCTCCTGGGGCAACCCTTCCCCAACTGATGATCCTGCGGGCCCAGCAACACTCTCCAACTGACAAAGCCCGTTGCCGTGGGCAGGCGAGGGGGGGCAGGGAAGGGGAGAGGGTGCCACTCACCTTGGCCCCGTGCGGCCAGCACTGCAGCCAGAGCGAGCCGTGGACCCAAAGCCTCTCCTGCATTGGTCTAGCACCCTCCCCTCCTACACTCCCTCTCCCCTCCCCACCCTGCCCACTCTCCCTCCCCTCCCCCCCCCACTTTTTAAAAAAACACATTTTTTTTAATAGGTGCAGGAGTAGGCCATTCAACCCTTCGAACCTGTACCACCATTCAATATGATCATGGCTGAAAATCCAGCTCAGTAACCTGTACCTGCCTTCTCTCCATACCCCCTGATCCCTTTAGCCACAAGGGCCACATCTAACTCCCTCTTAAATATAGCCAATGAACTGGCCTCAACTACCTTCTGTGGCAGAGAATTCCACAGACTCACCACTCTCTGTGTGAAGAAATGTTTTCTCATCTCGGTCCTAAAAGACTTCCCCCTTATCCTTAAGCTGTGACCCCTGGTTCTGGACTTCCCCAACATCGGGAACAATCTTCCCGCATCTAGCCTCTCCAACCCCTTAAGAATTTTATATGTTTCAATAAGATCCCCCCTCAGTCTTCTAAATTCCAGCGAGTATAAGCCTAGTCTATCCAGTCTTTCTTCATATGAAAGGCCTGCCATCCCAGGGATCAATCTGGTGAACCTTCTCGGTACTCCCTTTAAGGCTAGAATGTCTTTCCTCAGATTAGGAGACCAAAACTGTACACAATACTCCAGGTGCGGTCTCACCAAGGCCCTGTACAACTGCAGCAGAACCTCCCTGCTCCTATACTCAAATCCTCTTGCTATGAATGCTAACATACCATTCGCTTTCTTCACTGCCTGCTGCACCTGCACGCTTGCTTTCAATGACTGGTGCACCATGACACCCAGATCACGTTGCATCTCCCCTTTTCCTAATTGGTCACCATTCAGGTAATACTCTGCTTTCCTGTTCTTGCCGCCAAAGTGGATAACCTCACATTTATCCACATTATATTGCATCTGCCATGCATTTGCCCACTCTCCTAATCTATCCAAGTCACTCTGCAGCCTCCTAGCATCCTCCTCGCAGCTAACACTGCCACCCAGCTTCGTGTCATCCGCAAACTTAGAGATGTTGCATTCAATTCCCTCGTCCAAATCATTAATATATATTGTAAATAACTGGGGTCCCAGCACTGAGCCTTGCGGTACCCCACTAGTCACTGCCTGCCATTCCGAAAAGGACCCGTTTATTCCTACTCTTTGCTTCCTGTCCACCAACCAATTCTCTATCCACCTCAACACTGAACCCCCAATACCGTGTGCTTTAAGTTTATATCCCAATCTCCTATGTGGGACCTTGTCGAAGGCCTTCTGAAAGTCCAGATACAACACATCGACTGGTTCTCCCTTATCCACTCTACTAGTTACATCCTCGACAAATTCTATAAGATTCGTCAGACATGATTTGGTCTAGCACCCTCCCCTCCTACATTCCCTCTCCCCTCCCCACCCCGCCCACTCTCCCTCCCCTCCCCCCCACTTCCTCCCACTCCCCCCTCCCCTCCCCCCACCCCCATTCCCCATCCCCACTCCCCCTCACTCCCCCACCCCCACTCCCACACTACCCCCACCCCCACCTTTCCCCTCCCCTCCCCCCCACCCCACCCCACTTTCCCCCCACCCTTCCCCTCCACTCCCCCACCCCCCTCCTGTCCTCCCCCCCCACCTCCACTCCCCCCATCCCCACTTAACTTAAGAAACATGTTCGTCTTTGGAGTGTGGATGGAAACTAGAGCGACCAGAGGAAACCCACATGGTGATGGGGAGAACTTACAGCCAGCTTCTGTTGTCAGAGTTCAAGCCTGGGTTGCTGGTGTTGTAAGGCGGTAACTCTAGTCCTGTGCCATTGTGCCACCCTCGTTCTTAGTTTCGTGGTTAATGAAAATTTGAACAATGCTAATTCCGATGACATCAGGTCGCTGCTTGTTTTAATTTCTATCTGACTTAGCTTTATATTGACTTGAGCATAACATAAATTTGGAAAGAGCATAAATCAGTGGTTGTATCCAAGTCTGTCAGTTTCCTGATAGTTTCCTATTGGGCGTGTTAGTTCAAAATTATCCTCCCGCATTGATCCTGTGACTGTCCATTATTTACATTTTTTTGGCAGAGCCGTAGATTCACTTGAAATAAATTGGTTAGTAACTGCAGTAAATGTGTAAGAATCTAATTTAGATAGGGGCAAAATTTATTCAGTTGTCCATGAATCCTGATAACAGTCATTTATCATCACAAATCATTATCATCATAAAATTAAAGCAAACTTGCTTCACTGTGGTCAACCAAACAGTGGATCATCCAATAAATTAGGTTTCTCCATTGTACACACTCGTCACAGAATTAATTTAAAATCAACACCCAACTCTTTCTTTTGCCCCGAAACAAATTAGGTAGTTAACCTCATTGTATAAATACTAGGAAACACTTAAAGTGATGTTTCCTTGACAACAAAGAGTAAAGATTCATTGCCAGTGCAACTTCAAGAAAAGCACTTCTAAAAATAAATTTGCTTATTTGCATTTGGGTACAGCAAGTTCATTCTCTGCCTTTGAACGTCACTCATATCTGCTAAGCTCCTCTCTCATGTAACATTTACATCACATTTTACCTCAGTGATCACCAGAAGTATCATTAATCTCAAAAAGGCTTAAAGAGCCATTGTTCAGATCCTGCAGCTGTTGCAGTGGGCTGCTAATTTTGGATTCAGTGGCATTGACTCTGAGCGAATGGATAACAAATCAACAACAAAGTGATTTATATAAAGGAGTTTTGCCTCCATTTCCTGTCTTTATCACGTTTCATTATCTAAAGAAGGGTGACAGTTTAATTATAGCCAAGATTCAACAAGTGTAGATGAGGCTGTTACTCAGTAAAATGTGGTTACTTAGGATTGTGCCTTGAAGTAGGTTCATTGTCTAGATGTTTATCCCTAGTTGCAGCAATGACCATGGAATACATTTTGGAGGCAGAATAAAATAGAACTACATGAAACATTTAATGCTTCCGAAGGAGATGAATTTCTAGGCAGATTCCGTATGTTCAAAATAGACCATTGTGGTCTCTGCCTTTCTTTGAACATTGTTGCTTTTGTATATCTTTCAATCATTTGTTCTGTACCTTTTCATATCTCTCATTTCCAACTCCCTTGAATCTCAGTCTGAAGAAAGGTCTTCACCAGAAACGTCACCTATTCCTTTTCTTCTGCCTGGCCCACTGAGCTACTCCATATTTTTGTGCCTCTCTTCTGTTCAAAATGGATGCCAGGTTGATAATGTGAGTGAGGACAAGGCTGCATTTATTAACCTCAGAGGGGAAGTGAGAAAGGAAATAAAGGCAATGGGAGAATAGGAGGATATGTAGTTAAAATAAAACAGAACACAAAAGTTCTCTTTGTTCCATGCCAGCAGGAAATGAACAGAAAAATGGATTCAGAACAATAACTTCTATACTGAAGTAGTTTACTCACAATTGAAATGCATGTCCCAAAATCTCTTTGTAGTCTAGGTGGCAGATCTCAGTCACAACCTTATATCTAAGCCAGTGCCTAACCCTGTGTCATTCCTCTGCCACATCACAGTAAGTGGTGGAATGCGCTCTGCAAATATCCAACCTCTGCCATCCCGTGCGACTTACACACTGCAAGACCCAGGCATCAAAAAGAGAAAATCATCCCTCAGTATTCTGTACTGTCATCAATCAGCTAGCCTTGCATTCAATATTTACTTTTCCTTCATCTCCTCCGGGAAACTGCAAAAATACCTCGTAACTGACATGCAGAAGAATGCTCCTCAATGTATTGCTGAGTACTGACTGGTAGAAATGGTGAAACATAGAAACATAGAAAATAGGTGCAGGACCAAATCTAGTAATTGAGAGAAATGACATAGATACATAGAAAATAGTAGGCCATTCAGCCCTCTGAGCCAGCACCACCATTCAATGTGATCATGGCTGATCATCCACGATCAGTACCCCACTCCTGCCTTCTCCCCATATCCCTTGATTCCGCTAGCCCTAAGAGCTCTATCTAACTCTCTTTTGAATACATCCAGTGAATTGGTCTCTACTGCCTTCTGAGGCAGAGAATTCCACAACTCACTGTGTGAAAATGTTTTTCCTCATCTCAGTTCTAAATGGCTTACCCCATATTCTTAAACTGTGGTCCCTGGTTCTGAACTCCCCCAACATCGGGAACATGTTTCCTGCATCTAGCATTACCAATCCATTAATAATTTTATATGTTTCTATAAGATCCCATCTCAACCATCTAAATTCCAGTGAATACAAGCCCAGTCACTCCATTCTTTCATCATATGACAGTCCCTCCCACCATCCCGGTAATTAACCTGGTGAACCTACGCTGCACTGCCTCAATAGCAAGAATGTCCTTCCTCAAATTAGGAGACCAAAACTGCACACAATACTCCAGGTATGGTCTCACCAGGGCCCTGTACAACTGCAGAAGGAACTCTGTTCCTATACTCAACTCCTCTCATATGAAGGTCAACATGCCATTAACTTTCTTCACAGCCTGCTGTACCTAAATGCTTACTTTCAGTGACTGATGTACAAGGACACCCAGGTCTCGTTGTACTTCCCCTTTTCCTAACCTGACACCATTCAGATAATAATCTGCCTTCCTGTTCTTGCCACCAAAGTGGATAACCTCACATTATACTGCATCTGCCATGCATCTGCTCACTCACTCAACCTGTCCAAGTCACTCTGCATCCTCAGAGCATCCTCTTCACAGTTCACACTGCCACCCAGCTTTGTGTCATCTGCAAATTTGCTAATATTACTTTTAATTCCTTCATCTAAATCATTAATGTATATTGTAAATAGCTGCGGTCCCAGCACCGAGCCTTGTGGCACCCCACTAGTCACTGCCTGCCATTCTGAAAGAGACCCGTTAATCCCTACTCTTTGTTTCCTGTCTGCCAACCAATTTTCTATCCATGTCAATACCCTACCCCCAATACCATGTGCTCTAATTTTGCCCACTAATCTCCTGTGTGGGACCTTATCTGTAGAAGCACCAATCCACCCTTCCTCATTTACTTTCATCAACAAATTCTCCATTCCTCCCTCCATACGTTTATGTCATCTTTCTTTAAATGCTTCTAAGTTAGTTGTCTCCACACATCTTTGCAGTAACAAGATAGCTTCCTGTTTCTCCTTTGGTCTCTGTTGAATATATTAGTATTGAAAAGCATTGTCTACGCAGGCTGTCCACAGATGCAGCCTGATCCACTGAGTTACTCCAGCACTTTGTGTTTTGCTCATGATTCCAGCATCTGCAGTTCTTTTTGTTTCTATGTTAGTAACTATGTTATATTTATGAGCAAAAGGACACAATGTCTGGAGTAACTCAGTGGAGCAGGCAGCATCTGTGGAGAACATGGATAGGTAACATTTTGGGTCGGGCATCTGTGGGATATTGGTGTCGGGACCCTCCTTCAAACTGCTCAGCCAAAGAAGGGTCCCGACCTGAAAAGTTACCCATCCATATTCTCCAGAGATGCTGCCTGATCCACTGAGTTACTCAAGCAGTTTGTGTCCTTTTGTGTAAAGTAGCATCTATAGTTTCTCATTTCTTCTCTTTTATTTATGAGCTCCTAGTTCAGATCATTCCGACATATGGAAACATATTCACCGTGTCTATTCTATAATATTAACCATCAGAATCAGGTCACCGCTCTCATGTACTTTGAGAGAGAGAAGTACTCAGTCTGTTCACTCTTTCCTGACAGATACAATTACCCAGCTCTGCTTTCATTTCAGTCAACTATTTTCCTTTGACCTCCACTAGGACAGCAGAAAATGTTCAATGTTTTCGACTGTTAAGTTCCTGTGTACAATAAATTTAACATAACTTTGCTCCTATTCAATTCAATTCTTGGAGAAATGATCCCCAGTGCTTTGTTTTTTTTAAGGCTATTTTAATCTTGTACCATTGGTTTTTAACAAATTCTACCCCAGATTATTCTGCTCCACTGTTCCCCTCAGACTTGAGGAAATATACTTTGGTGACTAATGTGAAATGGATATTGAATGATTAGAGCTGGGGCAAACACTACAATATTTTATAATTAAAAACCAGCACAATATTTGTGCGCTTTCTGCAAAACACAGAACGTGGAATTAAACATATATTGCCATCGACAGAACTGCTTTTGGGAGCTATTGATTTCAGCAGCTATTTACTTGTATCAATTTAATCACTGAATTTAACCTGCTATTCAAATTATATAGTTTTGAAGATTTCAACTGCTCTGGTGTTATCTCAAAGCATGTGGGAGTTTCTTAGTTAATCATCCACAAATAATCTTTATACTGCTGGGCATGGATCAGTGTACAGATTGATGCATCATTTGTATCATTGGTGATATAATAGATTATTGATGTTCTTTAATCCCTTCGGTTTGTGAGATATTTTTCAGGCAGAAATGCTCCTGTCTCATTTCATCAGGAAACCGCGATAAGATAATCATACAGTTTTTCATGATACTGGTTCAGATTGCTTTGTATGAAGATACATGAAGATACTTGGAGCCGGATTGCATCATCATTTGAAGTCACTAATTGGGATCTATAATGAAAATGTTTATCAGATCGCTCCAATTTATGTCAGTATTGATTTACTTCTATTTGGAAATGAATTGCCTGAACATCATCTGTACAAAATGGCACTTATTCCACATCACAGGCAAACTTCCTGCAGGATTAGTGAGCATGCAGAGATAGCTTCATTAGTTCTCGCTTAGCATTGCTGATGTTATTAAACAAGGTTATCTGACAAAAAGTTCACTGCAAAGGCAAACTGTGTAATGTTAGAGTTACTTAATCATCTGTAATACCTTGCTGTGCTAATGGGAGCGAAAATAAAACAAAAGTCAAGCCGATTAAATAGGAGAGTCTAAACCACAGAAATGATTTGTGTGTTATATTGCTGGTCCAGAATTTAACACATTTATAATAAGAGGTGCAAGTGAGCAAGCTGACATTTCCTAAACAGCACCCAATAGAGCAAAATAAAACATCTTGAAAATGTTAAAAGAATTATTATTGGAGATCAGGATTATTGACCTTTAAATATTGAAAATCCTCTGAACAATAACCCTACTTTATACGTTGGTAAAATACAAGAAGCCAAAACATTTATAAAACTCCAGTAATGTTTGGGAAGGAACTACAGGTACTGGTTTACACCGAAGATAGACACAAAATGCTGGAGTAACTCAGCGGGACAGGCAGCATCGCTGCAGAGAAGGAATGGGTGACGTTTCGGGTCGAGACCCTTGGGAAACTAGCGATATGGAAGGAAAAGGTGTGAAAATGACAGACCAATGCAGACGATGATCAAGGAAATGTAGACTGGTTCATGGCATACAAACAGTAACATTGATCAGGACAGTGAAACTAGTCAGAGAACTAGGGTGGGGGAAGGGATGGAGAGAAAGGGAAAGCAAGGGTTACTTGAAGTTAGAGAAATCAGTAATGTATTATATTCACCTATGCTTGCTAAACCTAGCAAAGGCTGGCATGCACATTTTCACAGAATTCCTAGTTTCATCAAATTTTGTTTACATACTCAAGAGTGTACAAAGGAGGAAGAGCGTGCAATAAAGTCCCTCAAACCTGCTGGAGACGAAGATATGACTGATCGGATTACAACCTCAGTTCCACTTTCTTATCTATTCATTGTAATGTTTCAACTCCTTGCTTATCAAACATCAAGTCAAGTCAAGTCAAGTCAAATTTATTTGTCACATACACATACTCGATGTGCAGTGAAATGAAAGTGGCAATGCCTGCGGGTTGTGCACAAAAATAATTACAGTTACAGCATATAAATAAAGTTAATAAGTTACTAAACATAGCACAAAAAGTGTCGACAAAAATTTAGTCTCTGGGGTTATCAAAGTTGACAGTCCTGATGGCCTGTGGGAAGAAGCTCCGTCTCATCCTCTCCGTTTTCACAGCGTGACAGCGGAGGCGTTTGCCTGACCGTAGCATCTGGAACAGTCCGTTACTGGGGTGGCAGGGGTCCCTCATGATCTTGCTTGCTCTGGATCTGCACCTCCTGATGTATAGGTCCTGCAGGGGGACGAGTGTAGTTCCCATGGTGCGTTCTGCCGAACGCACTACTCTCTGCAGGGCCATCCTGTCCTGGGCAGAGCTGTTCCCAAACCAGACTGTAATGTTGCCGGACAGGATGCTCTCTACAGCCCCAGAGTAGAAGCAATGAAGGATCCTCAGCGACACTCTGAATTTCCTCAGTTGTCTAAGGTGGTAAAGGCGCTGCTTAGCCTTACCCACCAGTGCGGCAATGTGCGTTGCCCACGTCAGATCCTCTGCGATGCGGACTCCCAAATATTTGAAACTGCTCACCCTATCCACAATAGACCCATTTATCTCCAGTGGCGTGTACGTCCTTGGATGTTTAGCCCTTCTGAAGTCCACAATCAGCTCCTTTGTTTTAGTGACATTCAAGAGGAGGCTATTGTCCTGACACCAGAGTGCCAGATCAGCCACCTCCTCCCGGTAGGCCTTCTCATCGTTGTTGGAGATCCGGCCCACCACCACAGTGTCATCAGCAAACTTGATGATGGAGTTTGAGCTGAACCTGGCCCTACAGTCATGTGTGTACAGGGAGTACAGTAGGGGGCTAAGGACGCAGCCCTGGGGGGATCCTATGTTCAGGATATCCATTTCTGCATTTAAAATATTCAGAGACAGTTTCTGCCATCATTTGACGAGGGGTGTCCCAGAGATTACAAGCTTCTGCGAGAAATAACTTTGCTTCATCGCTATAATGAATGGGTGCCTACTTCATTTGAAACAGTGACCGCTCTTATTAGATTCTCCCATGAAGAAACTTATTCTCCACATCTACCATCATGATCATATATGTTTCACTCATGTTCCCTTACACTCCTCTGAATTCCTGAAGATACAAGCCTATCCTGTCTAATTGCTCCTCACATGCCAACCCACCCATTCCAAATAATAGACTTGTAGACCAAAGAATTATCCACACTGCCTGTTCCCACATAAAGAAAAAGTTTGGATTTTGATTGATTTTATTCTTGTATAATAATAATAATAATAATAATACATTTTATTTATATAGCGCTTTTCATATATGTTGGCGAAAGACAGATTCATTTTACTGGGAGCGGACTGCATGCACTTCTGACTGTGCAAGGTTTGCTATGTATGTACACATTCATGGAGAAGGTACAGCTTCTTCAACCAATTCATTGACACATGAGACACAGAGCCGATCAGGTGCAGAAGAACTTGTGGTCCACCTTCTCCAACATCATTAACCCTGCATGATAGGCATGTGTGAAGTCTCCATGGCTTGATGGTTTCATACACATATCACATACCCTAAGTACACAGGTGTACTTTCTTCTTTGGCAGCCTTCTGGAGCTTTTTCTGCTGCTACCCTTGTGCTAGCCCTGAATCCTCCCTCCAATTTAATCCATAGGTTATTTGTTATTTGTTATACGTTATAGGTTATTTCCTCAGTCTGAAGAAGGGTCTCAATCCGAAACGTCACCCATTCCTTCTCTCCAGAGATGCTGCCTGTGCCGCTGAGTTACTCCAGCATTTTGTGTCTACCATAGGTTATTTGCTCTGGCATCCTCTGTGGTGAAGAGGGTGTCTCTAGCAAAGGGCATTCTGTGATTTGTCCTGGCCATTTCTTGCCTCAAGCTCTCCCCCCCCCCACCCCCTACTTTCAGTCTGAAGAAGGGTCCCGACCCATAATGTCACCTATTTGTTTTCTCCAGAGATGTTGCTCCAGTTACTCCAGCACTTTGGGTCCATCTTTAGTACAAACCAGCATCTGCAGTCTTTGCTTTTGACATCCCAGTAAGTTGCTTGTTTTCTCATGCTACTGTCTGCCACTGATGCTTCTAATGCTACTGTGTAAATAGGTGCATCTTTTGTTGTACTAGATGGGCAGCGCAGTAGTGCAGCTGGTAGTGCAGCTGTCTCACAGCGCCAGAAACCTGGATTCCATGCTGATCTCTTGCCTAAATCAGGGTACTGTCCATGTGGAGTTCGCACATTCTCCCTGCGATCAGGAGGGTTTCCTCTCATATCCAAAGATGTGTGGGATTGGAACTTAATTGGCTTTATAAATTACCTCTAGTGTGCAGGGAGTGGATGCTGAAGTGGGTTAAGATGGAACTAGTGTAAACTGAAGGTCGATGGTTGGCATGGACTTGGTGGACCAAAGGCCCCGTTTATATGCTGTATCTTTAAATCTAGCAATAGATGTTCTATAACAACATCCTCAAGAGAGCCGCTGTTCTACCCTGCAGTCATCTGATGGATTTTCAGCTTAATGGAGACACAAGAGTCTGCAATGCTGAAATCTTGAGAATTTTTGTTTTTCAAAAACATACTACTGAAAATAATTCAAAGGGTCAAGCAGTATTTGTGGATTGAATTGGACTGACAACATTTCAGGTCAGAAAGAAGGGTCTGAAGAAAGCCTTGACCCAAAACGTTGTCTGTCCATTTCTCCACACAAATGCTGAGCTGACAGTTCCTCCAGCAGTTTGATTTTTTGGTTTCACAACTTATCTATTCCTCAGCCTCAACTGATGAAGAAATGTACAGATAGATGTGCTGTTATCACTCAGGTTAACATTACATCATTTTTAAAATGTATCTCTTTCCCTGTCATGTACAAGCAAGTCTTTTGCCTAGTTTTACTGAAAAAGTTTAAATACAAAGTACAAAATCCACCATCACTAACAAAATGCAGCAGCTGCTGCTGCCTTTTAGTTTTCATGTTAATGTCGTGCTAATTATTTTATTTTCTACAAATCTTCACATCAATCATGTAAACATTTGCCTGAACAGCTACCAATATATCAACATCCTTTCTTAACAGTAGAGAACTATGCAGTACATTGTATTGCAGATACAGTCTCAACTGTGCCCTACATAACTGAAAGCATAACTAACCTGCTTTCATAATTAATTTCCCAGCAGTGAACAATAACTTTCTTAATTACTTACTGTGCCTGCATAGAAACATAGAAAATAGGTGCAGGGGAGGCCATTCAGCCCTTCGAGCCAGCACCGCCATTCATTGTGATCATGGCTGATCATCCACAATCAGTAACCCGTGCACGCCTTCTCCCCATACCGTTTGATTCCGCTAGCCCCAAGAGCTCTATCTAACTCTCTTTTAAATTCATCTAGTGAATAGGCCTCCACTGCCTTCTGTGGCAGAGAATTCCACAAATTCACAACTCTCTGGGTGAAAAAGTTTTTTCTCATCTCAGTTTTAAATGGCCTCCCCTTTATCATGAGACTGTGGCCCCTGGTTCTGGACTCCCCCAACATTGGGAACATTTTTCCTGCATCCAGCTTGTCCAGTCCTTTTATAATTTTATATGTTTCTATAAGTCTTCATATTAGTCTATGGCAAATTACGCACCAGGTCACAAAGATCTCTCTGCACCTCAAGAGTTCTGCAGTCTCTGATACTTTAGATAAAAGTATTATTTTTCATTTTTCCAGATAAAATGAACAATTTCCCATTTTTCCACTTTGTGCTCCATTTGCCAGATCTTTACCAATTCACTTAACCAAATGCTTTCTCTTTGCAACATCCTTTCATGCCCCTTACAATTTAAACCATGCATATCTTTGTATCATTGGAAAATTTAACAACCATAGCTTCAAAGTCATTATGTAAGTTTAAAAAATGTTGAGGCACACCATTCATATATCTTGCCAACCAGATCAATTTTACTCCTATTCTTATTTTTCTGTCAGCCAACCAATCTGTAATCCATGCCAATATGTTACATCCTACACTATATTATTTTATTTTCCTTTGATGGAGCACCTTATCAAATTCTTTCTGAAAATTCAAGTACAGCACATCTACTGGTTCCCCTTGATCCACAGCACGTTACTTCTTCAAAGAACTCCAAATGATGGGTCATGTGCGCTTTCTTTTCACAAAGTCCCCCTGACTTTGCCTGATTATCGTGACTTTTTCTAAATGATATAATGTCATTAATACTAGCTTCTAAAATGTTCCCTATGACAAATGTTAAACTATTTGTCCTGTTGTTTTCTGTTTTGTCTCCAGAGCCACCAATATGGCAAAGTCATAGTGTTCTCCTCAGGTCAAGAACAATTAGGGATGGACAATAAATACTAACATTGACAGTGATTTACACATCATTCAAAAAGTGCCCGAAGACCCTGGGTACTGAGGTGTGTAAGAGGGGGAAAGAACCAAAATACTGATCTGAACGGTGGTCTGTTCATCATGTAACTCTTGATAATGGGGATGGGACTGGTTCTTCAGTCAGGCAATCCACCATCACCACTTACTGCCTGGCCCTACTGTCCTGTGTCCTGACAGCCTGTTACCTGTCTTCATTCTCCACCACACGCTTCTTTCCTCAACTACCAACTTCAGGCTTCATTCTGGTAACTAAACTGAACCAGTCTGTTTACATATTGACTGAGAGAAATGCCTGTTTCTGCGCTGAAAAGGTCTATGACTAAAAAAATGAACCATAAACTAATGTTCCAAATTTTATAAAAGCTGATTCCAACACCTTGTTTGTGAATCTTTTACTTACTAATAGTCATTCCAACACAGTAAAAGTTCACTCATCCCACCTTCATGCTTCAGAATGAAGGAGAAATAGAATTGTATTCCCTAATATAACTTGAGCAAGACACAAAGTGCTGGAGGAACTCAGCGGGTTAGGCAACATCTGTGGAGGGACTGGAATAGTCTCTTTCCCCCACAGTTTATGAGTTGGCCAGCTGAAGAGGGAATCCAAAGTTGAAATGGCCACATGAAGGGAATCGCCAGCTGAGATACTTAGAATCATCATTGACAGACGCGCAGATTCTGAGTCTGAAGAAAGGTCCTGACCTGAAGGGTCACCTATCCTTTACCTCCACAGATGCTGCTTGACCTGCTGAGTTACACCAGCACTTTGTGATTTGCTCAAGATTCCGGTATTTGCATTGGTTCTCCCTAATGCCTTATGATTTGGAAGGTGCATTTTATGTAATATCGGTCTTTCATGACTACAGGTGTCATATGAGAAACTTTGTTTTTAATCAATAGAAGATAGCATAGATTTAGTCGCCCATAAATGGTTTAGTTTTGTTCAGAGATACAGCATGGAAATAATTTCTTTGACCCATCGAGTCCGCACTGACTATTAATCACACATTCACACACTAGTTTTACACACTCCCTACACATTGGGCACCAAGGTGGCTTAGTGGTAGAGCTACTGCCCTACAGCGCCAGAGACCTGGGTTAAATCCTAACTATAATTGCTTGTCTGGATGGGGTTTGTACGTTCTCCCCGTGACCTGCGTGGGTTTTCTCTGAGATCTTCAGTTTCCTCCCACACTCACAACCTAAAGACATACTTAAATTACCTTGAAAAAAACTTAAAATATTGCTCCGACCATTTTCAATCTTTTTACAAATGTTGGAGCCATGTGTGTTTATTTGCTGTCTTAGCATATTGTATTATTTTGTATCCTGCTGTATTATTTTTGGGCACTTGGGGGTTGTTGTGAGATGAATACTAGGCTTACATATATGGCCAAAATGGACATATATGGACTGGGACGAGCCAGGGGAGGAGCCAGGATTATGAGTATAATTGGGAAGACAGTGACGTTATGTGTTAGACACGAGAGGAGCTGTGGATACAATTCTTACCAAGTCAATGACTAGAGATATACTAATCTGATTGTATTACTACTTCAATAAACGACTTATTAAACTGAAATGTCGTGAAGATCTCTCTGTTGTTGTTTGCGTCAAGAACGTTCACTCCACTCCTTTCGTGAAAGTGGTAAGCTTAAGGACTTTATTGGGAAGGGCTAAGTTGCCGCTACAGAAACTTAAAAAGGAAAGGAACATAAATGTAAAAAATATAAAAACTTTAAACATTTCCAAACATTTCTAAAAATGTGATTTTCCAGGTTTCTTTTTAAATGGCTCAGTTAAATTAAAGGTGTACAATTATCCATTTAAGTTGATAAACAACATAAACAGATAAAGATCTGCAACATTTCACTTCAAACCAAATGAACAGATTTTAAATATTTTCAAAAGATCCCTAAGAAACCTAAATTTAATTCCCCGACATAAGGTGCTTTTACATGAACAAAACTCTTTGCTGTTGGAGATAATTGCTTTCCATTCAAATCAAGGGAAACATACTCATTATGGGGATGTTGTTGACTGCTCCGATTCAGAGAAGTATACCGAGGTGTGTGCATTATATCTGCAATGGCTCAATAGTTAATCAGCCTCCAGTAAGCTCACTCATGTCTCATACCAATCGAGGTGCATGCTGCCATCAACACTCATGGTCCTCCAATGCCTTCCTTCTGCAACAAGCCTTTAATCCAGCACATGTCATAATCATAGGGTCTACAAAACGCTGCATCAGCCTTGAATTACTTCTGAAAACTGGTCCAAACCTGGTGGCAGCTACATTATTTCACATTTGTCCTTCACAGATCACTGACTGTGAGACAGTTGATCCTCCAGAGGACTGTGTGCTATATGTTCCT
Source organism: Rhinoraja longicauda (assembly GCF_053455715.1). Lineage (NCBI taxonomy): Eukaryota > Metazoa > Chordata > Chondrichthyes > Rajiformes > Arhynchobatidae > Rhinoraja > Rhinoraja longicauda. The sequence continues at coordinate 38,976,443 of NC_135957.1, read as the reverse complement.
GTAAATTGTAACGAAGAGTGATATTAGTTTAAAAACAATTATCAGGTTATTGGTTGACTAACCTTGCTGATTATGGCAATTCCCATTCAATCTTTCTGGACTTTGGGGTTAGATCCAGTTTCTCTGCTACCAGTGTACAGGTGTGCCTGCAATCCTGCTGACCCAGTCATTGAAGAACTTTAATCCTGGAGATGCAATAACTGCTGGATCCCCTAATGAAAGCTCGATTACTTCAATCCTTATGGATTTCCCTATACCAGCAGATCAACATATTACCATCATCCTAGATACATCCCAGATACATTTAAAGAGGTACCTCTGATATTAGGATACCCAATGTCAAATTATCTCTTTTAGATGCATTCTGATAGTCACCCTTGTAGTTAAATGTAAAGACTGAGTAGGCAAGCGGGCTATCACTTGTTACTTGGCGGTGCTGGCTCAAAGGCCCGAATGGCCTACTCCTGCACCTGTTGTCTATGTATCTATGTACCCGTAGAGAGTTAATATGATTTTCTGGTTTAAAAACTATCTGCACTGAACTACAGATGGGAAATTACCCATCTAAGAGCGCAAACAAACTAAGCAGATGAAGTCCGTTGACATTTCTCTTCAGACTCCAGAGGTAAAATCCAATATATGAATCCAATTTTACAACCCACTTGTATTCTGCCCAAATGCTTTCCATAAAAACAAAAATTGACAATGTCTCACGAACATACAAAACAGCTTATCTGAAGAAATGGTTGATAGTCCAAGTATTTTAATTCTAACTGTTCCTATGGATATTTCTATCCATCCCATTATTTTAAAATTAATAAATCAAAGTAGCCCTAATTACTTTTATTGGGAGTGTTCACTCCTACTCTGTGAAAATGAAGCCAAACCCTCAGATGTAAAGTTTTATTTAATTTCTGCTGACTTTTCCCTGACAACATCGTTATATTACAACAGAACAAATTAAATAATTGTCTTATTTAAGATTTAATGGCTGCATTGAAGTAAGTTTCAATGAAACTATTAAATCTTATGTAACACAAAACCATGGACAGTAGGATTAAAGTGCATAGAGGATTTATAAATAAATTCCTCAAGGATCATCCAAATGCTCGACCAGCTGTGTTAATTATACTTAATGACTATGCTGAGAACCTTCTAAATTTCCTGGCCTTTGCTAGGGGTTGTTATACTGTATGTTTCTCCATTCTGGTGAGTGTTAACAACTTAATGAATTTAGAATACTGCCATTCTCCCCTGGAGTCATCAGCAAATATTTCAGATTTACAAGGGGAGAGGATTTCCATGAGGATCTAATTGTGCACCTTATTTTTTAGGATTCAGATTATTTCAGTTATTAATTCTTGGGTAAAATCGACATTTTCCTGCAGTGCATAGAGGTTTAATAACAATTAACTCCTCTTCCAGCAGAGCAATTAGCTGCTCTTCCAGCAGAGCAGCAATGCCACAACATTAATTCAAAAGGAAAGGGACCTTTAAGCATGTATTTGGTGCTGCACCATATAATTAAAATATTGTAAGCATAGAGTAACTTATAGTAGAAGATTGTAAATTTAATGATTAAGGGAAAGCAGCTGAGTCTTGATTTTTAAAAGCCTCAGGCTCAACTATAATGAATCCTGTTCATTAAGTCGCCTCTTTCATACCTAGCAATCTAATTTTATCTTTAATCCCTTAAGGTCTAATTGGATGGATAGTAGTGCACTTTCGCAAGATGGTCTCTCATCTGCTGCCTTTCATTTTTCAATTTAAAGTGTATTAAAATACCAGGATTCTGCTTTATATGTTAAGTCTGCATTTACCCTATTTTAAATGCCTCCTTATAATAATAATAATAATATTCATTTATTGTCATTGCAACGAGTACAACGAAATTAAAAAAATAGCCAATCCTGACGGTGCGTACAAACATATATGCAATAAATGCAAAAACAAATAAATACATAAATACAATTAAATACAATTATATTAAGTACAAGATTTTTTAACGGTGTTGCCTAGTGCAAAGGTAGTGTTCAGTTCTCGTATGGCCCTGGGGTAAAAACTGTTCTTAAGTCTGTTTGTTCGGGATTTGATCGACCTGAAACGTCGACCAGAGGGCAGATGAACAAACAGACGGTGGCCGGGGTGGGATGGATCTTTTATTATTTTGCCTGCTCTACTGAGGCAGCGTAGGCTGAACAGGTGCTCCAGGGAGGGCAGTGAGCAGCCGATGATCTTCTGGGCCGTCGTGATGACCCTCTGAAGGGCCTTCCTGTCCTTTTCTGAGCAGCTGGCATACCATGTGGTTATACAGTATGCCAGCACACTCTCGATGGAGCAGCGATAGAAGGACAACATGAGCTTCTCCTGCAGGTTGGTTTTCCTGAGGATCCTCAGGAAGTGGAGTCTCTGCTGTGCCTTCTTTACTGTGGTGATGGTGTTGGTAGACCAGGTAAGATCCTCTGCGATGTGCGTACCCATCTTTGTCAAAGGTGAATTTCCCTGTGCCTATGTTTTTAATCAAAGAATATTTTAACACTCCATTCAAATCACAATTTTGTTAAGAATTTGTCTTCTCTGCTCACTCTTCAATTTATAAATGCTTTAATTCAATGATGCACAATTACTTTTGTGGGAACCATCATACAAATCACTTTTGAGGTTACTCTTCCGTTAGCTGTCGGAAAGTTCATAGGTTCTAGGAGTAGGATTAGGCTATTCAGCTCATCATCTATTCCGCCGTTCAATCATTGTTGATCTATCTTTCCCTCTCAACCCCATTCTCCTATAAGTTCATAAACTACAGCTATGAGTGCTCCTGCATCTGCATATGGCCATGTGCAAACTTTATAGATTTGTGCCACCAAAACAAAGATGCAGTATAATTATGGCATCCTTTGCATTCACCATGGAAATCTAGATAATAACTCCCTGTTCATGCAGATTAAGTAACATCAAGAAATAGTCCAATGATGACAGAAGTCTGCTGGAAACAAATGGCAGATGTCCCCAACATGGGAATGGCTCAGGCACCAGTATGGAAGCTTTTACTCCCTTCTTTTCTGATTTGTAGGACTGGTTAGGAAACAGCAATCATACAAAACAAAAGTGTTTGCCATTGCATGATTCTTAACAATAAAATACTAAATTAAACTGCTAATACCGAGTTAACTCGGACTAAATCCATTTAGTGGTTTGATGTCTCTGTACGGTATATAAATTAAATAACGTTACCGAGTTACATTTTTCCAATGATAAATAATTCACTGCGGTACACGAATGGATTTCTCCTCATCCCTCACCATTTCCTGAATTAAGCTGGACATTTTTCTTTCTCATACATTCGCATAGCTCTACCAGTTAAAATCGCAGCGTGTAATTTCTGCTCCCACCCCAGCATAACCAGGGCTGCAATAGTCAGTGATGCTGAATCAAAGTTCACCCTCTGAATGCGATAGGTACTTGAGCAGATATAATTAATACACCATGGATCTCAAGATCCCAAGACACGGACAGACTGGTTGCAAAAGAAAACAGAGTGACATTTATTAAGGATTTTATTTCTGCTGAAGGTTCATCTAGTTTGGAGAGTTTAGAAAAAAAGGTTTGCAAGCAATTACTCTTTATTTTAGGACTGAGAATTTAATTATTTGAGATGCTTGGAGAAATAATTCATAATAGTTATTTCACACAGGATCAGAAGGGAGGTCTTGGTATTAAAAGTGCAAAGAGTGGCAATGACGATGAAGCCACTTTATGCATGTATTCTGTCCTTCAGTGAAATCAGCAATGGTAATGAGAAACAAAACCGGTGATGCAAATGGAATAATCCTAAAATACTGATGTGATTTGTGCTTCAGGGTTAATTTGGACATCGAGCACTTTTAATTTGCAGTAAGAAGCCACTCAGCTTTTGTTGTTAACTACTGTGCAATCATCGCACTTGATTCCAATTCAATCAATTGCATGGATTTTATCTTGAAATATTCAAATTCATTCCCATTGACTGATAAAAATAGATATTAAACATGTGTCAGAGGTTAAACTAAAAGTCCATTTACAAGATCCAGATTTCAACCTCAATTTATAATGCGATTTCCTATCTTTCTGCATTACCTTTACTTCAGGGTATTAAAATAACTTGCTTTAAGATGGGAAATTAAAACAAATTAATATTTTGACATTTTGTATTTTCCGTTATTTCACTATAGTGTCAGGCATGAAAATTATTGCCACTGTATTCTACTCTTCTCCCAGGTATCATTCAGAGTAGTAACCAAGGTGATTGTAAATTGTCAGGTGTGCTTTGTGGATGCTGTTGTTTGACAGGACGTTAAATGAATGAGGAAGGTATTATTCAGTCAGGCTCAAGCTTATGTCAAAGGCTTCGGGGCAGACTGATGAAAAACATCGAGAGTGTTGACTTTGGCCTACAGGCAATATGTTGCACACTGAAGCGCTGATTCCATTTAAAGTTAATCACTGAGAGAGAGAGAAAAAAAAATACCACCCACATTAAAATAGAGAAAAGGGTAATGTCATTTATATGGAATGCAAATCAACTTCCCTCCTCATCAGGTAGTCTCAGCCTCAGTGCCTTTGGGACTTATGACCCAGTTATAATGCACTTTTGCATAAATGCAATCTTTCCTTTACATCACATTGATATAACTAGTTAATTAGGGAGAGCCACTGATCTGACAGCACAGGAATTCTTGCATTAAAATGACAGCACCTGCAGCATCTAGCCTTGCCACATTTTGGATTCACACCTGCTATTTTATCAGTGGAAACATTGCAAACCTAATTTTAAAATCACTTTTAGATGTTTTTATGCCAAGCTTCATATTTGTTTCCCATTAACAATAAACACTTAAAGAACTTTTGGATGCCAGTAAGATTTTTTTAAATATAACATCAGTCAAAAGCTGGAAATTCATTCAGGTAGCACAATGTTCTTTGTACAACACACAAATGGCCTCAATCTAAATACAGTTCAGGTCTTTGTGCATAACTTTGCATAGTTTCTGAAATTAGTTCTGGATTTTCTATTCATCCACGTGGATATTACACAAATGAAGGAAAGACTAGCAGGATGATTTGCAGTATCTCTAAACTAAAGGTCTGCTAAAAGATTATTTTTTTCTTGCTGTATACTCCCATACAGGCAAAACCAATCACCTCATTGCTATTGTTAATGAGGTCTATCTCTATCACATTTCCCTCTGTCTATCACCGGATCATATCCTGACCCCCAACAACCTTCACCATCATATTGTGTGTCCACAACCCCACGATTCAATCATGTATCTGACCCAACCTGATTGAGCAACAGACGTAGGTAAAATGGACCCTCATGCTTGTCTTGCCAATCAGTTAAACTAAAATTTCTCTCAGAGAACACAATATTTGTGAGTAGCACACAAAGGGCCTTAACCAATTCTGACATTAAGAATTTATCTACTCTCTTTACAATACAAAATGCAAATTAAGTGTAGATGCTTTTAGTAGATGGTAAATGTAGATGGTTGGCGTAATCGTACGCCGTTTTTGATAATAACAAATTAGCTTGCAAACTGTGCTTATTGTTCAAACCTAGGCCTAAATTCCTCTCTGCTCCTTTGCCGCCAGATCAGGCAAGATAGCAAAGAATTTCATCAGATTCTGAGCGGTGGGAAGGTGTTAATTAATTTCTCTCAGTCCTGAACTCAGTTTTGACCCTTACCCCCATCCCATTCTATTCCCATTCCCCAAACTGCCCACTTCTGCCCGATGTCCCATATCTTCATGTAAATCCCTGTGGGAGCCATTCAGTTCCATTGGCCTCCTGTTGCCCCATTTGCTACCACCTCCCATCACTATGTGGAGTAACATGCAGGTTTCTTTTCTGTCCCATTAAATTACTCTTGCCTACATCTTCAAGACTGCATTCCCGTGCCTTTAAGGTGTTTCAGCCAATTCCTGTCTGTGGCAGACATGTGTCTGTTCACCAGTTGTTGCATTAATCAAAGCTGTTACCAATGTCTTACTTAATGAAAAGGATCTTGCTACATCTTAATTTTATATGAACCTTAACTCAAGGAAAGGACTTGGCTTGCAGCAATGTGTCACAGACCAGTCAGAATTCTGCCATGAAATAGGAAATCCAACCCACAAAATCCTATCTACATGGCAAGTAGCAAAAGCGTAGATAATGCCATTAACATTCTCTGTATAATCTGTGTTTTATTCATGTCAATTAATTTCAGTGTTTAAATAATTCAATACAGCCCATCAAGCTTAATGCAGATAAGGAATGCTTGTTCACAATTTACTTTGAACATTCTAATGTGCATTTAGGCATGCAAAAACCATTTTAATTAACATCTAATTGCTGAAATCCAGCATAATTTTCATCTATTGGTCATAAATGTAAACTTATTTGATTCTACTAACCTCAAGAAAATCTCTCTTTATTTTTGAAATGTTAGTTAGAAACGAATGTATTCTTATTTTCATGGTGTTTTCAAGGATTTGTCCAGGAATGAGAAACAGTAATCCAATTGCACACTGTCTTTTTTTCTCTTCTGCGATGTAAATGAATTGGCCATTTTCAGAGCAAAATGCAATAATGTTTTCCAGTTCACTCCAGAAATTTAAACAGGCATTTCCTTTTGGGAATTGAGTTTTCAGCGACAAGTGTGCATCAAATTACACCATTCCTTCTACAAATTATATCATTAGAGTTTTTTATAGAAACATTTGAAAACAGATTAAATCAGTTGAAGCTTCTCTGTAAAACTGGGGCACATGGCATTGAATAGCGCCAATAATTTGCCATGCATAACTCAGCCATTGAGGATATTTGTCCGCAGTGCTGTTACTTACACCAACATTCAGTTATAACTTTTAGCCATCTGCTGAAGAGCAGACTGCCTGCTCAATCTGAAATAGCAGAGACTTCCTGGGCCATTCTGCTATTTGAATACTCCAAATGTATTTGATGCAGATGCTGGTCTGATGTTCCCAAGAGATGTTTTAGAACTGTGGAATAAGCATTGTGGGAAAATTGGGAAATGTAAAAATAATCCCGTTTGCAGGCAATATATGCTTGAAGAATCTACAGGGACATGTACTCTGAGGCAGATCTCTGAGAGATAGGTTAACCAGAGACTAAGGTTTGCAAAGCAGTCATCAGTAAACTGCTGTGGAGTCCCCCAGGCTTGTATTCATGCTTGGTTTGCTTTGCCAGTCAGGACAAAATCATCTTCACACTCCAGTTCCTGGTTAATAGTTCATTCCAGCAGCCACAGCTGATCCACATCTTATCTAGCAGTTTGCAGCTCACATCAGCACGAGGGAGGTTACTGATGCTTCACACTCATGGTAAGAAAGCTTCATTGACTTCTCCCTCAGCACAGAAGATGAGGCTGTACAAGCATGTGCATATGCTACCATTGAGGACTTCCTGAAGTTCAGCTTTGGGTTTCCTTTCAGTACCCAGGCCGTTCAATAATAACTAGATTCTCCCATGGTCACCTTCTTCTCCGTCTTGGGAGTCGTGAGTGACCTTGAGAGAAGGTGACCACCTTGAGGCCTTAGCCAGGCATTCTGGGACCTTGCATGAAACCTTCATCTTTAGATAGACCACTTTGTCTTCCATATTCAGAGATGGATCTATTACCTCTCTCTTTGACCTGCAATTTCTGTCCATGATTCAGTGTAGTACACAAAGTGCCAGAGTAACTCAGTGGGTTAGGCATCAGAGATGCTGTCTGACCTACTGAGTTACCCCAGCATTTTGTGTTCTATGCAAGATTCAACCACCTTGTGTCTACGTGATTCACTATCTCCAGCTGAGCATTGCTATACACAAGTATAGCATCAACGGCAAAAGTAGAGACTGCCAATGACCTCTTCAGGATGAAGTTCTGCAGTTAAGAGGCATATTTCAGAAACAGATATAAAACTATAATAAGTTACCTTTGGTTAAATTAGTAAACAATACCCATTTAATCAAAGTTGTCCTGATTTTGTAGGGAACAACATTTTTTTTCTGGAGAGAGCAAATGAGATACATTTCATATAACTTAACCATTGAAGATGCAAACATTGAATAAACAAGAATCTAACTTGTTTGCTATGTTAAAGATTTCAAGTGGTGGTTCACTGTTGTTTTAATTATGGGTTTGCCATGTTTCCAAATATTCAGTGAAAGCATGTGAGCTATTTTTTAAATTATTGATCATTGCATGTTTCAGCACAAGCATTCATTATGCTTTGATAACTGCTGCTGAGTGCTGAGTTGAACCACTGTCATACATATATTTTGCCATACCAATATGTAGAAACAAGGAAATGCAAATGCCAGATACCAAGAAAAGACACAAAAGGCAGGAGTAACTCAACGGGTCAGGCAGCATCCCTGGAAAACATGGATAGGTGACATTTCCAGTCAGGATTCTTTTTCAGACATATCCTTCCTGATGATCAAATATGCTGGATCCAAAAAAGCCTCACTTGTGCCCATTTCCTGCCCCCCACCTATATTCCAACTTCTGACTTTATAGTTCACTTCTCTTCTTTCCTTATCTGACACCCTTTTGTCTCCTTTTCATTTCTAACCTTTATCCGTCCATCTGCCAATCAGTCTCCTCACCTATACCCACATAATTTGCTAGGCTTTGTCCTGCCCACACCTCTTTTCCAGTGTTTTCCCCCCAAATACTACAATCAATCTGAAGATGGGTTGCAACCTAAAACATCACCTGTTCATATCCTCCACAGATGCTGCCTGGCCCACTGAGTTCCTCCAGCAGTTTGTGTTATGCTGCATCCAAAGATGGTCAATACTGTAAGTGCCAAAATGGCAACGGCAATATTTTCTGTTGTTTTTCCTGCTACTCCAGCAATACAGCCGATTACGTCTGATCACACTTATAACAGTATAACAGTATAACAGTATAACAGAACTTTATTGTCATTCGGTATAAATACCGAACGAAATTTCAGCAGTCACAAGACACAGCAAAAAAGAAAAGAACATAGGACACACGACCCCAACACAAACATCCATCACAGTGACTCCAAACACCCCCTCACTGTGATGGAAGGCAACAAAAC